>NC_053039.3:444421207-444732278 GCF_002575655.3 Aegilops tauschii subsp. strangulata
ACCAAGACGTTATGAACGCTTGGCAATCACGTGCTGATGATTACTCCCTCGTTCAGTGCGGCATGCTTTACAGCTTAGAACCGGGTCTCCAAAAGCGTTTTGAGAAACATGGAGCATACGAGATGTTCGAGGAGCTTAAATTGGTTTTCCAAGCTCATGCCCGGGTCGAGAGATATGATGTCTTCGAAAAGTTCTTCAGCTGTAAAATGGAGGAGAATAGTTCTGTTAGTGAGCACATACTCAGAATGTCTGGGTTGCACAACCGCTTGTCTCAGCTGGGAGTTAATCTCCCGGATGACGCGGTCATTGACAGAATCCTCCAGTCGCTTCCACCAAGCTACAAGAGCTTTGTGATGAACTACAATATGCAGGGGATGGAAAAGACCATTCCTGAGGTATATTCAATGCTGAAATCAGCGGAAGGGGAGATCAGAAAAGAACATCAAGTGTTGATGGTGAATAAAACCACTAAGTTCAAGAAGGGCAAGGGTAAGAAGAACTTCAAGAAGGACGGCAAGGGAGTTGCCTCGCCCGGTAAGCCAGTTACTGGGAAGAAGTCAAAGAATGGACCCAAGCCCGGGACTGAGTGCTTTTATTGCAAGGGAAGTGGTCACTGGAAGCGGAACTGCCCCAAATATTTAGAGGGCAAGAAGAAGGCCGACAACACCAAAGGTATATGTGATATACATGTAATTGATGTGTACCTTACCAGTACTCGTAGTAGCTCCTGGGTATTTGATACCGGTGCGGTTGCTCATATTTGTAACTCAAAGCAGGAACTACGGAATAAACGGAGACTGGCGAAGGACGAGGTGACGATGCGTGTCGGGAATGGTTCCAAGGTCGATGTGATCGCCGTCGGCACGCTACCTCTGCATCTACCCACGGGATTAGTTTTAAACCTCAATAATTGTTATTTAGTGCCAGCTTTGAGCATGAACATTGTATCTGGATCTCGTTTAATTCGAGATGGCTACTCATTTAAATCCGAGAATAATGGTTGTTCTATTTATTTGAGAGATATGTTTTATGGTCATGCCCCGCTGGTCAATGGTTTATTTTTGATGGATCTCGAACGTGATGTTACACACGTTCATAGTGTGAATACCAAAAGATGTAAAGTTGATAACGATAGTCCCACATACTTGTGGCACTGCCGCCTTGGTCATATTGGTGTCAAGCGCATGAAGAAGCTCCATGCAAATGGACTTTTGGAGTCTCTTGATTACGAATCATTTGACACGTGCGAACCATGCCTCATGGGTAAGATGACCAAGACTCCGTTCTCCGGAACAATGGAGCGAGCGACCAACTTATTGGAAATCATACATACCGATGTGTGCGGTCCAATGAGTGTTGAGGCTCGCGGAGGATATCGTTATGTTCTCACTCTCACTGATGATTTAAGTAGATATGGGTATGTCTACCTAATGAAACACAAGTCTGAAACCTTTGAAAAGTTCAAGGAATTTCAGAGTGAAGTTGAGAATCAACGTGACAGGAAAATAAAATTCTTACGATCAGATCGTGGTGGAGAATATTTAAGTCACGAATTTGGTACACACTTAAGGAAATGTGGAATAGTTTCACAACTCACGCCGCCTGGAACACCTCAGAGAAATGGTGTGTCCGAACGTCGTAATCGCACTCTATTGGATATGGTGCGATCTATGATGTCTCTTACCGATTTACCGCTCTCATTTTGGGGCTATGCTTTAGAGACTGCCGCATTCACTTTAAATAGGGCTCCGTCTAAATCCGTTGAGACGACACCGTATGAATTATGGTTTGGGAAGAAACCTAAGCTGTTATTTCTAAAAGTTTGGGGATGCGATGCTTATGTCAAGAAACTTCAACCTGAAAAGCTCGAACCCAAGTCGGAAAAATGCGTCTTCATAGGATACCCTAAGGAAACTATTGGGTATACCTTCTACCTCAGATCCGAAGGCAAGATCTTCGTTGCCAAGAACGGGTCCTTTCTAGAGAAGGAGTTTCTCTCGAAAGAATTGAGTGGGAGGAAAGTGGAACTTGATGAGGTGATAGTCACCCCTTCCGAACCGGAAAGTAGCGCAGCGTGGGAAAATGTTCCTGTGGTGCCTACACCGACTGGGGATGAAGTTAATGATGATGATCATGAAGCTTCGGATCAAGTTACTGAACTTCGTAGGTCCACAAGGACACGTTCCGCACCAGAGTGGTATGGCAACCCTGTCCTGGAAATCATGTTATTAGACAACGGTGAACCTTCGAACTATGAAGAAGCGATGGCGGGCCCGGATTCCGACAAATGGCTAGAAGCCATGAAATCCGAGATAGGATCCATGTATGAAAACGAAGTATGGACTTTGACTGACTTGCCTGATGATCGGCGAGCCATAGAAAACAAATGGATCTTTAAGAAGAAGACAGACGCGGATGGTAATGTCACCATCTATAAGGCTCGACTTGTCGCTAAGGGTTATCGACAAGTTCAAGGGGTTGACTACGATGAGACTTTCTCACCCGTAGCGAAGCTGAAGTCCGTCCGAATCATGTTAGCAATTGCCGCATACTATGATTATGAGATATGGCAGATGGACGTCAAAACGGCATTCCTTAACGGCTTCCTTAAGGAAGAGTTGTATATGATGCAGCCGGAAGGTTTTGTCGATCCTAAGAATGCTAACAAAGTATGCAAGCTCCAGCGCTCAATCTATGGGCTGGTGCAAGCATCTCGGAGTTGGAACATTCGCTTTGATGAGATGATCAAAGCATTTGGGTTTACACAGACTTATGGAGAAGCCTGTGTTTACAAGAAAGTGAGTGGGAGCTCTGTAGCATTTCTCATATTATATGTGGATGACATATTATTGATGGGAAACAATATAGAATTCTTGGAAAGTATAAAGGCCTATTTGAATAAGTGTTTTTCAATGAAGGACCTTGGAGAAGCTGCTTATATATTAGGCATCAAGATCTATAGAGATAGATCAAGACGCCTCATTGGTCTTTCACAGAGTACATACCTTGACAAGATATTGAAGAAGTTCAATATGGATCAGTCCAAGAAGGGGTTCTTGCCTGTATTGCAAGGTGTGCAATTGGGCACGGCTCAATGTCCGACCACGGCAGAAGATATAGAAAAGATGAGTGTCATCCCCTATGCCTCGGCCATAGGGTCTATTATGTATGCCATGCTGTGTACCAGACTTGATGTAAACCTTGCCGTAAGTTTGGTAGGAAGGTACCAAAGTAATCCCGGCATGGAACACTGGACAGCGGTCAAGAATATCCTGAAGTACCTGAAGAGGACTAAGGATATGTTTCTCGTTTATGGAGGTGACGAAGAGCTCGTCGTAAAGGGTTACGTCGACGCTAGCTTCGACACAGATCTGGATGACTCGAAGTCACAGACCGGATACGTGTATATTTTGAATGGAGGAGCAGTAAGCTGGTGCAGTTGCAAGCAAAGCGTCGTGGCGGGATCTACATGTGAAGCGGAGTACATGGCAGCCTCGGAGGCAGCACAGGAAGCAGTCTGGATGAAGGAGTTCATTACCGACCTAGGGGTGATTCCCAATGCGTCGGGCTCGATGACTCTCTTCTGTGACAACACTGGAGCTATTGCCCTTGCGAAGGAGCCCAGGTTTCACAGGAAGACCAGGCATATCAAGCGTCGCTTCAACTCCATTCGTGAAAGTGTTCAAAATGGAGATATAGATATTTGTAAAGTACATACGGACCTGAATGTAGCAGATCCGTTGACTAAACCTCTCCCTAGGGCAAAACATGATCAACACCAGGACGCAATGGGTGTTCGATTCATCACAATGTAACTAGATTATTGACTCTAGTGCAAGTGGGAGACTGTTGGAAATATGCCCTAGAGGCAATAATAAATGGTTATTATTATATTTCTTTGTTCATGGTAATTGTCTATTATTCATGCTATAATTGTATTGTCCGGAAATCGTAATACATGTGTGAATACATAGACCACAACATGTCCCTAGTAAGCCTCTAGTTGACTAGCTCGTTGATCAACATATAGTCATGGTTTCCTGACTATGGACATTGGATGTCATTGATAACGGGATCACATCATTAGGAGAATGATGTGATGGACAAGACCCAATCCTAAGCATAGCATAAAAGATCGTGTAGTTTCGTTTGCTAGAGCTTTTCCAATGTCAAGTATCTTTTCCTTAGACCATGATATCGTGCAACTCCCGGATACCGTAGGAGTGCTTTGGGTGTGCCAAACGTCACAACGTAACTGGGTGACTATAAAGGTGCACTACGGGTATCTCCGAAAGTGTCTGTTGGGTTGGCACGGATCGAGACTGGGATTTGTCACTCCGTGTGACGGAGAGGTATCTCTGGGCCCACTCGGTAATGCATCATCATAATGAGCTCAATGTGACTAAGGCGTTAGTCACGGGATCATGCATTGCGGTACGAGTAAAGAGACTTGCCGGTAACGAGATTGAACAAGGTATTGGGATACCGACGATCGAATCTCGGGCAAGTAACATACCGATTGACAAAGGGAATTGCATACGGGATTGATTGAATCCTCGACACCGTGGTTCATCCGATGAGATCATCGTGGAACATGTGGGAGCCAACATGGGTATCCAGATCCCGCTGTTGGTTATTGACCGGAGAGGCGTCTCGGTCATGTCTGCATGTCTCCCGAACCCGTAGGGTCTACACAGTTAAGGTTCGGTGACGCTAGGGTTGTAGAGATATATGTATGCGGAAACACGAAAGTTGTTCGGAGTCCCGGATGAGATCCCGGACGTCACGAGAGGTTCCGGAATGGTCCGGAGGTGAAGAATTATATATAGGAAGTCAAGTTTCGGCCACCGGGAAAGTTTTGGGGGTTACCAGTATTGTACCGGGACCACCGGAAGGGTCCCGGGGGTCCACCGGGTGGGGCCACCTATCCCGGAGGGCCCCATGGGCTGAAAGTGGAAGGGAACCAGCCCCTAGTGGGCTGGGCGCCCCCTCATGGGCCTCCCCCCATGCGCCTAGGGTTGGGAACCCTAGGGGGGAGCTTCCCCCTTGCCTTGGGGGGCAAGGCAACCCCTTCCCCCCCTTTGGCCGCCCCCCCCCATGAGATCCCATCTCTAGGGCCGGCGCCCCCCAGGGGGCCTATATAAAGGGGGGGAGAGGGAGGGCAGCAACCACAGCCTTGGGCGCCTCCCTCCTCCCCTGCAACACCTCTCTCTCTCTCGTAGAAGCTCGGCGAAGCCCTGCCGGAGACCCGCTACATCCACCACCACGCCGTCGTGCTGATGGATCTCCATCAACCTCTCCTTCCCCCTTGCTGGATCAAGAAGGAGGAGACGTCGCTGCACCGTACGTGTGTTGAACGCGGAGGTGCCGTCCGTTCGGCACTCGGTCATCGGTGATTTGGATCACGGCGAGTACGACTCCGTCATCCACGTTCATTGGAACGCTTCCGCTCGCGATCTACAAGGGTATGTAGATGCACTCCTTTCCCCTCGTTGCTAGTAGACTCCATGGATGCATCTTGGTGAGCGTAGGAAAATTTTAAATTATGCTACGATTCCCAACAATACTCCCCACTAGTAACTCCCATATAGAATACAAATAACTTCTCATTCATAAACAAAATATATCAGGTTGTGAGAAAGCGAGGCTTGTAGCAAAAAGGGTTCACGCGGAGACCCAACATCAATTATGATGTAACATACCCTCTTGATATAAGTGGAATTATGTTTCGATACTAAATATCATTGGCAATATAAATAATATTATCCATGCAGTTAATAGATGTAGTGACTACATACTCATATTTCACTCGTTTCGAAAATCCATATTGAAGTCCCTGAAGGGCTTACATTTCTGAATCCAAAAATAAATCGCAACAGACTTTCTGTAGAACTTCATAAGTCACTCTATAACTTGAAATGGCCAGAAATCATATGTACTACCGACTAAATGAGTTCCTTCTTTAAAAGGACTTCTAAAATAATGATGATTGTTTGTGTGGTTAATATAGGGATCCCAAATTGATTTCCATATATAAGTTAGTCAATATTGATGACCTCATCATCAATATCTATAGAAGACCTATACATACACAAAATTATCTCCGGGCGGGAATTTGGATTCATCTAAATTTATCTTAAGTTTACAACATGAACATTTCTCAAGAATACATATCAGTCTACATATATCCAAAACATATATGAGAAGCTCAATGTGGATATATCATACCAGTAAAAGACATGTATGGTCATACTACCCTACTATGGTACAAACCCATTCTTACCTAGGGGTGCTAACGAAGTGATATCAGGACCTAAATTTCTATATCTCACTAATGCCAAAGCACTTGTATAGTTGCAAACTATGTCAGGCCTGACACTATATTTGCTATATTTATTCAGAGTGCAACCCCCAACAAAAGGTATATGGTCGATATAAGGAATACCAGCTTATATATCAAGATCACAATAGATCTTGGACAATTACATCAGGAAAATCAAGATATGCCCATGATATGATATAATGATACTGGCTACTTATTGATACTAACAATGCCATATCAATGACTGACTATGCAGGAATAGCCTTCTTATGAAAGTCATCTAAATAGACTTTAATGGTTGCTTCACTTATCATTCTAACACAATTACTTTATATGAACATTCAAAATATGAATGGCTTAACAAAATGGTTGACCACACTCAAAATGATGTGGCTAAGATTCATTAGAATCACATATTATTATTTATCAAGATAATATCACTTGTATCATTGAAATACATTAGGTTATATGAAGAGTAATATCAGAAATAAATTACTCATAAATTATTGTGAAGATCTAACAGATTATTCATAGTGTTATTACCAACTTCTACATTCCATTGTCATGCCAATGGAACTAATATAACAAAACCTCTAGAGTTGGGAAGTTCAGGAGGAGTAGACTCCAAAATTATAACCTAATAATAATAATTAGATTCATATATTGTACTCCTTTTCCCTTCATGGGTTTTCCCCTAATGGTTTCTCCTAAAAGGGTTTTAATGAGACAATATAGATACAAGTGTTTAGATATGTCATATGAGTTTCTTCATGTATTTTCCCACTGGATTTTAGAGGGGGTTTTCAGTGACATATGAGATCACACTATTTTCCGTTATGAGTTTTTCTTTCAAAATTTCACATAATGGTGTTTAATGAGGTGATATCTTCTCAAGACAATATGTGATAATTTCAATTTTCCCATATCGGGTTTTGAAGGAAAGTACATAAATCATTTTTTTTATAAACTCACTAATGAGTTTTCTCCTCCTTCAGAGGTTTTTCTCTTATGAGTTATTAAGAGACAACAATCATTATATGTTGTATCATTTCCTCCTTACTTTTTCCTCTAGGTTTAAATGAGTTTTAAGTTTCCATCATTTACGTTCACTTCTAAGCAACATCCCCACTAACCTTTCCCTGAATCTTCATTGGGTGAGCCCATATTTCCCAACCAAATGAAGCCACATCGCACAACCAAATGAAGCCACATCACTCTATAACTTGCAGTCCATAAGAGCAAGTCTAATGGTACATTCAGCAGTCTGTAAGGAATAGACTATTATATCTTGGATGAGTTGGGTGAGAGAGAAGATGAGAGAAGGAAAACAGGTTGTATATTAACAGAGCTGCAACACGAATTTTAAGAAACATTGTGAGAGTGTAAAATGGGTCATGTATTAATAAAGTAGTAATTCTTAGTAACTACTCCCTCCGTTCCTAAATATAAGTCTTTGTAGGGATTCCATTAGGTGGACTACATACGGAGCAAAATGAATGAATCTAAACTTAAAATGCATCTATATACATTCCTATGTGGTTCATAGTGAAATCTCTACAAAGACTTACATTTAGGAACGGAGGGAGTAGTTACTATAGATGTTGGCTATTAGATTGGCTATACCTGACATGGTAACTCCATATCGCTGGTTGTTGGCTACACTACGAGAAAACTCAATCTTAAATGTGGGAAAACAAAATCACAATATTAAATGAGTTAGTAACTCAATATCAATTTGTGAAGAAAGTTACTGCCATCTCTTTCCTCTTTCACAAGAAAAGCTCTTCTCCTTCCGTCGGCGCCGCTGCCGGTTCGCCCCATTTTCGATGGCCTCTAGGCCATGGAGGTGCAGAGGATATTGGCCCCTCGCCGGTGGGAGGGACCCCGTTCTGGTTCTTGTTAGGTTCAATGTCTTGGTTGGGGCTGTGTGGCGGCGGCAATGTCACTTAGTAGGAAAAATGTCACCCATGTTCTATCCCCATCCCGATGGTGCGTCTAACATCGTCAGAGGGCCTGTGGAGGTGTCTTCATTCGGGTGTTTACAGGTTTGATCCTTCTGATCTACGACTTTCTTCATCGACGATGGTTGCTACTCTGGTGCGTTGGTCCTATGGGGCCTTAGCCCGACGACTTCCCGACTGTCTACTACAACAAGGCTTGCCCGGCTCCGGTGAGGGAGGGACGGTGGCGGCGGCGCGCCTTCGGCTCGGTCCAGTGCTTGTAGTCGTTGCTAAGTGGTCCACGGACATGGTTGTAATTTTTATTACTTTTTTGTTATTTGTACTGTCATGATTGAAGATGAATAGATTGGAAATTTCTCGATTTTTTTGAAGAAAGTTTCGTTTAAGGAGACAATAGAATAACGATCCACATTGGATACATATATATACCTAATTAAAATAAAAAATAGAACAAACAAAAGCACATACATTGTGTACGAGCTTAATTACAGCTCTTCATTGTACTGCGAAAACAAATCGAATGGCGTGTGCTACGTAGTACGTGGCCACATCATAAGTTCCATATCAGCTTGAGTAGGCCAAGTAGGTCTTGATGTCCGAGGTGGAGAAGCCGTTGAAGTTGGAGCCGGAGGCGGTGGTGTAGGCGCCCATGTCGTCGAACACGAGCCAGTCCCCTACGCTCATCTCTGGCAGCTGGTACCCGGTCACCACCGTGTCGAGGGAGTCGCACGTCGGCCCGAACACCGTCGACGTGTACGTCTTCTCGCCGGCGCGCGGCACGGCGAGCGGCCTCGGTTGGGGCACGTAGTGGTCCATGGGGATGCAGCTGAGGGTGCCGTAGAGGCCGTCGTCGATCCAGTACTCGCGTACCTCGCCGCGAGTGCGCTTCCCGATGACCCGCGCCGCCATTGTGAAGGCGGTCTCGGCGAAGTACCTCCCCGGCTCGCCTATCACCTCCACGCAGGGAAGCTCCCCGAAGTAACGCTCGAGCGCCGCGTTGATGACCGCGGCCGCCTCGTCGAACGCCGGGCCGGCCATGAACCCGCCGCCGATATCGAGCACGCGCATGGGCGGCATGCCGAGCCCGGCTGCCGCGTCGAAGACCCCGCGCGCGGCCTCAATGGCGCCCCGGTACACGTCCGTGTTGGACGCGCCGCTGCCGACGTGGAACGACACGCCAGCCACGTTGAGCCCCTCGCGCTGGGCGGCGCGGAGGAGCGGCAGGACCTCGTCCTCGTGCGCGCCGTACTTGGTGCCGAGGTCCACCCGGGCCTCGCCGCCGTCGGGGCCCTTGATGCGGAGGATGAGCTCGCAGCCCGGGTGGCAGCGCTTCACCTTGATCACCTCCTCCTCGGAGTCGTAGGTGGTGAGGTTGACGCCCACCTCAGCGGCGTACTCGAGGTGCGCCTCGGGCTTGCACGGGTTGGCGTACACGATGCTGGCGGGCTGCACGCCGAGCGCGAGCACGGCCTCGATCTCCCTGCGGCTGGCGCAGTCGAAGCCGGCCCCGAGCGCGGCCAGCGCGCCGAGCAGCGCCGGCTCCGGGTTGCACTTGACGGCGTAGCAGGCGCGCACGCCGGGGAGCGCGCGGCGCCAGCCGCGGTACAGGTCGACGACCCGGGCGAGGTCGAAGACGTAGAAGGCGCTCCGCACGCCGCCGGCTGCGATGGTGCGCATCAGCGCGGCGACGGCGTCCTTCTCCTTGAGCGCGTCCCGCCGGAACGCCAGCACCTTCTTGTCCTTCACCCCCGGCGCCACCAGCACCGCCTGCATCGGGCTGCTCCCAACCATCTCGACGACGGATGCGACTGTGAATATCTCACTTAAACAATGAGAGCCCAGCTCTGCGTGGTGAGTTACGGTTTCTCGGGGCGTGGCACGTGCACGAACAACCGTGTGAAGTGCGGCGAGAAGATCGCTGGCTCGGGGAATGCCTCTTGGCGTGTGTGGCTTGTTGGTTGCGACGGACTCGGCGTCTTATATAATGCTCTGGCGCCTCTGCCGGCGGCTTGGTGGCGAAGGATGAACCTAGAAGAAGTGGCCGGGTTAGGTTAGGTGGTGCGCGGTCAGAGAGCTCCGACGCCGCGGCAGGTGTGCGACGGTAGGTAGGCTGGCGCACTAGCTGGGGGGCGGCATCTCGTCCCCCGTCCCCCGTTGTCTCTGAAACGGTGTGGTGTGGTGTGCGGCCCAGCGCCAACGACTCTGAACATTTCGTCGCTTGCTGCGGCTGGTTCCAGGACTCTTCTTCGTTGCTTTGCCAGATCCGGGACTCTGTGTCGGGTCCGGTCAAACAAAATGGGAAGGTGCGCATGCTGTTCTTTATTCGGCTGCAATTTCAAAAAGGCTTCTATGAACATGTTCGCGGCACGTGTTGCCCAGGCTCTGGCCATTTTGGGCCGGCAAGCCCAAGCTTGGGCCTGGTACCAGATGGGACGTGTTGGGCCCTGGACCTCTTACTTTGCATGGCCTGGTTTCCATTATTTCAAAAAGAAAAAGAAAAGCTCGAAATCACTAATTAAGGAGTACTCGTTGCAAAGAACACTCCACCTTCCCAGGTCACGACAAGTGGCGCACATGCAGCGCACCATTTTTCGCAACCTAGGAGTTTTCCCTTTTTTCATACATCCGTTTATTCAAAACATTTTATCTCTTAAACTGTACGTCCAAATCTTGAACTGTTTTCACCGTTGGATTCCTCGCGTCGAGATCTTCAAAACTAGATCCCATATTGATAAGTAACTTTTTTTCACGAAAAAAATCGGACGAAAAAACCGAACCGGGAGCACGGGTTTTTTCCCTTTCCGAAAGAGGCACGCCCGTGCTTCTGGAGAAATGACAACCGTGCCTCTCGTGGAAGCAAAACCGTGACTATCGTGGAAGGAAAAAAAACAGAAAACACGTTTTTTTCCGTTTTCGAGAGGCACGGCCGTGACTCTCGCGAAAGCACAACCGTGCCTCTCGCGGAAGCAAAACCGTGACTCTCGTGAAAGAAAAAAAACAGAAAACGCGTATTTTTTCCCTTTCCGAGAGACACGGCCGTGACTCTCGCGAAAACACAACCGTGCCTCTCGCGGAAGCAAAACCGTGACTCTTGCGAAAAAAACAGAGAACGCGTTTTGTTTTTCCCTTTCCGAGAGGCACGGCCGTGACTCTCGCGAAAGAAAAAAAAACAGAAAACGCATTTTATTTTTCGTTTCCGAAAGGCACGGCTGTGACTCTCGCTAAAGCACAACCGTGCTTCTCACGAAAGAAAAAAAAAGAAAACACGTTTTTTCGCACAAATATTTTTTTGATCAAAAAGCTAAGGAAGACCGGGGAAAAACCAAAACGTCGAAAAAACCGTTTAAAAAGCCGAAAACGAGTGCGGAAAAATAAAAAAAATCCGAGGCTCCCGAATGGCTGAGAGCGAGCCAAGTGGCGCTGATCGTTGCGAGGCTCCCGAAGGAGCGCTCGTTAACTAGTTGCTCTCAGAAAAGCTTCCAATCTATTCATCAAACACAATTGCAGTAAAATAAATAAATAAATAATACATTTATGTACGTAGACCACCTACCGATGACTACAAGTACTGCAGCAAGTCGAAGACATGCCGTAGTCAGCTTCGTCTTCACCAGAGCAGGCAAAACATTGTTGTAGTAGATAAACGAAAAGTCATCATGTTAAGGCCCTAAGGGCATGTCCAACGCGGACCCTTAAACCGCCCGTAACTGTCCGGACCGCTCGGTCTGAACGCGGTTTGCCATCCAACGCGAGCCTGTATTGGTTCACCGAGAGGTCCAGACGTACTTTTTTTTGGCGAACCCGAGACAAACGTGAGTGAAGGGGGAAGGGCTTTCGGGAGTCTAGATAGCAGCCACGCCCGTTTCTGACGGCTGCTCGTTTCTGACTGCCCTGGCCCACCCAAAACCCTTCTAGGACCCCGCGCCTCCATCCTCCCCATTTTTCTCTCCTTCCTTCTTCTCTCTTGCCTTCGCCCCTGCTCCACCACCCCGGCCGCCACGCCACCCCTGCCGGAACTCTACGTCTCCATCACCTTCAGCGTTCCAACCGGGCTCCACCCCGCATCTCCTCCATCGTCGTTCAACCCCTCTCCTCCGACCGCTCTGGCAGGTACCATCTGCTATTTCTATACTCACCATGTCTGACAGCTGTTCGATGAATTATCGGAGCTAAAAAAGTTGTCCCTTCTTCTTTCAAGCTATGGATTCCGATTTGGAGTACATATACGAGCACTATGTTGAGTCGTCCAACGGCTCCTCCGACAATGAGGACTACACGGATGAGTCAGCGATGATGCAGGCGGTTATTGAAGACGCGGAGCATGTGGAGGAGCATGTTCTTAATTTCAAGGGATCGATCAAGGGTCAGCACAGGGCGCGCGACCATATGACACTGATGGACAACTAGTTTGTCCCCAATGCACTCTTCGCTGACTATTTCGCCGGCGTTTTCGGATGCGCAAGACTGTATTCGATCATTTGTACCATGGCATCCAGTCCTATGATGACTTCTTCATCTTAAAGGACATCGTGGGAATGTAATATTTGAACTTTTTAGAATTTGAACTACTGCTGCATGCGGCTATTTGAATGTCTATACTCTATTTATGTGGCTACTTGAACATTTGAACTCTATGTATGCCGCTATTTGAATGTGCGGACTTTCAAAAAAAATTAGGGAAGCTGGATGTATGCGGGCAGCGTTGGATGGCCGCCTCCCGCATTCGTGTCCGCGAACGGATGCAGGAGAAAATTTGCGGGTTGGCACTGGAGATGCACTAAAGGACTAACACACCATAACAACAACCATTGCTGATCAAGCGAAATTTAAATCGCAAGGATCCAACCAGCGCACACACATGAACGCAGACGAAAGAAGACCGTTGCAAAGCAGATCCAACGAAGATAATCACCAATTAAATCCCGCAATATCTGATGGAGGTACATCTCCGCACGCCCTCCGACAATGCTAGATGCACCGTCGGGACGGGTTCTAAGCAGGGAGAACCTTATTCCATCTATAGGGAGCCACTGTCGTCTCGTTTTTCTGAGCAGAACACAAACCCTAAAAGCTTAGAAAAAACACCTAAAAACAAGAAGGAGCCTTCCCACCGACAATGGTCGGGATCGACCATGCCACCATGGCCCTAAGGCCATAGAAAATGAGGGAGATCGACGACGACGTTGGTAGAGGCGGAAAAACTGTCGGAGTAAAATGACCACGGGTAGCCTCAACAACCCCCCATGGTATTTCAAGACATCGGGGCTAGCTGCGCCCCTCACACCTCCAGGACGAACGAACGGCTTCATGGGTCGTCTGGTCAAGGAGGCCGAGTGCTAGAAGGCGGCAAGGCACCAGAAGGCGGCCACGAGGAGGCCGGCTTCTAGTAGGCGGCACCTCATACCCTCAAAGTTTGCACCCACATAACTACGACGGGACAGGGCGTGGCTACAGTGTGACCTGCCACCCCCAAATCCAGGGCGGAGCGTGGCTACAGTGCGGTGTACCAAGCGGACACCCCTCGCCCGGCGCGGAACTGTTCCCACATGGCCCGTGACATCACCTTCGACAGGAGGAGCCATGCTCCCACGATGGCCCGTTGGTACGGCCCGCAGGCAGCGGGCCCTACCTGTCGGCGAGCCCCAGAAGGTGGCGAATCTCCAGCAGGCGGCCACGGTGGCGGGCCGCCTCCTAGCAGGCGGCCCTTCACCCCCTCGGAGTCTGCGCACCATTAATCAGATAAGACGGGGTGTGGCTACAGTGAGCGCCCGCCAGGCGGCGGGACTGTAGCCACGCTCCCCCCGACCAGGCCTCCGTCATCAGGGGCGAGGCTACAGTACAAAGCGGTCGGTGTGGCCCACAGGAGGTGGGCCCTACCTATCGGCCGAGATCATGGCAGTCGGCGGGGCTCACCAGGTGGCGGGCCTAGCAGCCGGCGGAGAAGCCGGCGACCAGAGACACTGACGGCCGGGTCCTACACCCAGCGGGATTACCATTGTATCCCTGGGGGCAGGCCTATATAAACCCCCAGGCTTCCCCATGCAAAGGGTTCAGAACCTTAGAAGTCACACACACCCACATAGAGAGAGTGGAGTAGAGCTAGACCTGCCCTTCTTTTTCCTCTAGCCAAACAGCTCAAGGAGCAACCTTGTAGCCACTTTTTTGAGATAGTGATCATGTGGAGACCCCGCAGAGCAGGATTAGGGGTGTTATCTCCGAGGAGAGCCCCGAACCTGGGTAAGATTCACAGGCGTATGCGGTCTCGCTCACTCCTGCATCTAGAGCCCGGCGACGTACTCTTGTCCCCATCCATGATAAGCCACCCCTGGCATATGTCGCATGATAACCCCGACATTTGGTGCCCACCGTGGGGCTAGGTGCACCGTCGTCCGGAAACATGTTCTGGACGGGAACCCTCCTTCTTCCTGATGAGCGCAGCAAGCCAGGCACGCCTGATGGCGTTTGCGCCAACACGCTGCGCGGCGTGGAAGCTGCTTGCGTCGCAAGCTGCCTCGCTGACCTCGTCGGCGGGATCTGCCTCTCCGACGAGCCTGCCCCCGGCACGGGGGCATTCAGCTCAGAGATCTGCCTCCTCGACCTCCTCGGCAAGCTTCACATCGCTGACGAGCCCGCCTCCGTCCTGGAGTCAATCGGCTCCACCGACCCGCCCGTCGGCATGATCAACGACACCAACGCCGCACCCTCTGTCGCCTTTCCCGATCATGTGGTGATCGTCGATGACCCGCTTCCCGATGCTGACAGCAGTGCCAGCACCAGCACCGTCATGGAGGTGCTGGTCATCAGCCACGATGGAGCCTGTGATGGAGCGGGCCAGGACCCATTGCAGGCGGCAATGCAGAACCTGTCCGCGCCTGTTGAGCCCGGCGCGAACGGCGAAACGTTGGAAGCGTGCCGCGTTGCACTCCTTGACAGCGCCAACAAGTTGTCAACCATGAGACGCCTCACCGAGACCTACCAGCGCGAGATCGACCGCGCCGTCTACGGCACGCCGGCTCCTGGCGGGCCCAGCCGCATGGGCATGGTCCGGCAACGCGGCGCTGCCATCGCCAGCATGCTGGGGGCCGACCGGCCTGTCTACGCCACCCCCATCGAGAACTTACGCGTCGCGCAGGCGGGTGCAGACAAGCTGGACCACCTGGAGGGCGACGAGCGTCGTTCATGACAGAGCGCGTCCAGCAGCTCATCGACGCGGCCGCCGCGTGCTGGAACCCGGCGTACAAGCTGAGAATTACCCCCACCCCCCCGCCGTAAGCACGGGGCGAACTCCCGGTCGCTGACAGTCGGCGCCCGTGATCGACAAGACCAAGAGCCGGCTGCTAGCCGCAGCCGCACACGCATCACCATCGAGCGCGACCAAGACGGCCGCCCACGAGCAGTGAAATGGTGGGACGATCGTCGGCCTCCCCCGCGCAGGGAGAGGTGCGCTTCCCCGCCGCCTGTTGTGCATCCAACTCTCGGAGGCCGGCTGGGCCCCCATGAAGGAGTCGGAGAAAACGACGCCCGCCACCGGATCGACTGACTGGCTCGGTCCCTGGCGGTAGAAGAAGAAGATCCAATCGGTCCGCCTTGTTTCGGGCCCCGCATTCGCGACGAGCCCTTCCCCAAAGGGTTCTCGCTCCCTCGAGACACTCCCAAGTACAACGGCTCCGTGAAGCCGGAAGATTGGCTGGTTGACTACTCCACCGCCGTCAACATAGCAAACGGCAACAAGCGAGTTGCCGTGAAGTACGTTCCGCTCATGCTCCAGGGCACGACTCGGACATGGCTGAATAGCCTCAAGCCCTACAGCGTCAACAACTGGCTGGACTTCACCGAAGTCATCATCCGCAACTTCACCAGCACCTACAAGCGGCCTCCCAAGCCCCGCCAGCTCTCTTTGTGCGTCCAAGGCCCCACCGAGTCCACCCGCGACTAATTGACGCGGTGGGCCGAACTGCACAACTCCTGCGAAGCGGTGCACGAGGTGCAAGCCATAGAGTACTTCACTGCCGGGTGCCGAGAGGGCACCCTATTCAAGCACCGACTCCTCTACGACGAGCCGGCCACACTCGACGAGCTGCTGATCATAGGAGACAAGTACGCCACTGCCGACTCCTCCATGAAGTCGGAGCTCCGCGTGGACACCTCTGGAAGGTGCTCCCTCCGGCTCCTCAGACTCCGGCTGGTGACTGCAGTCGGTGCCAGCAGTCGAACGACAACAAGCGCAAGGCCCAGCAACCGGCATCCACCAGCCGGCAGGTGGCAACAGTCGAAGACCAGCAGCCTGAGGGACAACCCGGCCCCAAGCGCCAGAAGGGCAGCAAGCCTGCTTGGTTGCCCGCCTTCTCCTATGAGCAAACCCTTGATGCACCCTGCAAGTTCCACGGCGGCGCGAAGCCGTCCAACCACACAACTTGGAAGTGCCACTGGCTCACCCGCATCGCCAAGGGCGAAGGACTGCCGCCTCCGCCTGCTGGCCAGCCGGCTCCGCCTCCTCAGCAGCCGGCGGCCCGTCCAGTCGTCGCAATCCAAAACGAGTTCCCCGAAGAGCACATAGCCTATGTCGTCATCACTAGCGTGGTCGATGATAAGCACAGTCAGCGTCAGCAGCACCGTGAGGTGAATGCTGTCGCCTCTGAAGTCCTAGAGTTCATGTACTGGTCCGAGAGGCCCAACAGCTGGAGCCGTGCTGACCACCCGGAGGTGATGCCTTCTCCGGGTTCCTACGCAATGGTGCTCGAATCAACCTTCGCAACTGAGAGGCGGGCCTCCCATTTCTCCCGGATTCTGATAGACAGCGGCAGCATCATCAACATCCTCTACCGCGACACCATCGAGAACCTGGGCATCAGAGAAAAACAGCTGCAGCCCACTCGGACTGTTTTCCACGGCATTGTGCCCGGCCGGTCCTACTCTCTAATCGGCAAGATCAAGATAGATGACCTCTTCGGAGACAAAGATCATTTCCGCCGCGAGCCCATCTGGTTCGAGGTGGTTGACCTGGAAAGCCCCTACCACGCGCTCCTGGGCCGGCCAGCTCTCGCCAAGTTCATGGCGGTGCCCCACTACGCATACCTCAAGATGAAGATGCCGGGTCCCAAGGGGATCATCACCATTGTCGGTGACTACAAGAAGTCGGTCGCGTGCGCCACCGCCAGCAGCCGGCTGGCCGAGTCCCTTGTCATTGCTGAAGAGAAGCGCCTCCTTGACTGGGTTGTGGCCATGGCCAGCAAGCAGCCGGACTTATCACCCGACCCCAAGGAATCAGAGACTCAGGGCTCCTTCTAGCCGGCCAAAGAGACCAAGAAGATTGCTCTGGATCCAGAGCACCCGGAGAGGCATGCTATTGTGGGGACCAACCTTGATAGGAAATAGGAAAGCGAGCTCGCCGATTTCCTCCGTGAGAATCGGGACATCTTCGCATGGTCTCCCAAAGACATGACGGGTGTTCCGGCGGATTTTGCCGAGCACAAGCTACATGTCAGATCAGATGCAAAACCAGTCAAGCAACCCCTCCGCCGCTTGTCAGAAGAGAAGAGAAGAATTGTTGGTGAGGAGATCGCCCGGCTTCTAGCAGCCGACTTCATCATGGAAGTATTTTTTCCAGAATGGCTTGCCAACCCAGTCCTTGTACTGAAGAAGAATAACAAGTGGTGCATGTGCATTGATTACACTAGCCTCAACAAAGCCTGCCCCAAAGATCCGTTTGCTCTACCTCGGATAGACCAAGTGATTGACTCCATAGCCGGATGCAAGCTGTTGAGTTTTGTGGATGCCTACTCTGTCGGATGTGGGGTTCCGGCAAAACCCTTAAGGTTTGAACTCTGGGGTGCGCGCGAAGTTCTTTCCCTCCTACCGATCTACGCCCTAGCTCGCTAAGATCTCACGGATGAACTCGATGAACTAACAACACGGAAGGACACGAGATTTATACTGGTTTAGGCCACCGTTGTGGTGTAATACCCTACTCCAGTGTGTGGTGGTGGATTGCCTCTTGGGCTGATGAAGAACAGTACAAGGGGAAGAACAACCTCCTGAGGTTGAGGTGTTCTTGTGCTCTGTGGACTTGTGGATGAGAACCCGATCGGATCGACCTGCCTCTACTGTGGGGGCTAGCTCTACTTATATAGGCCCTGTTCCTCTCCCCAAATATTGAGCGGGAAGGGAGCCAACAACGGCAGGCGAATTTGAAAGGGGATAGCTAGTACAAGCTATCCTGACAAAAGCGGTCTTCGCCCGCAAAAGGCTTTGGTGGTGACGCCGTCTTGGGCTCCACGGTGACCTCCATCTTGCCGTCCTGCTGGTCTTGGTCTCGTTGCACCGATATGGAAACGTTTGCCTGATGCCTCGGTACTCCCCGCTTGCGCCTGCCTCCTTAGCACCAAAGAGGAAACAAGGACACTGCGCGCGCTGGCGCCCGCCTGGTGCCGGTCGTCATGGCTCACGTCACGAGAGCCTCGCGAGGTTTGCCCCGCCTTGATATCTCCGCTCCTCGCGAGCCTGCCTGGAGAGGTCGCTCCTGCGGAGGTCTTGCGTCATCCGCCTCGCGAGGATTGGCCCCTCGCGAAGGTCTTGAATGCCTTGTTGGTGAAGATGGGCCGCACAGGCCCGCTAGCATAGCCATGCCGTGGGCCACAGGCAGGCAAGTCTGGGGACCCCCGTTGCCCCCAGGCCCAAGGTGCGCTCGGGCTTGGCTTCGCGGCGAAGCTAAGGGTCAAGCACGGAGCGCCGCGGGTCCCCAAAGCCTGCGGGCTCGGTCGGCGCATGGCGGTTTATTGGACGTGGGCGTCTCCACTCCCCCACGCGGCCTTGGCAATTGCCTGTCCTGACAAAAGGCTGGCGCAGACAGTGTTTGCCTTCATTGTTTCTTCCTCGCCTTGCTCCAGATCCCCTTTCTCGCTCCCCACCACCGGTACCTCCAGATCTGCTCCAATCTTGCTCCGCATCTGCGACCCATGGCACCGTGCAAGACCAAGACCTCCTCGGCGCCGGCTTGGTATGAGCCAGCTCTTGAAGCGCCCACCGTCACGGAATAGAGCCTCGCCTCCGTGTGTCTGCTGACGTCGGGGGAAAGCAACGAAGGGGGGAAGACGGAGCTCCGTCTTGCCTCCGACGTGCCGGAGCCTGAGGGAAACACCTTCTTCCCCTTCTTCTCGAGCAGCATCATTGTCGGGTTGGGTCCCCCCTTCTCCGATTTCTTTTTTGAGGTCCTCGACCACTACGGGTTGCAGGTGTTGCACCTCCATCCCAACTCTATCCTCCTCCTGTCCATCTTCGCCTACTACTGTGAGTACCTGGGTGTGATGCCATCCGCGGCGCTTCTACGCCACTTCTTCTTCCTTTGCGTCAGTGAGGGACATATCTCCGGGCGCGCCAATTTCATCGCATCTGGCAAGGCCAACTCAATCTCGAGCACCGGGAAGAGGGCCGACAATATCCGGGCCAAATGGGTCATGATGGACGCCAAGCGTGCCCATCCGCGTTTCGCCTTGCCAACGGAGGCGCCCCAGTTTAACAAGGGGTGGCCCTGCGAGAAGCTCACTGACGAGCGGGCGTCGTCTGAGCTGGGGTAGATGCAGACCGACCTGAAGCCAGGTAACGCGAAGGCGGCGAAGGTCACAGGGGCCATGCTCTTGAGGGAATTCTTGATGCTGCGCGTCGCCCCGCTCCAGGCGTGGTCGCGCCCCTTGTGGGAGCTTGGAGATGAAGAAGACAAGACCCGCCTGAGGCCAGGGGCCCTGCCTGGCGACAAACTGGCTGTTGTCCTGCGCCTCCTGGTCGGGGACAAGTAGGAGTACCCGCCGAGTGCCTTCGCTCCCTTGTTCCTCCGCAAAGATTGGGAGCCGCTTGTGCTTTCCAGGCCGACCTTCAACGCACGCGGGCTGGTGCCGCCTGCGCTCTCCGGAGCCCCAGCAGCACCGAAGCCGGTGGAGGTGTCCTCCGATGAGTCCGGCGGGGGAAAGGAAGAAGAGGGGGATTTGGAGGCGACCCTCGAAGAGATGGGGGAGAACTCCCCCTTGAACAAAGCTGAAATCCTCCGCGCCCTTCCTGACGACGCCGAAGTCGAGGTCCGCCAAGAGGAGAGGGAACTGCCTGTCGTCCTGACGAGGAGTAGGTCGTCACTGATCCCTCGGGATGTCGCCCCCGCCTTGGCGCCGCCTGGGGATGTCTCCAGCTCTCCTGCTGCGCCGCCTTCTACCGCCGGGGCCCGCACGCCCACTTCCCAGGCTCCGAGGCTTTCAGGCTTCAAGCTCCCCAAGCGGAACTATGTCGCCGTGGATCAGTAAGTGTTCAACCTCCATCTTGTTTTTGCTCTTGTCGCTGCTTCCTGACTTTTGTGTTTGGCTGCCCAGGCCGCTGCCCGCGGCAAAGAAGAGGAAAGAGGGTACGGTGACCGCGCCCTCTTCTGCTAAGAAAGGAGGCGCCAGCGCCCGCACCTCCCCAGCCCGGTCGTCTTCGCGAGGCCAGGAGGAACATCGCCGGGAGGAGTCAGCCCACATGGCCCCGCTGGCTCCCGAAGTGCCGGCGTCTGGCCCGGTTGAAGAGGTCCCAGCTGCTCCGGAGCCCACGGTCTCCCAGGCCTTGGTGACGGCGTCGTCTCCTCCTACTGCTGCACCTCCACTCCCAGGTTCTTCTGCTCCTGCTGCTGTTCTAGAGCGCGCTCTTTCGGAGATGACCCAGTTGCAGGCAGATCTCCTGAGCGCGGACCCGCGCCTGGTGGCCGGGCGCCTGGAGTTGGCCTCTGGCTGGCTTCATTCCGACCTGGCGGTCCGCGCGACGCTGAGCCAGCCAACACCATAGCCGATCGTGAGGCGGCGCTGAAAGACGCCAAGGCCGCCTGCGACCGCTGCCAAGAGCTGGAGGACGAGCTGAAGGACCTGCGCGACAAGCATGCCGAAGAAGCACGCGGCCGCCTGGTGAAGGAGGAGGAGATGAAGGCCCGGGAGGATGCCGTCAAGAACCGTGATGCTGAGCTGGATGAGTTTGGGAAGACGCAGGCCGCCGAGCGCAGCTGGCTGGAGGAGTTGGAGCGGAAGGTGAAGGCGAGGGAAGCCGATCTTGACGCCAAGGCGCGAGTCCTAGCCGAAGACCGCATGGCTGCAAGGCACTGAAGACACTCCACGAGCACGGCTTGGAGAGGCCGCTGTCCACCGATGAGGACGGCCCCGCCCTGCTGCTTCCTTCCTTGGTGAAGGCGCTTGAGGAGGTTGTGGATGGTATCGGTCCCATGGCAGAGGCAGAAGCTCGCGTCCTGTCTTCAGCTGCATTGACTCGCGTCTTCAGCCACCTACACCTTCGCGACCCCAACGCTTGTCTTGACGAGCTGCTGGAGCCTGTGGCTGAAGATCACTGCGAAGCCGCCGTCGCAGCCGTGCAAGGTCAGGTAGAGGCCCTGCTGAAGAGGTTCCGCGGCTTTGCCTCCGCACCCTTGTCCGGCGATGCCGCCAATCCCGCGGCCGGTGGTGCAGGTGAAGGCGTCGCTACCCAGGGAGGAGCACTTTCAGCAGGCGATGGCGGTGTCCAGGGGTGAGCTGCAGCTGATCTCCGGTTTCGTCCCTGTAACATGCATCAGGCCTCGTGGAGGCGTTAAACTTTCATTTGATATTGTGAGGACAATATGTTTTGTAATATTTGCTTCGAGATTTTGCGATTTCCTTCCTATCCGCTTTGTGTTCTGCGTCGGCAGAGCCCGGCCCTGCGCATACCTCGACCGCCGTTGGGCCGACCGGAGACCAAGACGGACCAAGGACTGAGGGGCTACGTGACCAATTAGGCTCCTGAGTCGCGATGCTCAGGAGTCCCCCTTGACGCGCAAATAGCTTATAGGGAGAGTACGCTAGGATAGACTAATGTTCTACGTCGGCAGAGCCCGGCCCCGCGCATACCTCAACCGCCGTTGGGCCGACCGGAGACTAGGACGGACCAAGGAGTGAGGGGCTACGTGACCAGTTAGGCTCCTCAGTCGCGATGCTCAGGAGTCCCCCTTGACGTGCAAACAATTTCCATACCTGCCCTCGCCGAGGCCTCGGGAGGGGCGTGCGACGACCAGGTCCGGGAGACCCGTTTGGGCGGCGTGCGCTTGGGCGTGACCCGAGAGCAGCCCCCAGGCCTGGGAGGCCTGGTTGGGTGGCGTACGCTTGGGCGTGACCCAAGCGCAGCCCCCGGGTCCAGCCCCCTCGCGCGGCTCTCCCGCGGGGAGGCATTGCGGTGAGGCCGGACGCTGAGCTCTGGGGCTCCCTGAGGTTGGTACGACCGTGGGGCCTCCCTCAGTTGTTTATCACCAGCGCGGAGCATAGTGCTTCCGCTTGTGCACGGGCATAGCCGCTCCTCGGCAGTGTCGACGGCCAGCGCGGAGCATGGTGCTTCCACTTGGGCGTGGGAGGGGGCCCCCCTCCAGGAGGAGCCCCCGGGGCGTGTACAGCCCCGCCCTGACACGTGGGTTGCACGGCAGGGCTGCGAGGTGTATCTAGGCACTCGTGAGCCAGCGAGGGACTCACGAGGCCCTACCTCAAGGCGGGTTGCGCCTGGTCTTGAGTCATTGATGGCTGTGTGTTCTTGCGAGACGGTTAGGTGCAAGCGCTCTACGTCCTCAGGTCCCGGCCCTCGAGCGAGCTCAGCCGCCGCTGGTATGCCAGGTCGCGATGCCGTGGTCAAGGACATGGGGTGAAGGCTGGAGAGCCAGTAAGAGCTCCTGAGTCATGATGCTCAGGAGCCCCCCTTTTAACGCGCAAGCGGATTGCATCATAGAGGAGTGGACCCATGGAGGGTGGCAACCGAGCAGACGGTAATCATAAGCAGATTAAGCATGGAAGACAAATCAACTTGGGTAAGTGCATAAAGATACATGCCACTGGGCCAGGCCCGAGCGTCTTGGGGATGATGCAGCCTGAGGGGCGCCCCCAACCAGGGAAGCTAAAGACATAAGCAAAAGGGGTACATGCCACAGGGACGGACCCACGCGGCCTGGGAATAATGCAGCCCGGGGGGCGCTCCCAGCTAAACGAACTTGGAAAATTTCACCTGGTTCTATTGGCGAAGGAGAGTTGGGGCAGCTGAAGGTACGCGGCGAAGGAATGGCTCCTCACGAGCCACCGGGGCCCTGAGCCTCGGGAGGCTCTGGGGGCTCGGGTGGTTCCCTGAAGACCGTCTCCATCTCCGCCAGGACGGCGTGGTACCTGGCCTCCTGAGCTGCCAGGACACGCCGCATGTTGCGCTGATAGGCTGACGCCACGCTCGGCAAGCCGAAGGGCATGCGAACGTAGCTGTGTGATGGGACCTCGCAACGGCCCACACGCGAAAGCCAGAAAAGCTCCTGAGATGCGGCCCTGTTGAGCCCTGGAACGTCGATGCAGACGTGCAGCCCGGCATCCTCGCCTGGATGGGAAGCTGCGCCTTGTGAGCGGCGGTTGCCGCGCATGGTCTTTGCGTCTTGCAGTTCCTGAGTGGTCTTGGTGATGAACTCCTGAGTGGTGGGCACTCTGCGCCCTGTGTTCTCCTGAGGGAAACGTGCCGCGAACCACGCCTCCAAGTGGTGCCCAAGCGCCTCCCTCGTGAGGTTGGCAAGGTCTGAGGCCCTCCAGAAGAGAGCCCCCGAGCCCGGCCCGAGGAAGGCGCCGGGCGCGCCTTCCTATGCGATGGAGGGAGGCGCCCCTGGAGCGGGCGCTGATCCTGACGAGGCTCCAGCTGCGTCGCCACCCTCCTGAGATCCTGCATGGCGCAGCTGCTTCTTCTTCTTGGGAAGGGCCTCAGGAGGGCCCTCGCCTTTGCTGTCGGGGTCGTCGATTGCTGCAGCTTCGAAGGCGCGCTTGAGGGAGCACACCACATCTCTCTCTTCACATGGGACCGTGATGATTCCGCCGCTTCCCGGCATCTTGAGGACGTTGTAGCCGTGATGGGTGACTGCCATGAACTTGGCCAGGGCCGGATACGCGAGGATGGCGTTGTATGGCAGGCGGATGTGCGCGACATTGAAGTCGATGAGCTCGGTGCGGTAGTTCTTGTGCTCCCCGAAGGTGACAGGCAGGCGGACCTGCCCTATCCGTGTGGTGGAACCATCGGTCACTCCTGAGAAAGGCTTGGTAGGCTGAAGTTGTTCATACGGGACTTGGAGGTTGTCGAACGTGTCGACGGATAGGACGTTGAGCCCTGCGCTGCCGTTGATGAGGATCTTGGTAACTTGCACATTGCTGATGACTGGTGAACAAAGCATCGGGAGGGCGCCAGCGGTGGCTGCGCACTTAAGCTGATCTGCCGAGTTAAAGGTGATGGAGCACTGGGACCACCTGAGCGGGCACATGGCCTCGAGCTTGGGGAGGACTGCATTCACCTCACGAGCGAACTGTTTGAAGATGCGCTGAGAGGCTGGGGCCTGAGCACCGCCCAAGATGCAGGCGATAGCACGCGGCTCCTGGAAGCCCCCAGCCCCCTCGTCCTGATGGTGATCGTCGTTTCTTCTTGGTGGTGGCGGCAGCGGGGGAAGACCGGCGTTGCCCTGAGGACGATCCTCATGAGGCTGGTCCCTCCAGGCGCCCTCGCGAGGATGGTCCTGCCAGCGGTCCTCACGAGGCCTGTCGCGCCACTCCTGGCGCGGGCCATGGTCGTCCCAGCGTCCGCCTCACGTCCTCCTCCTCGGCCGTAGCCCCGGTCACTGCGCTCGGGGCGTCGACAGAAGCGTCCTTCGCGAATGGCTCTGAGCTCTTGACAGTCGCTGGTGTTGCGGGTGTTCAGGTTGTGGAAGGCGCAGAACGGTCGGCTTCCCTTAGATAACTCGGGCTGGTCTGTGCCCCGCTTGGTGTCCGGCTCCGCTGCGAGCACAACTGCGTCCTTGCGCTTCACGTCCTTGGCCTTGGCCTTCTTCTCCTCTGCACCCGCAGCTGGCAGCTCGAGGAGGGAAAGGCGCCCCTGCTCAGCTCTTGCGCACTTGGTTGCTAGGTTGAACAGCTTCTGAGATGTTCACAACTCCTCGTGGATAGAGAGCTCCTCCTTCATCTTGATGTCGCAGACGCCGTCAGAGAACGCGGAGATGATGGCCTCGTTCGTGACCTTGGGGATCTTGAGGCGAGTGTTGTTGAAGCGTTGGATGTACTTATGGAGGGTCTCTCCTGGTTGTTGCTTGATGCGGCGCAGGTCACCCGCGGCCGGCGGGCGGTCGCGGGTGCCCTGGAAGTTGGCGACGAAGCGGTCGCGCATCTCATCCCAGGAGGAGATCGAGCCGTGCTGCAAGTTCAGGAGCAAGGAGCGGGCATCATCCTTGAGAGCCATGGGAAACCAGTTCGCCATGACTTTCTCGTCGCCATTGGCCGCTTCGATGCTCAGCTCGTAGAGCTGCAGGAACTCCGCAGGGTCGGCGGTGCCGTCGTAGCAAGGAGGCAGGTACGGCTTGAACTTTCCTGGCCAGGCGACGCTACGCAGCTCAGGGGTGAAGGCGCGGCAGGCAGCCGTGGTTGCCGGGGCCCGTTTCGGAGGTGGAGCTTGGTCTTGGTGAGGTCCGCGTGCCGCTACCGCCGGTAGCGCGCGGTCTTGGCGAGGTGGCGCGGGGAGCGTAGGTGCAGCTTCCCGCGGCCGAGGAATTTCTTGGCATCTTCTCTCTTCGCGCGCGGGCACCGGGCATGGTGGATCATGCTGTGGGGCCGCGCGCCTTGGTGCCAAGGCACAGTCTTGGGGCAGAGGTGGTGGAGGCGCTCCATAAGCCACGCCGCCTGTGGCTGGCGGATGGCGAGGCAGAGAGTGGGACGGCGCCGGGGAGCCCCCTGCGGCGCGGACGAGTTCGGCGACGCGGTCGAGCCAGTCCTCATAGAGGTCGTCGACCGGGTGATAGCACAGGAGCTCGTTCGCCATGAGGAGCGCGGCATGTGCGTCCATGGGAGCGCGACGTGCGTTGGACGAGGAACCGGCCGGGGTCAGCGATGGAGTGGCGGTGCGGCCGTCCTGCCGCACCGATGGGTGCAGCGAGGACGCTTGCTGCTCGTTCCCCGCCGGGCCGGTGGCGGCGTTGGCGGCAGGAGACGGAGAACGACGAGGTGGCCCACCGACGGGAACCGTCTGAGCAACGCGGGCGGTGAGAGCAGCCCGGCGCACAGCTCAAGCGCGGCGAGCGTCCGCCATGGAGACGATGGAGCGACGGAGCAACGAATCGACGGAAGGGAAGCTACGGCGCACCCCTACCCGGTGTGCCAAATGTCAGATATGGGGTTCCGGCAAAACCCTTAAGGTTCGAACTCTGGGTGCGCGCGAAGTTCTTTCCCTCCTACCGATCTACGCCCTAGCTCGCTAAGATCTCGCGGACGAACTCGACGAGCTCACAACACAGAAGGACACGAGATTTATACTGGTTCGGGCCACCGTTGTGGTGTAATACCCTACTCCAGTGTGTGGTGGTGGATTGCCTCTTGGGCTGATGAAGAACAGTACAAGGGGAAGAACAACCTCCTGAGGTTGAGGTGTTCTTGTGCTCTGTGGACTTGTGGATGAGAACCCGATCGGATTGACCTGCCTCTACTGTGGTGGCTAGCTCTACTTATATAGGCCCTGGTCCTCTCCCCAAATATTGAGCGGGAAGGGAGCCAACAATGGCGGGCGAATTTGAAAGGGGACAACTAGTACAAGCTATCCTGATAAAAGCGGTCTTCGCTTGCAAAAGGCTCTGGTGGTGATGCCGTCTTGGGCTCCACGGTGACCTCCGTCTTGCCGTCCTGCTGGTCTTGGTCTCGTTGCACCGATATGGAAACCTTTGCCTGATGCCACGGTACTCCGCTCCTGCGCCTGCCTCCTTAGCACCAAAGAGGAAACAAGGACGCTGCGCGCGCTGGCGCCCGCCTGGTGCCGGTCGTCATGGCTCACGTCACGAGAGCCTCGCGAGGTATGCCCCGCCTTGATATCTCCGCTCCTCGCGAGCCTGCCTGGAGAGGTCACTCCTGAGGAGGTCTTGCGTCGTCCGCCTCGCGAGGCTTGGCCCCTCATGAAGGTCTTGAATGCCTTGTTGGGGAAGATGGGCCGCACAGGCCCGCCAGCATAGCCACGCCATGGGCCACAGGCAGGCAAGTCTGGGGACCCCCGTTCCCAGAACGCCGACATACTCTGGTTACCACCAGATCAAGCTGAACCCGGCCGATCGGCTAAAGACTGCCTTCATCACACCATTCGGAGCCTTCTGCCACCTGACCATGACATTCGGCTTAACAAATGCCGGTGCTACGTTTCAGCGCTGCATGAAGAAGTTCCTCCTCAAGCAACTCGGCAGAAATGCCCACGTCTATGTTGACGATATTGTGGTGAAGACGGAGAAGCGCGGCACCCTCCTGGAAGATCTCAAGGAGACCTTTGATAATCTGCGCCGTTTTTAAAGCAAGCTCAACCCAGAAAAGTGTTTCTTCGGAGTCCCAGCCGGCCAGCTCCTTGGGTTCCTTGTCTCAGAACGCGACATCGAGTGCAACCCTGTGAAGATCAAGGCCATCGAGCAGATGGAGAGACCTGCCCGACTGCGAGACGTCCAGAAGTTCACCGGGTGCTTGGCAACCATCAGCCGCTTCATCAGTCGGCTGGGTGAGAAGGCTCTTCCCCTGTACCAATTAATGAAGAAAACCACCCACTTTGAGTGAAACGACAAGGCGGATGAGGCCTTCCTCCAGCTCAAGAAGATGCTGACTACGCCGTCTGTCCTGGCGGCTCCGGTTGCTAAGGAGCCCATGCTCCTCTACATCGCCGCCACCAGCCAGGTGGTCAGCACTGTCATTATGGTCGAGCGTCTAGAAGACGGCAAAGCAGAGCCGGTCCAGAGGCCCGTGTATTACTTGAGTGAGGTGCCGTCAAATTCCAAGCAGAACTACCCCCACTATCAGAAGATGTGCTACGGCGTGCACTTCGCCGGCAAGAAGCTCAAGCCATACTTTCAAGAGCACTCCGTCATGGTTGTCTGCACCGCCCCGCTTGCTAAGATCATAGGCAACAGAGATGCGTCAGGCCGGGTGGCCAAATGGCCCATCGAGCTGGCTCCCTACACCATTTTCTACCAGCCTCGCACCGCCATCAAGTCCCAAGCGCTAGCCGACTTCCTCGTCGACTGGGCCGAGACCCAGAACCTGCCGCCAGTGCCGGATTATACCCATTGGTGGATGCACTTTGATGGCTCAAAGATGCACACCGGTCTGGGAGCCGGCATCGTCCTCACCTCTGCCAAAGGCGACAAGCTCAAGTACACGTTGCAATTCACTTTGCAGCCTCCAACAACCTGGCTTGGACTCCGGCTGGCCAAGGAGATTGGCATCCACCAGATTCTGTGCTACGGTGACTCGGACTTGGTGGTCCAGCAGTCGTCTGGCGACTGGGACGCCAAGGATGCAAACATGGCAAGCTACCGCTTCCTCGTCCAGCAGATCAGCGGATACTTTGACGGGTGCGAGTTCCTTCACGTGCTATGGGCGGACAACGAGCAAGCTGATGCCCTGGCACGGACCGGCTCCACCCGGCAAGCAATACCAGCCGGCGTCTCCCTCTAGTGCCTCCACAAGCCGTCTATCAAGCCTTCGCAGGAATTAGAGTCCATCTTCGTGCCAACTGTCCCCGGAGCAGTCGGATCCGGCTCGGGGACTACAGAAGTCGCACCCGGCCCGAGGACTTCAGAACCCGGCCCAGGGACTGCGGTAGTCGGCCCGGGGACTTCGGCAGGCAGCTCGGGGACTGCAGCACTCGCACCCGGCCCGGGGACTTCAGAACCCGGCCCGGGGCTGCGGCAGTCGGCCCTGGGACTTCAGCAGGCGGCTCAGGGACTGCAGCAGTCGCACCCGGCCCGGGGACTTCAGAACCCGGCCCGGGGGCTGCAGCAGCCGGCCCGGGGACTTCAACAACGTAGCAAGCGGCAGTCGACTCCAACCCGCCGCATCCCAACCCAACCGCCCTGGTACCAGTGGCCGTGATGACAGCGGTCGAAGCACCATCATGGGCGCAGCCCATCCTCAACTTCCTGGTGAGCGGAGAGCTACCAGCCAACAAGATCTCTGCCCGGCAAGTGCAACACCGGGCAGCAGCATACATGATAGTAAACAGAGAGCTTGTCAGGCGCAATGTGACTGGCATCTTCCAGCACTGTGTCGAGCCAGAGAAAGGCAAGGCAATCCTCAGAGACATCCACCAAGGCGAGTGTGGCCACCACGCGGCCTCTAGATCCCTTTTCGCCAAAGCTTTCCGCCATGGATTCTTCTGGCCGACTGCTTTGGACGACGCCAAGAACTTGGTCAAGAAGTGCAAAGGGTGCCAAAAATTTGGCTCCAAACATCATCTGCCGGCCTCTGCACTCAAGACTATCCCCCTCACTTGGCCATTTCCGGCTAGGGGATATGGTGGGCCCGTTCAAGACAGCACGCGGCGGCATGACCCATCTGCTGGTCACCATGGACGGTCTGACTACTGTGACCTTCATTGCAGATATCACCGTCCGGTACAGTAAACCGCACAACATCATCACCGACAACGGCACAAACTTTGCCAAAGGCGCCTTGGCCCATTTCTGCACGATGCAGGGCATCCGACTGGACTTAGCGTCCGTTGCCCATCCGCTGTCAAACGGCCAAGTCGAGCGAGCAAACGACCTCATCTTGTCCGGCATCAAGCCCCGACTGGTCGAGCCACTGGAGCGCTCGGCCGGCTGCTGGATCGAAGAACTGCCAGCCGTCCTCTGGAGTCTCTAGACCACGCCAGACAAATCAACTGGCTTCACTCCCTTCTTCCTCGTGTACGGGGCCGAGGCCGTCATCCCAACAGACATCGAGTTCCACTCGCCTCGCGTCACCATGTACACAGAGGCGGATGCGAAGGAGGCACGAGAAGACGGCGTCGATCTGCTGGAAGAGGGCCAGCTGTTGGCACTCAGTAGGTCCTCCATCTATCAGCAGAGCCTGTGTCGCTACCACAGCCGGAAGGTCAGGCCACGATCTTTCCGAGAGGGGGACCTTGTGCTCCGGCTGATCCAGCGAACAACCGGCCAGCACAAGCTCTCGGCCCCTTGGGAAGGGCCCTTCATCATTAGCAAAGCCTGGGGCAACGACTCCTACTACCTCATCGACGCGCAGAAGCCCAGAGGGCGCAAGAGGGATGATTCCAGCAAGGAAACAGAGCGCCCATGGAACGCAAATCTTCTCTGAAGATTTTACAGTTAATGCAGTATGTATCACGCTACCTTTTGTGTTAAGAGCAAAGACATCGGGCCCCTCGAGGAGCACTCGGGGGCTACCCTTTTTCTGTATGATAAGTTTAAATGCATGTGAATGTGTTATTTCATTCCCTTGCCCGGCACCGGGTTCGACCAGTCGGCCCGGGAGCTCGCCGCCTTGTCCTATGCTAATGCTACCTGCAGTCGGACAAGTAGTGTGCCGACATCTAAAAGCCCTCTCTTGCCTTAAGCCGCAGCTTGTAGAGCGACTGTCCGGCTGGCAAGAGCTAAAGGCAGGAAATGGTGTCCACACAAAAAATGACTAAGGAAAACGCGCCAGCATAGGCCAAGCCGGATCCTCGCCTTACCGTCCGGCTTCTCATTTTACTTGCTACGTTCTAAGCGGCCAAAGTACTTGTCTTCCTAAACGGCCAAGTACCTGACCAGGCCACAGACCACAGAGCGGCTATCCGGCTGGCAGGGCGGCAGCCAAAGGAAAGAGGCAAAGGAAAAAGCCAAAAAAGAGCAGAAAAGCGAGACAAAGTGGAACCTGGCAGAGCACAAACTTGTGCGAATAAATTAATTTACATAGCAAGGCTCGCAGCCAGCATTCAACAAAGTTTGAATACACCCCAGCGGGTGGAATTGCGCGAATTTAACGTACTTGTTCAAAAGATTACAAGAGCAGAAAAAGATAAGATAAACTGGCCGCCTGGGCCAGAGGAGCAGCATGCGGGTCCGACAGGTTGGTGGAGGCAGCGGCACCGGATGGTGGAGCGGCCGACTGGTGAGTCTCAGCTTGGTCAGCATCAGCAGCAGTCGGCGCAGCCACACACGGCTCGCTAGTCGAGGCTCGATCGGGCTGAGGCTGGCCGTCCGCTCCGTCCTGCGGTGCGTCATCTTCGCCATCCTCGTCCTCTTCATCCTCGCCCTCGTTGCTGGAGGCGATCTCCTTCGCCGAGTCTTCCCCATCTTCCGGGTTCATCCCGAACCAGTTGGGCGGCACCTCGGCGCCCTCCTTGTTTAGCTCGGGGATGAAGACGGTGGTGTTGGCATACTCGGCGATCGCCGCTGCGCGCTAAGTGAGCGTAGGGCCCACCACCGCCAGCTCCGGTCCGGCCTCCTGCCGGAAGGTGGCCAGCTGGGCCAGATTAAGGTTGGGATACATCCGCAACTTCACCAGCACCTACAAGCGGCCGCCCAAGCCCCACTAGCTCTCTCTGTGCGTCCAAGGCCCCACCGAGTCCACCTGTGACTAATTGATGAGGTGGGCCGAACTGCGCAACTCCTGCGAAGCGGTGCACGAGGTGCAAGCCATAGAGTACTTCACCACCGGGTGCCGAGAAGGCACCCTACTCAAGCACCGACTCCTCTGCGAGAAGCCGGCCACACTCGACGAGCTGCTGATCATAGCAGACAAGTACGCCACTGCCGACTCCTCCATGAAGTCGGAGCTCCGCGTGGACGCCTCTGGGATGGTGCTCCCTCCGGCTCCTCAGACTCCGGCTGGTGACTCCAGTCGGTGCCAGCAGTCGAACGACAACAAGCGTAAGGCTGTCGGATCACGGGTTCCGGCAAAACCCTTGAGGTGCGAACACTGGGGTGCGCGCAAAGATCTCCTCCCTACCAATCCACGCCCTAGCTCTCTAAGATCTCGCGAACGAACTCGACGAACTTGCAACACAAAGACACAAGATTTATACTGGTTTGGGCCACTGTTGTGGTGTAATACCCTACTCTAGTGTGGTGCTGGTGGATTGCCTCTTGGGCTGATGATGAACAGTACAAGGGGAAGAACAGCCCCCTGAGGTTGAGGTGTTCTTGTGCTTGGCGAACTTGTGTTGGTGAGATGCCTCTGAATGAATTCTTGAACCGTCCTCCGTTGCCTCCTACTATGGTGGCTAGTCCTATTTATAGATGCCCTGGTCCTCTTCCCAAATATTGAGCGGGAAGGGAGCCAACAACGTCAATTTGAAAGGGGACAGCTAGTACAGCTTATCCTGACAAAAGCGGTCTTCACCTGCAAAAGGCTCTGGTGGTGACACCGTCTTGGGCTCCATGGTGACCTCCGTCTTGTCGTCCCGCTGGTCTTGGTCTCGTTGCACCGATATGGAAACCTTTGCTTGATGCCTCGGTACTCTGCGCCTGTGCTTGCCTCCTTAGCACCAAAGAGGAAAACAGGATACTGCGTGCGCTGGCGCCCGCCTGGTCTTGATCGTCATGGCTCACGTCAAGAGGACCTCGCGAGGTTTGCCTTGCCTTGATCTCTCCGCCCCTCGTGAGCCTGCCTGGCAAGGCCGCTCTCGAGGAGGTCTTGTGTCGTCCGCCTCGCGAGGCTTGGCCCCTCGCGAGGGTCTTGAATACCTCGTCAATGAAGATGGGCCGTACGGGCCTACTAGCTCAGCCACGCCGTGGGCCGCAGGGAGGCAAGTCTGGGACCCCCATTTCCAGAACGCCGACAGTAGCCCCCGGGCCCAAGGCGCGCTCGGGCTTGGCTTCGAGGCGAAGCCAAAGGTCAAGCTAGGAGCGCCGCGGGCCCCAAAATCCTGTGGCCTCGGTTGACGCGTGGCGGTTGATTGGACGTGGGCGTCTCCGCTTCCCCATGCTGCCTCGGCAACTGCCCGACTTGATAAGTCCCTGCGACATGCAAGGAAAACCATCATTACTTGTGATCATGGGGGGCGCTGGTTGGCCTTCTCCTGCTATAAATGAGGGAGGGGCGGAGCTCCCGTCCCCCACTTCTTCTCATTCTGCCTGCTTCTTCCTCCTCCGCTTCACTGCTAGTAGCAACTTCAATGGTGCCGATCCGAAGATTCTCAGCTGACGAGAAGGGAAAGATTCCCGTCGACACGCCGGCGCTGCTTCCGCCGAAGAAGAGGTCGGTCCACCGCCGCGACGCTGCGGCGATGCAGGTGGTGAGGAGGCCTTGGTGTGAGCGGCCTCCTCCTGGGTATCCGATGCCCTTGTACGCCCAAGCCGGGTGCTCGGGAGGAAGGAGCAACGAGCGTCGGCGCACGCACCGCGGCCAAGGTCGGCGCGCTGCGGCGACGAGCGCCGTCGCTCCTGGAGTCCATGCCGCGGACTCCTCACGCGAGCTTGTGTTGTGGGCGGTGATGCCCCCAAGCTCCTGGATCTGCTTCCCGCGCTTCTTCTCCGACGTGATGCCGCCGAGGGGGCCTCTCGAGCTCTGGTTGCAGCATGCCGACTGCGACGCTCCGGCGACCGGAGCTGAGGTTGAAGCAGTCTCCACTAGCAAGATCTGCATGACCCGCGGCTGGGGCGAGGTCGCACGAGTTTGTCATGCGGAGGGCGCCCTCGCGATCCATTTTGAGTACAATGGCGCCTCCATGCTGTTCTTCAAGGTCTTCAACGCAGAGGGTCACCGCTTGGAGCGTTGCTCCGAGGGGGAGCGCCAGGATGAGGCGCGCCCCGCTCGCGGCTGCTCCAGCAGCAGCGACTCTTGGGAGTCCAGCGGCTCTCCTGAGCTCTACGAGACTCCGGAGGCGAGCGACGACAGCTACGTGCCCCCGAGCTCTCGCCGTGCTCGGAGCAGGCCCGCAACATCCGGCCACCGTCGTCGCTGATCTGGATGGGGTTGGCGCCGGCCTCCCGTGGCCCATTGTTGATGATGGCGTCGGCCGCGGAGGTGTGATAGGATTCTCCTAGGTTCTCATCTTTTGTTCCCTATGAGGAATCAAGAAGTACCCAGTGGGGGTGTGTAAAGAGTCTGCAATGTCTTTTGTTGATATTATCCTAATTATGGAAGCCTTGTGAGCGCAAGTCCTGTTTAGGCTCGGTCTTCCCTTTCCAATCCCGCGACAGCTTGTTGCTCTACGCTGGCAGGTCCCTGTCCCCAGGCAAGCTTCAGCCGTCGCTGGTATGCCAGGTCGCGTGCCGTGGTCAAGGCCAGGAGGTGAGCGGCCCGAGGTCTAGTAAGAGCTCCTGTGGCACGATGTTCAGGGGGTCCCCTTTAGCGCTCAAGCAGCCGTGGTAAGATAAGAAAGGGAGGCGACGTTGCCGCAACAGAGCTGCGGCGAGTGTGTCCCCAAGGTTCCAACGATTAGTTGATCTGAGCTCGTGACTTATCTTGGCGGTCCGGGGTCGATTCTTCGTGATGCGCCAGACCCGCAGCGTAGCTAGGTCAGGCCCATACGAACCTTCCCCCTTCCTATGCTCTCCTTTGTGCTCTACGTCCTCAAGTCCCGGCCTTCGAGCTAGCTCAGTCGCCGCTGGTATGCCAGGTCGCGTGCCGTGGTCATGGTCAGGGGGTGAGGGCTGGAGAGCCAGTAAGAGCTCCTGAGTCGCGATGCTCAGGAGCCCCCCTTTTTCCGTGCAAGCGGATTACTTGGAAGAGGTGGGAGCTCGCGGTGCTGCCTGGTGTTATCCTCGTGAGATTCCTGCGAGCCAGCACAAGGAAGAACACGATCTACCATTATGGTTGCCAGCCTGCCGCTGGTTGCTCCGCGAGGGGGTGAAGGCACTGAGGGCCCGGTGAGGTGACGTGTGCGGGGCGTGCCGCGAGCCAGAGCTCGACCGCTCAGGTTTTTCAATGTGGCAGGGACGGACCCGTGCACCAGCGCCGTGCCGGCGTGAGGAGGCCCCGTGGGAGGCGACGATCGAGCAGGTAGTAATCATAGGCAGATTAAACATGAGAGTAGCAGGCTTAAGTAAGTGCACGGGAGATACATGCCACTGGGACAGGCCCGAGCGGCTTGGGGATGATGCAGCCCGAGGGGCGCTCCCAACAAGGTAAGCTAAAGACATAAAAAGGGATACATGCCACAGGGACGGACCCACGCGGCCTGGGAATGATGCAGCCCGAGGGCGCTCCCAGCTAAATGAACTTGGAAAATGGCACCTGGTTATGTTGACGAAGGAGAGTTGGGGCAGCTGAAGGTGCGCAGCGAAGGGGTTGCTCCTCATGAGCCACCGGGGCCCTGAGCCTCAGGAGGCTCTGGGGTCTCAGGTGGTTCCTTGAGGACCGTTCCATCTCCGTCAGGACGGCGTGGTGCCTGGCCTCCTGAGCCGCTAGGATGCGCCGCAAGTTGCACTGGTAGGCGGACGACACGCTCGGCAGGCCAAAGGGCATGCGAATGTAGCTGTGCGGTGGGCCCTCGCAGCGTCCCACGCGCGAAGGCCAGAAAAGCTCCTGAGAAGCGGCCCTGTTGAGCCCTGGAACGTCGATGCAGACGCGCAGCCTGGCATCCTCGCCTGGATGGGAAGCTGCGCCTCGTGAGCGGCGGTCGCCGCGCATGGCCCTTGCATCTTGCAATTCCTGGGTTGTCTTGGTGATGAACTCCTGAACGGTGGGCGATCCTTGCCCAGTGCCCTCCTGAGGGAAACGTGCCGTGAAGCACACCTCCAAGTGGTGCCCAACTGCCTCCCTCATGATGTGGCAAGGTCTGAGGCCTTCCAGAAGAAAGCCCCCGAGCCCTGCCCGAGAAGGGCGCCGGGCGCGCCTTCCTATGCGATGGAGGGAGGCGCCCCTGGAGCGGGCGCTGATCCTGACGAGGCTCCGGCTGTGACGCCACCCTCCTGAGGTCCTACACGGCGCAGCTGCTTCTTCTTCTTGGGGATGACCTCAGGAGGGCCCTCGCCCTTGCCGTCGGGTCGTCGATTGCTGCAGCTTGGAAGGCACGCTCGAGGGAGCACACCGCATCTCTTTCTTCACATGGGACCGTGATGATCCCGCCACTTCCCGGCATCTTGAGGACATTGTAGCCGTGATGGGTCACCGCCATGAACTTGGCCAGGGCTGGATACCCAAGGATGGCATTGTACGGCAGACGGATGTGCGCGACGTTGAAGTCGATGAGCTCGGTGCGGTAGTTCTTGCATTCCCCGAAGGTGACAGGGAGGCGGACGTGCCCTATCGGTGTGGTGGAATCGTCGGTCACTCTTGAGAAAGGATTGGTAGGCTGAAGCTGGTCATATGGCACTTGGAGGTTGTCGAACGTGTCGACGGACAGGACGTTGAGCCTGCGCCGTCATCGATGAGGGTCTTGGTAACTTGCACGTTGCTGATGACTGGGGAGCAAAGCATCGGGAGGGTGCCAGCGGTAGCTGCGCACTTGAATTGATCTGCCGAGTTGAACGTGATGGGGCACTGGGTCCATCTGAGCGGGCATGTGGCTTCGCGCTTGGGGAGGACTGCATTCACCTCACGAGCAAACTGATACGCTGCGAGGCTGGGGCCTGGGCTCCGCCCAAGATGCAGGCGATAGCACGCGGTTCCTGGAAGCCCCCAGCCCCCTCATCTTGATGGTGTTTGTCTTCCTTCTTGGCGGCGGCGGCAACGGAGGGAGTCCGGCGTTTCCTTGAGGACGATCCTCACAAGGCTGATCCCTCCAGGCGCCCTCGCGAGGCTGATCCTGCCAGCGGTCCTCACAAGGCCGGTCGCGCCACTCCTGGCGCGGGCCACGGTTGTCCTAGCGTCCGCCACCATGTCGTCTTCTTCAGCCGTAGCCCCGGTCGCCGCGCTCGGAGCGTCGACTGAAGCGTCCTTCGCGAATGGCTCTGAGCTCTTGACAATCGCTGGTGTTGTGGGTATTCAGGTGGTGGAAGGCGCAGAACGGACGGCTACTCTTGGATGACTATGGTTGGTCTCTGCCACTCTTGGTGTCTGGTTCCGCTGCGAGCACGACTGCTCCCTTGCGCTTCACGTCCTTGGCCTTGGCTTTCTTCTCCTCCGGGTCTGCGGCTGGGAGCTCAAGGAGGGAGAGGCGCCCCTCCTCACCTCTTGCGCACTTGGTCGCCAGGTTGAACAACTCCAGGGACATGCACAGCTCCTCGTGGATAGCGAGCTCTCCCTTCATCTTGACATCGCGGACGCCATCAGAGAACGCAGAGATGATGGCCTCGTCCGTCACCTTGGGGATCTTGAGGCGGACGTTGTTGAAGCGCTGGATGTACTTCTGGAGGGTCTCTCCCGGTTGCTGCTTGACGCGGCGCAGGTCACCCGCAGCCGGCGGGTGGTCGCGAGTGCCCTGGAAGTTGGCAACGAAGCGGTTGCGCATCTCGTCCCAGGAGGAGATCGAGCCCGGTGGCAGGTTCAGGACCAGGAGCGGGCGCCATCCTTGAGAGCCATGGGAAACCAGTTCGCCATGACTTTCTCGTCGCCATTGACTGCTTCGATGCTCAGCTCGTAGAGCTGCAAGAACTCCGCGGGGTCGGGGGTGCCGTCGTAGCGAGGAGGCAGATCCGGCTTGAACTTGCCCGGCCAGGCGACGTTTCGCAGCTCGGGGGTGAAAGCGCGGCATTCGGCCGTGGTCACCGGGGCCTGCCTTGGGGGTGGAGCTTGGGCCTAATGGGGTCCGCGCCCTGCTGCTACAGGTGGCGCGTGGTCTTGCCGCAGCAGCCGGTCCTGGCGCGGTGGTGCGAGGAGCGGCGGAGTGTTTTCTTGTGGCGGAGGTACTTCTTGACAGCTTCTCTCTTCACGCGCAGGCGCTGGACGTGGTGGGTCGCGTCACGAAGCTGCGCGTCTTGGCGCCAGGGCACCGTCTTGGGGCAGAGGTGGTGGAGGCGCTCCGTGAGCTACGTCACCCGTAGCTGGCGGAGGGCGAGGCGGAGAGAGGGACGGCGCAGGGGAGCCCCCTGCGGCGCGGACAAGCTCGGCGGTGCGGTCGAGCCAGTCCTCGTAGAGGTCGTCGACCGATCGGTAGCACAGGAGCTCATGCGCCATGAGGAGCGCCGCCCGTGCGTCCATGGGAGGGCGACGTGCATGGGAAGAAGAATCGGCCGGGGTCAGCGATGGAGTGGCGGTGCGGCCGTCTCGCCACACCGAGGGGTGCAGCAAGGATGCTTGCTGCTCGTTCCCCGCCGGGCCGGTGGCGGCGTTGGCGGCAGGCGACGGGGAACGACGAGGTGGCAGGCCGACGGGAGCCTTCTGAGCGACGCGGGCGGCGAGGGCAGCCCGGCGCTCAGCACGAGCGTGGCGAGCGTCCGCCATGGAGACGACAGAGCAACGGGGCACGGAGCAACGGAACGAAGCTTCGGCGCACCCCTACCTGGCGCGCCAAATGTCGGATCACGGGTTCTGGCAAAACCCTCGAGGTTCGAACACTGGGGTGCGCGCGAAGATCTCCTCCCTACCGATCCACGCTCTAGCTCTCTAAGATCTCGCGGATGAACTCGACGAACTCGCAACAAAAGACACAAGTTTTATACTGGTTCGGGCCACCGTTGTGGTTTAATACCCTACTCCAGTGTGGTGGTGGTGGATTGCCTCTTGGGCTGATAATGAATAGTACAAGGGGAAGAACAACCTCCTGAGGTTGAGGTGTTCTTGTGCTTGGCGAACTTGTGTGGGTGAGATGCCTCTGAATGAGTTTTTGACCCATCCTCCGTTGCCTCCTACTGTGGTGGCTAGTCCTATTTATAGAGGCCTTGGTCCTCTTCCCAAATATTGAGCGGGAAGGGAGCCAACAACGGCCAATTTAAAAGGGGACAACTAGTACAACTTATCCTGACAAAAGCGGTCTTCGCCTGCAAAAGGCTCTGGTGGTGACACCATCTTGGGCTCCATGGTGACCTCCGTCTTGCCGTCCCGCTGGTCTTGGTCTCATTGCGCTGATATGGAAACCTTTGCTTGATGCCTCGGTACTCTGCGCCTGCGCTTGCCTCCTTAGCACCAAAGAGGAAAACAGGACACTGTGCGCGCTGGCGCCCGCGTGGTCTCGATCGTCATGGCTCACGTCACGAGGACCTCGCGAGGTTTGCCTTGCCTTGATCTCTCCAGCCCTCGTGAGCCTGCCTGGCGAGGCCACTCTTGAGGAGGTCTTGTGTCATCCGCCTCGTGAGGCTTGGCCCCTCGCGAGGGTCTTGAATACCTCGTCGATGAAGATGGGCCGTATGGGCCTACTAGCTCAGCCACGCCGTGGGTCGCAGGCAGGCAAGTCTGGGGACCCCCGTTTCCAGAACGCCGACAAAGGCCCAGGAACCGGCATCCACCAGCCGGCAGGTGGCAACAGTCGAAGACCAGCAGCCTAAGGGACAACCCGGCCCCAAGCGCCAGAAGGGCAGCAAGCCTGCATGGTTGCCCGCCTTCTCCTATGAGCAAACCCTTGATGCACCCTGCAAGTTCCATGGCGGCGCGAAGCCGTCCAACCACACAACTCGGAAGTGCCACTGGCTCACCCGCATCGCCAAGGGCAAAGGACTGCCGCCTCCGCCTGCTGGCCAGCCGGCTCCGCCTCCTCAGCAGGCGGCGGCCCGTCCAGTCGGCGCAATAAAATACGAGTTCCCCAAAGAGCATGGAACCTACGTCGTCTTCACTAGCGTGGCCGATGAAAAGGATAGTCGGCGTCAGCAGCACCGTGAGGTGAATGCTGTCACCTCTGAAGTCCTAGAGTTCATGTACTGGTCCGAGAGGCCCAACAGCTGGAGCCGTGCTGACCACCCGGAGGTGATGCCTTCTCCGGGTTCCTACGCAATGGTGCTGGAATCAACCTTCGCAACTGAGAGGCGGGCCTCCCGTTTCTCCCGGTTTCTGAAAGAGGGCGGCAGCAGCATCAACATCCTCTACTGCAACACCATGGAGAAGCTGGGCATCAAAGAAAAATAGCTGCAGCCCACTCGGACTGTTTTCCACGGCATTGTGTCCGGCCTGTCCTACTCTGTAATCGGCAAGATCAAGATAGATGTCCTCTTCGGAGACAAAGATCATTTCCGCCGCGAGCCCATCTGATTCGAGGTGGTTGACCTGGAAAGCCCCTACCACGCGCTCCTGGGCCGGCCAGCTCTCGCCAAGTTCATGGCGGTGCCCCACAACGCATACCGCAAGATGAAGATGCCGGGTCCCAAGGGGATCATCACCATTGCCGGTGACTACAAGAAGTCGGTCGCGTGCACCACCGCCAGCAGCCGGCTGGCCATCATTGCTGAAGAGAAGCGCCTCCTTGACTGGGTTGTGGCCATGGCCAGCAAGTAGCCGGACCTATCACCCGACCCCAAGGAATCAAATACTCAGGGCTCCTTCTAAGCAGCCGGCCGGCCGGCTTCTCATTTGACTTGCTACGTTCTAAGCGGCCAAAGTACTTGTCTTCCTAAACGGCCAAGTACCTGACCAGGCCACAGAACGCAGAGCGGTTGTCCGGCTGGCAGGGCGGCAGCCAAAGGAAAGAGGCAAAGAAAAAAGCCAAAAAAGAGCAGAAAAGCAAGACAAAGTGGAACCCGGCAGAGCACAAACTTGTGCGAATAAATTAATTTACATAGCAAGGCTCGCAGCCAGCATTCAACAAAGTTTGAATACACCCCCAGCGGGTGGAATTGCGTGAATTTAACGTACTTGTTCAAAAGATTACAAGAGCAGAAAAAAGATAAGATAAACTGGCCGCCTAGGCCAGAGGAGCAGCACGTGGGTCCGACAGGTTGGTGGAGGCAGCGGCACCGGATGGTGGAGCGGCCGACTGGTTAGTCTTAGCCTGGTCAGCATGAGCAGCAGTCGGCGCAGCGACACACGACTCGCTACTCGAGGCTCGTTCGGGCTGAGACTGGCCGTCCGCTCCATCCTCCGGTGCGTCGTCTTCACCATCCTCGTCCTCTTCATCCTCGCCCTCGTCGCTGGAGGCGATCTCCTCCGCGAGTCTTACCGATCCTCCAGGTTCAGCCCAAACCAGTTGGGCGGCACCTCGGCGACCTCCTCATTTAGCTCAGGGATGAAGACGGTGGTGTTGGCATACTCGGCGATCGCCGCTACGAGCTAAGTGAGCGTAGGGCCCACCGCCGCCAGCTCCAATCCGGCCTCCTGCCGGAAGGTGGCCAGCTGGGCCAGATTCAGGTTGGGATACCAAGCCTTGGCGGACTCCAAGACCGTCCGACCACCCGCCCGAGCTACGGCGCCCTTCCAAGCCTCGAAGCGCCCGACTGCTACCTCCAAGTAGTCGGCAGTCCGGCTGGGGGTGCGTGGGATTTGGGCATCCAGCCAGAGGGCAGTTAGCCCCGGCACGCTGAAGGCGGCGGAGCATCCTCTGGGCCGGCTGTAGGCGCGTCTTGACGGCCAAGAGCTGCTCGCCGAGGTTCCGGGGCGCATTGGGCGCAATGTCTGCGCCTGCCCTCCTTCGCATGTCGCGCCGTGCCTCGATGGCCTGGCTAACGGTAACGGAGTGACCCGGGAAGTATTCTGCGCAAGAAGAGATGTCAAAAAATTAGAAGCCAGAAGCCGGCTCCTGCTACAGTCGGCGGCTGACCAGAAAGAAAGGTAACTTACCATCGATCATATCCTCGATCTCGCCGTAGCCGTCGGTGAGGAACTTCTCCTTCTCAGCCCAGTTCGAGCGTTGAGTCTCGAACTCGGCCTGGAGGTGAGCCTCGCTGTCCTTCGGCTTTTGGAGCTCCGCCTTGTGCCGCTCCGCCTGGCCCGCCAGCTCCTTGGTCAGGCGGTCGCACTCCCGAGCCACCTGGATGTGCTCCTGCTCCTTGGTACGGAGTGCAGTTTCAGCCTCGCCCAGGCGCTGCCGCAGATCCGCGGCTGCCTCTGCAAAGATAAGAGAGAAAGCATCAACATCAACAAAAGACAAATAGTTGCCGGGATATCCTGCCTGACTGTCAGCAGTCGGCCCGAATCTCGGGGACAACATCCAGCAGGTGCGCTGGCGCGCCCCCACGAGAGAGAAGACGGAGTGCTTACTCCGACTCTGATTCAACTCAACAGTCCGCTTGGCCAACTCCTGGACATGGGTGTTGAAGGCGGCCGCACGGAGGTTGTGGTAGTCCTGCACGAAGACAACGGAAGAAAGGCGAGTCAGCACTCGAAGCTCACCTTGAAGTTCCGAACCGCCTGCTCAGCAGCCGGCCCGGAACTCGGGGACTACACCCAGTGGGTGCGCTGGCGCGTCCCCACAGAAGATTGCAAGAATTGAAAAACAAGAGGCAAGTAGCGTACCCGGACGGCCGTCCGCGTCGCCAAAAACTCATGTAGTTGTTGCTGGATGACGGCGCCCTGGGCATTGAACCGGGCCATGATGTCATGCGCGGCTGTGTTCAAGACACCTGTGCCACCCCCAGGCGCCCAGTCCAGTAGGGCAGCACTGGTGGCCTCGGTATCGGCCGCCGACGAGCTCGCGGCTCCGGTCTCCACCGGCCTTGGTGTCGTGGTTCTAAGCCTGACAGTACAATGGGGGGTAGATATGAGGAGGCAAGATCTTAGCTATGGTGAAGTTGTGCACGCAAGATTTATGAGTTCAGACCCTTCTCAGTGGAAGTAACAGCCCTACGTCTCGGTGCTCGGGAGCTCGGACGATTGGATTATGCGTGAAGTTACAGGGGGTGCGAACCCTTTTGCCTAACCCTGTGTAATTGAGGGCCGGAGGGGTCTGGCAAACTCTATATAAGCCACCCCCTCCTCAGGCACAAGGGTTCGCACCCCCTGTAACTTCACGCATAATCCAATCGACCGAGCTCCCGAGCACCGAGACGTAGGGCTGTTACTTCCACTGAGAAGGGCCTGAGCTCGTAAATCTTGCGTGCACAACTTCACCATAGCTAAGATCTTGCCTACTCATATCTACCCTCCATTCTACTCTCAGGCTTAGAACCACGACAGTTGGCGCCCACCATGGGGCAGGTGTCTTAGCGACTTTCTGGTGAGGTTGCAGTTTTACCGATTCCCATCATCATGGTTTCGGGCGGTGGATTGGGTGAGGGCCGCGAGATCCGTCTCGGCGCACTCATCTTCGTCCACGACGACTCCTCCTGTCTCCAGGAAGCCCCCCTCGACGCCGAGAGACTCCCCGTCTGCGGGGCGACGCACTTTCGCGCGTGCGTTTCCGGCGTCCTTCTGCGGCAGCCGTCGACCCAGTATCGGTCGGCTCCCGCAGTTTCTTCGCTTCCCGTTGTTCACCACCGTAAGCGATCTGGTCGCTCGCGGCTTCAGCGGTGGGTAAAACACGCGGTGGCACGGCAGTCGGCCACCCCCAAGTTGCGGAAATCGAGCCTGACGAATCACTCTACGACCTGTTTGATCTGTCGACTGGCTCCGTCGAGACCTTATCCGAGTGCGACAATAGTGATCCCGCGGCAGAAGTCTTGATGGTCAACACGCCACGCAGTGATGACCCACAATTATAGGGGATCCATCGTAGTCCTTTCGATAAGTAAGAGTGTCGAACCCAACGAGGAGCAGAAGGAAATGATAAGCGGTTTTCAGCAAGGTATTCTCTGCAAGCACTGAAATTATCGGTAACAGATAGTTTTGTGATAAGGTAATTGGTAACGAGTAACAAGTAATGAAAGTAAATAAGGTGCAGCAAGATGGCCCAATCCTTTTTGTAGCAAAGGACAAGCCTGGACAAACTCTTATATAAAGGAAAACGCTCCCGAGGACACATGGGAATTATCATCAAGCTAGTTTTCATCACGCTCATATGATTCGTGTTCGTTACTTTGATAATTTGGTATGTGGGTGGACCGGTGCTTGGGTGCTGCCCTTTCTTGGACAAGCATCCCACTTATGATTAACCCCTATTGCAAGCATCCGCAACTACAAAAGAAGTATTAATGTAAACCTAACCATAGCATGAAACATGTGGATCCAAATCAGCCCCTTACGAAGCAACTCATAAACTAGGGTTTAAGCTTCTGTCACTCTAGCAACCCATCATCTACTTATTACTTCCCAATGCCTTCCTCTAGACCCAAATAATGGCGAAGTGTCATGTAGTCCACGTTCACATAACACCACTAGAGGAAAGACAACATAAATCTCATCAAAATATCAAACGAATACCAAATTCACATGACTACTCATAGCAAGACTTCTCCCATGTCCTCAGGAACAAACGTAACTACTCACAAAATCATATTCATGTTCATAATTAGAGGGGTATTAATATGCATAAAGGATTCGAACATATGATCTTCCACCAAATAAGCCAACTAGCATCAACTACAAGGAGTAACCAACACTACTAGCAACCTACAGGTACCAATCTGAGGCTTTGAGACAAAGATTGGATACAAGAGATGAACTAGGGTTTGAGAGGAGATGGTGCTGGTATAGATGTTGATCGAGATTGACCCCCTCCCAATGAGAGGATCGTTGGTGATGACGATGGGGATGATTTCCCCCTCCCGGAGGGAATCTTCCCCGGCAGAACAGCTATGCCGAAGCCCTAGATTGGTTCTGCCTCGTGGCGGCGGAGTTTCTTCCCGAAAGCTTCCTTATGATTTTTTCCAGGGTAAAAGACTTCATATAGCAGAAGATGGGCACCGGAGGCCTGCCAGGGGGCCCACGAGGTAGGGGGCGCGCCCAGGGGGTAGGGCGCGCCCCCACCCTCGTGGCCAGGGTGTGGGCCCCCTCTGGTGGATTCGTTCGCCAGTATTTTTTATTAATTCCAAAAATAACTTCCGTGAAGTTTCAGGACTTTTGGAGCTGTGCAGAATAGGTCTCTAATATTTGCTCCTTTTCCAGCCCAGAATTCCACCTGCTGGCATTCTCCCTCTTCATGTAAACCTTGTAAAATAAGAGAGAATAGGCATAAGTATTGTGACATAACGTGTAATAACATCCCATAATGCAATAAATATTGATATAAAAGCATGATACAAAATGGACGTATCAACTCCCCCAAGCTTAGACCTCGCTTCTCCTCAAGCGGAAGCCGATAACGATAAATATGTCCACATGTTTGGAGACAGAGGTGTCGATAAAATAAAATACGGACATGAGGGCATCATGATTATTCTTATAACAGCAACATATATGGATATTGTCATATGATTTCTTATGCTCAAGTAACAATCTATTCACAAATGTCGAGTATGAATCAGAAACTTCATTGAGAACCAACAAACTATGATCTCGTTCATTGAAGCAATTGCAATTTATCATAACATCGGAAAGAGTCAATATAAGAGCTTTTCAGCAAGTCCACATACTCAACTATCATGTAGTCTTTCACAATTGCTAACACTCACACAATACTTATGGGTATGGAGTTTTAATCGGACACAGAGAAAGATAGGGGCTTATAGTGTTGCCTCCCAACCTTTTACCTCAAGGGTAATGTCAACAATAATAATTCATGCTAACTTACATCCAATTGAATATATATATGAGGATCTTTCCAACACAAGGTGCTTGCCAAATGATAAAATGTAAAAATGAAAGGTGAAGATCACCATGACTCTTGCATAAGGTATAAGACAAAAGTAAAAGATAGGCCTTTCGCAGAGGGAAGCAGAGGTTGCCATGCGCTTTTATGGTTGGATGCACAAAATCTCAATGCGAAAGAACGTCACTTTATATTGCCACTTGTGATATGAACCTTTATTATGCAGTCCGTCGCTTTTATTTCTTCCACATCACAAGATCGTATAAAGCTTATTTCCTCCACACTAATCAATCATACATATTTAGAGAGCAATTTTTATTGCTTGCACCGATGACAACTTACTTGAAGGATCTTACTCAATCCATAGGTAGGTATGGTGGACTCTCATGGCAAAACCGAGTTTAAGGATATTCGGAAGCACAAGTAGTATCTCTACTTGGTGCAAAGAATTTGGCTAGCATGAGGGGGAAAACAAGCTCAACATGTTGGATGATCCATGACAATATACTTTATTTCGGATATAAGAAAACATAATCCATTACGTTGTCTTCCTTGTCCAACATCAACTCTTTAGCATGTCATATTTTAATGAGTGCTCACAATCCTAAAAGATGTCCAAGTTAGTATATTTATATGTGAAAACCTCTCTTTCTTTATTACTTCCTATTAATTGCAACGATGACCAAAACTATGTTTGTCAACTTTCAACAACTTTTATTCATCATACTCTTTATATGTGAAGTCATTACTCTCCATAAGATCGATATGATCTCTTTTATTTCTTTTTATTCTTTCTTTTTCTTTTATTTTTATTCCCTCAAGATCATAGCAAGATAATCAAGCCCTTGACTCAATACTAATCTTTATTATATATATAGCTCACGAACTTGATTACATAGAAGGATCATAAAGAAAAAAAAATCAAAACTAGATCATACTAAAACTTTATTCTACTAGATCAAGGTATTACCAAAAGGATCGAACTAAGAAAAACGGTAAAGATAGGAGTGTGATGGTGATACAATACCGGGGCACCTCCCCCAAGCTTGGCAGTTGCCAAGGGGAGTGCCCATACCAATGTGATTATATCTCTTTTGCCGGTGAAGGAGATGGAGTTGTTGATGATGTAGGCTTGTCGTCCCTCTTCCAAGGCATAGGCTCACCATCATAGAAGGATGATCGCGTCTCCGGGATCCTTAAATCTGCAGCCAAACTCATCCTCTTGAATCTATATTCATACTCACAGTTTTGGTTTTGCAGGTCATAGATCTGGGCTTGGAGGTGCTCGATTTTCTCATGAAGCTTGAAAATGGCCTCCCCAATGTCCTTGGCGTCCAGCTTGTGGTTGTTGGTGAACTCCGTGATCATTATGTGATTGGAGTCGAGTCCACGCTCCACCATCTCCTCACACTTGAAAACTTGTTGTTCCATTGCCTCGAGCCTTGCCTCCACGCTTCCGGTCCTCCTTGGTACCTCAACATCGCGGATGTGCAGCAACCCCTCACGCATCTCAATGGTTTGAGGATGTTGCAGCACTTCCTCGAGGTAGGGGTTGATGACCTTCTCGAAGAACTTGTCCTTGGGGGCACTTGGAGACGTCATGGTGATCTAGATCTGTTAGAAAAACAGCTCGAAACAAAAACAGAGGATATTTGCGCGGTACGGTGGTCAAAACCTTCGGGAGATTATATAATGAATTTTTACCGACCAAAAGAAGTATCGTGCAAGAAACGGTGTTCGGAGAGCACACGAGGTGCCCACGAGGCAGGGGGCGCGCCCAGGGGGGTACGGCGCGCCCTCCATCCTCGTGGAAGCCTCGTGTCCTTCCCGGACTACTTTTTATTTTCCTATTTTCTTAAATATTCCAAAACGGAGAAAAATTGCCATTAGAACTGTTTTGGAGTCGGTTTACATACCGTACCACATACCTATTCCTTTTCGGAGCCTAAAGCATTCTGGAAAGTGTCCCTTATGTACTCCTCCGGGGTTACGGTTTCAATAACATTAGTTTCAACATTTATAGGATTACCTGAGATATATTATTTGATTCTTTGACCGTTCACCACCTTTGGATTTGTGCCTTCGAAGTTGTTGATTTTTATGGCACCGGAACGATAGACCTCCTCGATAACGTAAGGACCTTCCCATTTAGAGAGAAGCTTTCCTGCAAAAAATCTTAAACGAGAGTTGAATAGTAACACATAATCACCTACATTAAACTCACGCTTTTGTATCCTTTTGTCATGCCATCTTTTAACTTTTTCTTTAAACAGTTTGGCATTCTCATAGGCCTGGGTTCTCCATTCATCAAGTGAGATAATGTCAAATAGCCTCTTCTCACCGGCATGTTTGAAATCATAATTGAGCTCTTTAATGGCCCAATATGCCTTATGTTCTAGTTCGAGAGGTAAGTGACATGCTTTTCCATAAACCATTTTATATGGAGACATACCCATAGGATTTTTATATGCGGTTCTATAGGCCCATAATGCATCATCAACTTTCTTGGACCAATTCTTTCTAGATCTATTAACAGTCCTTTGCAAAATTAATTTGAGCTCTCTATTACTCAATTCTACTTGACCACTAGACTGTGGGTGATAAGGGGATGCAATTCTATGATTAACATCATACTTAGCAAGCATTTTACGGAAAGCACCATGAATAAAATGTGAACCACCATCAGTCATTAAATATCTAGGGACTCCAAACCTCAGAAAAATAACTTCTCTAAGCATCTTAATAGAGGTGTTATGATCAGCACTACTAGTTGGAATAGCTTCTACCCACTTAGTAACGTAATCAACAGCAACTAAAATATGTGTATACCCATTAGAGGAAGGAAACGGTCCCATATAATCAAAGCCCCAAACATCAAATGGTTCAATAACAAGTGAATTCATAGGCATTTCTTGACGTCTGCTAATATTACCAATTCTTTGACATTCATCACAAGATAAGACAAACATACAGGCATCTTTGAAGAGAGTAGGCCAATAAAAGCCGGATTGCAATACCTTATGTGCAGTTCTATGTCCGGCGTGGTGTCCTCCATAAGCTTCGGAGTGACACTTGCGTAGGATCTGTTCATGTTCATGCTCAGGTATACAACGTCTAATAACACCATATACTCCTTCTTTATAAAGGTGTGGGTCATCCCAGAAGTAATGTCTTAAATCATAGAAAAACTTTTTCTTTTGCTGGTATGTGAAACTAGGTGGTATAAATTTAGCAACAATGTAATTGGCATAATCAGCATACCATGGAGCAATGCGAGAAGCATTTATGACAGCTAATTTTTCATCAGGAAAGCTATCATCAATAGGTAGTGGGTCATCAAGAACATTCTCTAACCTAGACAAGTTTTCTGCAACAGGGTTCTCAGCTCCCTTTCTATCAATAATATGCAAATCAAATTCTTGTAGCAAGAGAACCCATCTAATAAGTCTAGCTTTAGCATCTTTCTTTTCCATAAGATATTTAATAGCAGCATGATCAGTGTGAACAGTTACTTTGGAATCAACAATATAAGGTCCGAACTTATCACAAGCAAATACAACCGTTAAAATTTCTTTTTCAGTAGTAGCATAATTTCTTTGAGCACTGTCTAGAGTCTTACTAGCATATTGGATAACATTTAATTTCTTATCAACTCTTTTCCCTAGAACAACACCTACAGCATAATCACTAGCATCACACATAATTTCAATGGGTAAATTCCAATCAGGTGGCTGAACAATAGGTGCAGAAATCAATGCTTTCTTAAGTATTTCAAATGCTTCTACACAATCATCATCAAAGACAAAAGGAATAAGTTTTTGTAAGAGATTAGTCAGAGGCCTGGAGATTTTGGAGAAGTCCTTAATGAACCTCCTATAAAAACCGGCACGACCAAGGAAACTTCTTATACCTTTAATGTCCTTGGGACACGACATCTTTTAAATAGCATCAACTTTAGGTTTGTCAACTTCAATACCTCTTTCAGAAACTTTATGCCCCAAGACAATACCTTCATTAACCATAAAGTGGCACTTTTCCCAATTCAAGACAAGATTAGTTTCTTCACATCTCTGCAAAACTCGATCAAGATTGCTCAAGCAATCATCAAAAGAAGTTCCATATACGGAAAAATCATCCATGAAAACCTCAACAATCCTTTCAAAAAAATCAGAGAATATAGCCATCATGCGTCTTTGAAAGGTAGCAGGTGCATTGCATAAACCAAAAGGCATACGTCTATAAGCAAAGGTACCGAAAGGACAAGTAAAAGTGGTCTTTTCTTGATCCTCTTTTGACACAGGTATTTGAGAGAAACCGGAATAACCATCTACAAAGCAAAAATGTGTATGTTTGGATAATCTTTCTCGAATTTGGTCAATAAAAGGTAAGGGGTAATGATCCTTTTTAGTAGCTTTATTTAATTTGCGGAAATCAATTACCATTCTATAACCTGTAACAATTCTTTATGGGATCAATTCATCTTTATCATTAGGAACAACGGTAATACCTCCCTTCTTATGGACACAATGGACAGGACTTACCCACTGACTATCAGCAACGGGATAAATTATACCTGCCTCCAGAAGCTTTAGTATTTCTTTTCTTAACACTTCTTTCATCTTAGGATTTAACCGTCGTTGGTGATCAACAACTAGTTTAGCGTCTTTCTCCAATTTTATTTTGTGCTGGCATAGAGTGGGACTAATGCCCTTAAGATCATCAAGAGTATATCCGATAGCAGCACGGTGCTTCTTCAGAGTTTTCAATAATTTCTTTTCTTCATGCTCCGAAAGGTTAGCACTAATAATAACAGGATATATCTTCTTTTCATCAAGATAAGCATATTTAAGAGTATCAGGTAATGGTTTAAGCTCAAACACGGGTCACCCTTGGGTGGTGGGGGATCCCCTAGGATTTCAACAGGCAAGTTGTGTTTCAAAATAGGTCCCTGTTTAAAGAATACTTCATCTATTTCCCTTCTTTCATTCATAAACATATCATTTTCATGGTCGAGCAAATATTGTTCTAAAGGATCATTAGGAGGCACAGCAATAGAAGCAAGACAAACAATTTCATCTTTACTAGGCAATTCCTCATCACGGGGTTTTCTACGAAATTTAGCAAAATTAAACTCATGAGACATATCCCTCAAACCAATAGTAACAACATCCTTTTTGCAATCTATCTTAGCATTAACAGTATTCAAGAAGGGTCTACCAAATATAATGGGACAAAAGTTACCCTGTGGGGAACCAAGAACAAGAAAATCAGCAGGATATTTAACTTTCCCACACAAGACTTCAACATCTCTAACAATCCCAACTAGTGAAATAGTGTCTCTATTGGCAATTGTAACATCAATTTCTTCTATCTCAGCAGGTGCAATATCATGCATAATTTCTTTGTATAAGGAATGAGGTATTGCACTAGCACTAGCACCCATATCACATAAGCCATGATAACAATGATCTCCTATTTTAACAGAAATAACAGGCACGCCTACAACAGGTCTATGTTTATTTTTAGCATCAGGTCTAGCAATTCTAGCGGTTTCCTCATAGAAGTAAATAACATGCCCATCAATATTATCAGCCAAGAGATCTTTAACCATAGCAATACTAGGTTCAACTTTAATTTGCTCAGGGCGTTTGGGTGGCTTAATGTTACTTTTATTGACCATAGTTGAAGCTTTAGCATGATCTTTTATTCTAACAGGGAAAGGTGGTTTCTCAATATAAGCAGTAGGAACGACAGGATCATTATAAGTGATAGTCTTTTCTTCAACTTTAATAGGTGCAACTACTTTTACTTCAGTGGAAGGATTATATTTAAACCACTTCTCCTTAGGGAGATCAACATGAGTAGCAAAGGATTCACAGAAAGAAGCTACTATCTCAGAGTCAAGTCCATATCTAGTGCTAAATTCATGAAAAACATTGGTATCCATAAAAGATTTAACACAATCAAACTTAGGTGTTATACCTGACACCTTACCTTCGTCGAGATTCCAATCTTCAGAGTTGCATTTAATTCTTTCCAATAAATCCCATTTGAATTCAATAGTCTTCATCATAAAAGATCTAGTATAAGAAGTATCGAGCATGGAGCGATTATTGAGAGAAAGCCGAGCATAAATTTTTTGAATAATCATTTCTCTTGAGAGCTCATGATTGGGGAATGAATATAACATTGACTTAAGCCTCCCCCAAGCTTGAGCGATGCTTTCTCCTTCGTGAGGACAAAAATTATATATATAATTACGATCACGATGAACAAGATGCATAGGATAAAACTTCTGATGAAATTCCAATTTCAAACGGTTGTAGTTCCATCATCCCATATCATCACATAGCCTAAACCATGTCAATGCCTCTCACTTCAAAGATAAAGGGAAGACCTTCTTCTTGATAACATCCTCGGGCATACCTGCAAGCTTAAATAATCCACAAACTTCATCCACATAGATTAGGTGCAAATCGGGATGTAATGTTCCATCTCCTGTAAAAGGATTAGCTAGCAGTTTCTCTATCATACCCAAAGGAATTTCGAAGTGAACATTTTCAGTAGGTTCATTAGGTTGAGGAGCAACTCTCTGCTCTACTGGTCGGGGTGAAGATACCCCGAACAAGCCCCTTAGAGGATTACTTTCCATAGTAACAAGTGACAGTAAATGTCAGCACACTATATAATTTTTTCCTTACCAAATTCCACCTACCAAAGGTGCTTCACTCCCCGGCAACGGCGCCAGAAAAGAGTCTTGATGACCCACAAGTATAGGGTATCTATCATAGTACTTTCGATAAGTAAGAGTGTCGAACCCAACGAGGAGCAGAAGGAAATGATAAGCGGTTTTCAGCAAGGTATTCTTTGCAAGCACTGAAATTATCGGTAACAGATAGTTTTGTGATAAGGTAATTGGTAACGAGTAACGAGTAATGAAAGTAAACAAGGTGTAGCAAGATGGCCAATCCTTTTTGTAGCAAAGGACAAGCCTGGACAAACTCTTATATAAAGGAATGCTCCCAAGGACACATGGGAATTATCTTCAAGCTAGTTTTCATCACGCTCATATGATCCGCATTCGTTACTTTGATAATTTGGTATGTGGGTGGACCGGTGCTTGGGTGCTGCCCTTTCTTGGACAAGCATCCCACTTATGATTAACACCCATTGCAAGCATCCGCAACTACGAAAGAAGTATTAAGGGAAACCTAACCATAGCATGAAACATGTGGATCCAAATCAGCCCCTTACGAAACAACTCATAAACTAGGGTTTAAGCTTCTGTCACTCTAGCAACCCATCATCTACTTATTACTTCCCAATGCCTTCCTCTAGGCCCAAAGAATGGCGAGGTGTCATGTAGTCGACGTTCACATAACACCACTAGAGGAAAGACAACATACATCTCATCAAAATATCGAATGACTAACAAATTCAAATGACTACTTATAGCAAGACTTCTCCCATGTCCTCGGGAACAAACATAACTACTCACAAATCATATTCATGTTCATAATCAGATGGGTGTTAATATGCATAAAGGATCTGAACATATGATCTTCCACGAAATAAACCAACTAGCATCAACTACAAGGAGTAATCAACACTACTAGCAAACTACAGGTACCAATCTGAGGCTTTGGGACAAAGATTGGATACAAGAGATGAATTAGGGTTTGAGAGGAGATGGTGCTGGTGAAGATGTTGATGGAGATTGACCCCCTCCCGACGAGAGGATCGTTTGTGATGACGATGACGATGATTTCCCCCTCCCGGAGGGAAGTTTCCCCGGCAGAACAGCTCTGCCGAAGCCCTAGATTGGTTCCGCCAAGGTTCCGCCTCGTGGCGGGGGAGTTTCTTCCCGAAAGCTTGCTTATGATTTTTTCCAGGGTAAAATACTTCATATAGCAGAAGATGGGCACCGGAGGCCTGCCAAGGGGCCCACGCGGCAGGCGGGCGCGCCCAGGGGGGTAGGGCGCGCCCCCACCCTCGTGGCCACGGTGTGGGCCCCCTCTGGTGGATTCTTTCGCCAGTATTTTTTATTAATTCCAAAAATAACTTCCGTGAAGTTTCAGGACTTTTGGAGCTGTGCAGAATAGGTCTCTAATATTTTCTCCTTTTCCAGCCCAGAATTCCACCTGCCGGCATTCTCCCTCTTCATGTAAACCTTGTAAAATAAGAGAGAATAGGCATAAGTATTGTGACATAACGTGTAATAACAGCCCATAATGCAATAAATATTGATATAAAAGCATGATGCAAAATGGACGTATCACGCAGTCCGCCCGATTTTCGTCGCAACGGTGGCGGCGATCCGTCGCGCGTTCACGAAGAGTACCACCCTGAAACCCTTTCTTCACGGCAGAGGGAGGAGCTTCACCACCGCAACATGGAGGCGTTCCACACGCCCATCGTTGGGGAGACCTCTGAGGCTCGGGCCTTGGAGGAGGCGCGCCTGGCCAATTTGGCTGAGCGCACCGACTTGAGAACCTTCAGCATGCACTCAACGAGCGTGCTCGACAGCGGATCCCTGAGTCCAGTCGACGGCAGCGACAACTTTTCCTGCCCCAACCTCAGGTATACCGCACTCCAATTCAGAATCTCACAGCTGCGGCCCATATAGCGGAGTCTATTTAGCCTTCCCAGTCGGAGGCTGGTAGGGGTTTGATGCAGATCCGGGCTTTACTCCGGGCAGCAGGAGAGCGGAACACAACGGTGTCTCAGTCGCGGAATAGAATTCATGGCAGATTTGTGATGGCTGACACAGTTCAGTCAGCCCACAGCCCAAGATCGCCCCCGCGGCGTGAGGGACGTGGGCATTGGCAGGATCAGTACGTGGGGCAGAACCACGAGCAGTATGATCACCGAGTCGGCCGTGATGACAGTCATCGGGTGTTCACACCTCCTCCGAGGAGTGGATCATATGTGCCCCGGCAATATGATGTCATACGCCCGCACAGTGGCGAACGAAGAATACCAGTCGACCCAAGAGAGCCAGGCTTTGATGCGAGATCGATTCTTGTTCAAGGTCTGGTCGACAGGAACAGAGCACAACGAGAGGGACTTGACAGAGATCGCCCGACTGGCGGCAGAATTCATGTCTCGGGTCCAGAGTGTTTCAATATAGCCATCAGGGCTGCAGAGATTCCTTCTAACTTCAGGTTGGCGACTGGAGTCAGCAAGTTCACTGGTGAGTCCAAGCCCGACACTTGGCTTGAGGATTACCGAGTGACTGTGCGATTGGTGGTGCCAATGATGAGGTGGCCATGAAGCATCTTCCTCTGATGTTGGAAGGTTTGGCCAGAGCATGGCCGAATCAGTTGGCCCCAGGCAGTATATTCAGTTGGGAGGAGCTTGCCCGAGTGTTTGTCAAAACTTTTGAGGGAACTTGGAAACGGCCAGTAGGATTGACAGAATTGCAACATTGTGTAAAAAAGCCGAAGGAGACTCTGAGAGATTACATTCAGAGGTGGACCACTTTACATCACACAGTGGAAAATGTTTCTCAGCATCAAGCAGTTTGTGCCTTCAAGGAAGGCGTTCGGTATCGAGAGCTTAACCTGAAATTCGGTTGGACGGGAGATATTCTCTGACTCGGATGATGGAAATAGCCACTCGGTATGCTAATGGAGAAGAAGAGGATCGACTCCGCAGTGGAAAGAGCAAACCAGTCGGTCAGGACACTGGTGGAGGCAATTCCAATTGGAAGCAGAAACGTAAAGCTGAGCCTGCAGGACCTGGTGAAACTGCAGCAGTGATCCAAGGAAAGTTTAAATGAAAACCTAAAGGGCCCTGGACCCCCATGAAGGTGAAAGATCAAGCAAGGAATGATGTGTTAGATTTGCCATGTCACATTCACACCAAGAAGGACGAAGAGGGAAATCTGATTTATCCCAAGCATACCACTCGACAATGTCGAGTCCTTATCCAGCAGCTCCGAGAGAAACAACCCAATGATAAAGAGAAGGAATCTGATAAGGATGAGGACAAAGAGGAGGATGAAGGTTTCCCCAATGTCAATTCCACCCTGGTGATTTTTGCCGATATCGAGAGCAAAAGTCGACTGAAAGTGATAAACTGAGAAGTAAACATGCTTGCCCCGGCAACCACGACATATTTGAAGTGGTCGTAGACTGCGAGCATGTTCGACTAGTCTGATCACCCAGCGCGTGTTGCCACTCCAGGGTGGCAAGCGTTGATAGTCGACCAAGTGGTTGGAGGCACTCGACTGACGAAAGTGTTGATGGATGGCGGCAGTGGTCTGAATATTCTTTACGCTGAAACTCTGAAGGGGATGGGCATTCCGATGTCCAAGCTTAGTGAGAGCAACATGAGCTTTCACGATGTTATCCCTGGAAAGAAGGCCGAATCACTCAGCCAGATAACTCTTGACGTGGTTTCGGGTGATTCGAAGAATTACCGTAAGGAAAAGTTGACATTTGAGGTGGTAGATTTTCAAAGTGCTTATCATGCTATTTTGGGCAGGCCTGCATATGCCCGTTTTATGGCTCGACCATGTTACGTCTATCTTAAGTTGAAGATGCCTGGTCCCAGAGGCGTGATCACAGTTACTAGTAATCGGCCGAAAGCAGAAGAGTGCCTTCAGAAGGGCTCAAAAATTGCTGATGAACAGATGGCAGCAGTTGAGATGCAGGAATACCAGAAGAATGCTGATCCGAGTGATTTGTTGCGGGCTAAGAAACCTGCCTCAGAGTCTGCATTTCAGTCATCCGGTGAAACAAAGTCGGTTCATATTCACCCGACCGATCCCAACGCTGCTCCGACTCATATCTCAACGACGCTCGACAGCAAATAAGAAGAAGCGCTCATCCAGTTTCTCCGTGAGAACTGGGACATCTTTGCATGGAAACCTTCTGACATGCGATGTGTACCCAGGGAGCTGGCTGAGCACCGTTTGCGAGTCGACCCGAAGGTAAAACCGGTCAAAGAGCATCTCGGGCGGTCCGCCGTCCAGAAGAGAAAGGCAATTGGCGAGGAAGTAGCTCGGCTTCTAGCAGCTGAGTTCATCCGAGAGATTTACCACTCCGAGTGGCTCGCCAATGTCGTCATGGTTCCTAAGAAAGATGATTCACTCCGTATGTGTATCGACTTCAAGCATATCAATCGGGCCTGCCCGAAGGATGAGTTCCCTCTTCCTCGCATCGATCAGATAGTCGACTCGACTGCGGGATGTGAGCGGTTGTCTTTCCTGGATGCATATTCCGGGTACCATCAGATCCGACTGTATTGTCCCGATGAAATAAAAATAGCTTTTATCACCCCGTTCGGGTGCTTTTGCTATGTCACCATGCCCTTTGGTCTCAAGAATGCAGGTGCCACATTCATGCGCATGATACAGAAGTGCCTGCTTACTCAAATCAATCGGAATGTGGAAGCATACATGGATGACATCATGGTTAAGTCACGCAAAGGTTCCGACCTGCTGACTGATCTTGCTGAAACCTTTGCCAATCTAAGGAGATATGATATCAAACTCAATCCGTCGAAGTGTACGTTTGGAGTTCCAGGTGGCAAGTTACTCGGTTTCCTTGTTTCCGAACGTGGGATCGATGCAAACCCAGAAAAGGTTGGTGCAATTCTCCAAATGAAACAACGTGTGCGTGTACACGACATTCAGAAGCTTACTGGTTGTTTGGCCGCTTTGAGTCGATTCATCTCTCATCTCGGTGAAAAGGCACTGCCTCTTTACCGACTGACGAGGAAATCTGACAAGTTCGAGTGGACTCCTGAAGCTGACGCAGTGTTTGCAGAGCTCAAAACCCTGCTTTCCACCTAGCCGGTGCTTGCTGCCCCAATCAGCAAAGAGCCTTTACTGCTTTATATTGCAGCCACTCGACAATTTGTCAGTACAGTACTAACGTTCAAGCGGGAAGAAGAAGGCAAGACCTACAAGGTTCAGCGCCCAGTATACTATATTTCTGAAGTTTTAACCCCATCCAAGCAAAGATACCCGCATTATCATAAGCTTGTCTATGGGATTTACTTGACCACAAAGAAGGTTGCACATTACTTCTTAGATCATTCAAGTACAGTCGTCAGCGACACTCCATTGTCAAAAATACTGAATAACAGAGATGCAACTGGTCGAGTGGTTAAATGGGCGATTGAACTCCTTCCGCTGGATATTAAGTTTGAGGCAAAGAAAGCAATCAAATCCCAGGCAATAGTAGATTTTCTCGTCGAGTGGATTGAACAACAACTATCGACTCAGATTCAGTCGGAACATTGGACTATGTTCTTCGACGAATCCAAGATGTTGAATGGTTCAAGTGCTGGGGTAGTCTTGGTATCTCCGCGAGGTGACACGCTCAGTTATGTTCTCCAGATTCACTTTGACTCCTCCAACAATGAAGCTGAATATGAGGCACTTCTGTACGGGTTGCGTATGGCCATTTCACTCGGCGTCCGGCGCCTAATGGTTTATGGCGACTCAGATTTGGTAGTCAATCAAGTGATGAAGGAATGGGATGTTAGGAGTCCAGCTATGACTGGTTATTGCAATGCAGTGAGAAAATTACAAAAGAAGTTTGAGGGGTTAGAGCTTCACCATATACCCCGACTGAAAAATCAAGCAGCCGATGACTTGGCAAAGATAGGTTCCAAGAGGGAGCCCATACCCAGCAATGTGTTTTTTGGAGCATATTCACACACCTTCAGTCCAAGAAGATCTTTTCACCGAAGAACCCCCACAGCCTAAGAGCTCCACTGATCTGACTGAAGTTGAAATCCCAGCCGTAGTCGACTTGGTCATGGAGGTTTTGGTCATCATTCCTGATTGGACAGTGCCATACATTGCGTATATTCTTAGGAAAGAACTCCCAGAGGATGAAGAAGAGGCTCGTCAGATCGTCCGTTGATCCAAAGCCTTTACTGTGATGGGTGGACAACTTTATAGAGAGAGTGTCACTGGAGTCAGTCAGAAATGCATCACGCTAGAAGAAGGCCGAATGATCCTCAATGATATCCACTTGGGGATCTGTGGTCACCATGCGTCCTCTCGGACCATCGTGGCCAAAGCATACTGAGCCGGGTTTTACTGGCCACATGCTAATGAAATGGCAAAAGAAATAGTCGACAAGTGTGAGGGTTGCCAGTTCTACTCCAACATGTCCCATAAACATGCTTCAACCTTGAAGACCATTCCACTCATCTGGCCATTTGCAGTTTGGGGATTAGATATGGTTGGGCCTCTGAGGACTGGCAGGAGCGGCTTCACTCATGTGCTGGTAGCAGTCGACAAGTTCACTAAATGGATTGAAGCTAAACCTATCAAGAACCTTGAAGCAAGTACCGCTGTCAGCTTCATCAAGGAGTTAACATTCAGATATGGAGCTCCGCATAGCATGATCATAGATAATGGGTCAAACTTTGATTCAGATGAGTTCAGAGCTTTCTGTGCTTCCCAAGGCACTCGGATCGACTATGCCTCAGTCGCTCACCCACAGTCGAATGGACAAGCACAAATGGCAAACGATTTGATCCTCAAAGGGCTGAAACCCCAATTGACGCGTGACCTCAAGCATGCAGCAGGTGCTTGGGTGGACGAGCTACCATCAGTACTCTGGGGATTGAGAACAACTCCAAATCGGTCGACTGCTCGAACTCCGTTCTTCCTAGTCTAACGGGCTGAAGCTGTACTTCCGAGTGACCTACTTCATAACGCACCCCGAGTGGAACTTTTCTCAGAAGCCAAAGCTTAACAAGCTCGACAAGATGTTGTTGATCTTCTGGAAGAGGAAAGGGAGATGGCCCTAATCCGGTCGACCATTTATCAGCAAGACCCTCGTCGTTTCCACGCTAGAAACATGAGAGGTCGAGCATTTAAAGAGGGCGACCTGGTTCTCCGAGTGGATCAGCAACGGACACACAAGCTTGCTCCCGTGTGGGAAGGTCCCTTCATCATCACCAAGGTGCTCCACAATGGCGCATATCACCTCTATAATGTGGAGCACAATAAAGACGAGCCACACGCTTGGAATGCAGAGTTGCTCCGTCATTTTTATACTTAAGCACTCAGACTATTGAGATGCAATAAGAAATACCTTTTTTGTTTGTTTATCAAAGACACAGTTTTACAGTCTTCTAAATGATTGTTGTCGCTTATACATGTGTTTGAAATCCCCCAGTGGGTGGCTTAGCTGCAAATCCGTTTCGCCTAAGTTTGATAAATCCTACCGAGTGAAGAGCAACCCTCTCACTCGGGGGCTTAGCTGCGAATCCGTTTCGCCTAAGTTTGAAAAAATCCTAACGAGTGAAGAGCAACCCTCTCACTCGGGGGCTTAGCTACAGTCCAGTACTCACCTAAGTTCAAAAAAATCCTACCGGGTGAAGAGCAACCCTCTCACTCGGGGGCTTAGCTGCAGTCCAGTACTCGCCTAAGTTCGAAAAAATCCCACCGAGTGAAGAGCAACCGTCTCACTCGGGGGCTTAGCTACAGTCTAGTACTCGCCTAAGTTCAAAGAAATCCCACCGAGTGAAGAGCAACCCTCTCACTCGGGGGCTTAGCTGCAGTCCAGTACTCGCCTAAGTTCAAAGAAATCCCACCGAGTGAAGAGCAACCCTCTCACTCGGGGGCTTAGCTGCAGTCCAGTACTCGCCTAAGTTCAAAGAAATCCCACCGAGTGAAGAGCAACCCTCTGACTCGGGGGCTTAGCTGCAGTCCAGTACTCGCCTAAGTTCAAAGAAATCCCGCTGAGAGAAGAGCAACCCTCTCACTCGGGGGCTTAGCTGCAGTCCAGTACTCGCCTAAGTTTGAAAAAATCCTACCGAGTGAAGAGCAACCCTCTCACTCGGGGGCTTAGCTGCAGTCCAGTACACTCGCCTAAGTTCAAAGAAATCCCATCGAGTAAAGAGCAACCCTCTCACTCGGGGGCTTAGCTGCAGTCCAGTACTCGCCTAAGTTCAAAGAAATCCCACCGAGTGAAGAGCAACCCTCTCACTCGGGGGCTTAGCTGCATTCTAGTACTCGCCTAAGTTCAAAACACGTTCCGAGTGAATAACGATCTTCTCTCTTGGGCCTTGGCTACGCGCTCCATCCTAAACCACAAGGATGACGAAGTGCAGGTCGATTACGACCTTCTCCTCAGAGCTGCGCCATAAGTACAATGTGCGCTCCATCTCGATCCGCAAGGACGGCGAGGCGCAGGTCATCCGTGACCCTCCACTAAGGATTGTGTCTTAAACATAAAAGACTGTTCCGAGTGAAGAAACGATTTCCACTCGAAGGCAAACACAAGCATATTCAAAGAAAGGCTAAGTTTAAGACAAATCCCAGGAGGTTCTAAACCGCGGATTAAAGTACTCGGGCATCAGACCCGAAGGAGTTTAACGGTTACAAAAACCACTCGGCATACTTAGGAAAATTCAATCGGATCATAAAAGATTGTTCACTCCGCGGGAGGAGGGATGGCAGGCTCGATGAACTCATCCAAGTCAATTCCATCCACAATTCGAGTGGCAGCAGCGATAAAAGTCTCCATGAAGGAATGGAAGTCAAGCCTCTTGGTGTTGGCAACTTTGATCACTGCTAGCTTCTCTTCTTTGGCTTCCTTGCAGTGGACGCGAACCAGAGATAGGGCAACATCAGCGCCACACCAGGCAGAAGACTTCTTCCATTCTTGCACTCGACCGGGGATCTCGTTGAGTCGAGTCATCAGAGACTCGAGGTCATTTTGGAGCGTCACCCTTGGCCAGAGCGCTGTGTCGATTCGCGACACCGCAAGCTTCAGCCGAGCCAGATAGTGAACGACGCCAGCAACACGGGATTCCAGTCGGAGCACGTTCATGGCAGCTTCATCCTTAACAGGAGAGAGGATGGGGTCTAAGCTTGTTTCAATTTGCCCAGTCTCTTCCTCGAAGTTCTGGTAGAATTCTGCACACGCAATAAAACGATGAGAAAACAGCTATACAACGAATCAACAACACCAAGACAGTCGGATAAAGAAAAGTACCTTCAAGCATGACGAATAGCTTCTTGGCAAGCCCTCCCAGATAATTCTCCAGCTCATCTCTCTTGCGGGCGATGTCTTCCACCTTGTCGGTCAGGGTCCTCTTGTCCTTCTTCAGACGAGTCGCCTCCTTGTTGGCTTCATCAAGGGCAGTCTTCAGCTTGGCGTTCTCTTCCTCCATTTTACCGACTGAGGCCAGTTTCTGGTCGGCGAGTGCAGTTTTCTCTTCTGCTGCTTTCTGCGTGGCTGCAAGGTCCAGATCCTTCTTTGCGAGAGCCTGGTTCATTGTTTCTGAAAGAAATAACGCTTGGTTCATAGGAAGGAAATGACACTCGGTTTAGGAACGAATCAGTCGACAAGTTTTTCATACCAGCGGCTTCATCCTTAGCCTTCTGCAAGTTTGTCTTGGCTATCTCCAGATCAAGATTGAGCTGGATCTGCTTCTGCTCCAAGTCAGCAAACCGAGCTCCAAGTTCACAAGATTTCTGTGGTTAGAAGATGGTCAGTCGACAGACGCGAAGATTGGTTACTTCAGAGCAATAGAGTGACAAATTCAAAAAGTTCTAAGACTACTGCCGAATCAAACATCCAACAGTAGTCTCGGGGACTACACCCAGCGGGTTCACTTAGCGTGCCCCCACTGGTCTAGTTTCCACTCGACATGGTCCGTCCAGGCCGAGTAAAAAAAGAGGGAAGAATGCAACAGTTGTTGTAAGACCACAACCGACTGCCCGCAGTTGACCGCGGTCTTGGGGACTACACCTAGTGGGTGCACTCAGCGTGCCCCCACTGGTTCAGGTTCCACTCGACATGGTCCGCCCAGATCGAGTGGAAGAACTGAAGAACAAGATATTTTTTATCAAGGCCTCCGCCGAATCACACATTCAATGGCGGCCTCGGGACTACACCCAGTGGGTGCACTCTGCGTGTCCCCCACTAGTCTAAAGCTACAATCGACACAACCTAGTCGATTCGATCGGAAAAACTACTCAGCATAAATTAAAACCCCTAGTGGGTGTACGGATGCAAAAGAACAGACAGACAGACAGATGCACAAGAAAAGTTTTCAGGTAGCATATCCTAACAGAACAAGTGACAAGCTAAAAGATCGGTCAGAAATCAACCAACCTGGACGTTGGTCTGAAGAGCTGAGTTGGCGTCATAAGCAGCTTGACTAGCCTCCCGAACCACTTTCATCTGCTCCATCATGATGCCTGCCTGGCGTATAGCTTCCTTGGCAGCACCCACTTGGTCCTCTGTGACGTGATGCGCGATGAAGAGTGAAGACGTGGATCAGCTGGAATCTGTGTAGTCGATGCTGAGGGCTGGGCACTCGACAGTGGTACGGCAAAAGTCATGGAAGCTCGGTTGGCATCGCCGGTCTCCTGGATCACCGATTCCATCACTGGCATCGACTGGGGCGCCTTGCTAGTTGATGTCTTCTTGCCTGAAGTCCCGCCCCTCCTTCCCGTGGGCCTCAGTGGCACATCCTTGTCGTCGTCTGGAAGTTCAATAACATTGGGCGAAGCTGCAAAAGATGCAAATACAAGAGTTTCAGTCGACCGTCATAATGGCTGATAAAGTAAAAGACAATATGACAAGAGTTGTACCTGCACTGGAAGTGACCGCGTCCTCCATCTCTTCATCTTCATCATCCTTATAAACAGAAGTCCCGGAGGTAGCAGCACTGCAAATCTCAAATTTCAGTCGGTCAGATCTTCCGAAATGAGTCGACCAAAGATGAATTCATGCCAAAACTAAGAAATCGAGTTCAAATACTACTCGGAAGCAATGGGAACAGCCACTTTGATCTTGGGCAAAGCCTTCCGAGGTTTTGACGGTGTAACTTTGGATTTCTTCAGGGCCTTCTCAATCGGCACAGGAGAGGACGTCCGAGGTAGCTTCGAAGTCTGACCATTCTGCGCAGTTGCTTTGCCACGGATACTTGCTCGGTCATGGAGGTGCTTGGATCGCCTTTCGGTGCGAGGTGGTGACTCAACTTCTTCGCCGTCACTTGAGTCATCGCTTTCATCGTCTTCTCCTCCGTCAGAATGCCACTCGCCGCTTTCACTCCGCTCGCCTCCCCTTCCGGCTCCTGCTCCTGCTCTCTGTTGGGCATCGAGTACATCTCAGTATAAATCTGCAAGACACAGAGTCGACTGGATGTCAGTCGGTTCCACAAGAAATCACATGTCAGAACAAAAAGACACTCGGGAGAGAAGAGTCACACCTTGTCTGGTTCGTTGGCGCTGTCGAATGGAGGAACTCTCCTAGACCCCCTGGGGTTGTCCTTATTGCCGGTGATGCCCTGCAGCCACTGCGCCACCGTCTCCTCGTCGACCTCTTACGGGTGGATCCGAGTGCTGTCTTCAACGCCCGAGTACATCCACATTGGATGATCGCGAGCTTGGAGTGGCTGGATGCGTCGTTTGAGAAACACCTCTAGCAAATCCATGCCGGTCATGCCGCCGCGGACAAGCTGAACCACTCGCTCAACCAACATTGTCACCTCCACTTTCTCAGCCGAGGTCACTCTCAAGGGAGAAGGCTTCTCGACTCTCTCCATGGAAAACAGAGGAAGGCCGGTCGACTGACCAGGAGTCGGTTCATCCTTACAATAGAACCAAGTCGACTGCCAGCCTCTAACCGACTCGGGAAGGGTCATGGTTGGGAAGGTGCTTTTCCCCCTCATCTGGATCCCTAATCCTCCACACATCTGGATCACGTGTGTCCTCTCATCACTCGGATTGGCCTTTTTACGGCCTGAGAACGACAAGTGAAAATGTGCTTGAAGAGACCCCAGTGCGGTCGACACCCCAGGAAGTTTTCGCACATGGACATGAACGCAGCAAGGTATGTGATGGTATTGGGAGAGAAATGATGAAGTTGAGCCCCGAAGAAATTCAGAAAACCCCGGAAAAAGGATGTGGTGGCAAAGAGAAACCGCGATCATCGTGGGTGGCGAGGAGCACACACTCACCCTCTTACGGCCGCGGCTCGGTCTCGTCCTTCGGGAGCCGCTAGGAGCCATGGGGAATCAGACCCCCCTCCACCAGATCCTCCAGATCCTCCTGCTGGATCGTGGAGCTAATCCAGTCGCTCTGGATCCAGCCGGGCGGCAGGCCAGATCTCGACGATGATCCCCCTGGCTGGACTTCTTTCCCCTCAACTTCGCCGTCGCCTTCTTCGCGTGCTCCATGGCCGCCGTCTTGTCTTTCGCCATCTCAGCGGGGTGCGCTCGGACTAGACGGCGGCGTCGAGGGAAGAGACGGGCGCAGAGGAGAAACAAAGGAGGAGGAGGAGAAGAAATGAGGCGCACAATACAAAAGCACCGGCCCAAACTCCTTATATGGGCTGGTTTCCCGAGTGACTGACCTGTGGGTCTAGGCAATCCTGTCAAATCCCGCAACAGTCGCGCGCGCGGTACTTGGCAAAAAAGGTGGCACAGAGATCAAGGCGCCTCTGCCTGATCCATTCCGATTACCACAGCCCTTTGCAAAGATAAGAGAGAAAGCATCAACATCAACAAAACACAAATAGTTGCCGGGAGATCCGGCCCGACTGCTCAGCAGTCGGCCCGAATCTCGAGGACTACACCCAGCGGGTGTGCTGGCGCGCCCCCGCGAGAGAGAAGACGGAGGGCTTACTCCGACTCTGATTCAACTCAGCAGTCCGCTTGGCCAACTCCTGGACATGGGTGTTAAAGGCGGCCACACGGAGGTTGTGGTAGTCCTGCACGAAGACAACGGAAGAAAGGCGAGTCAGCACTCAAAGCTCACCTTGAAGTTCCAAACCGCCTGCTCAGCAGCTGGCCCGGAACTCGGGGACTACACCCAGCGAGTGCGCTGGCGCACCCCCATAGAAGATTGCATGAATTGAAAAACAAGAGGCAAGTAGCATACCCGGACAGCTGTCCGCGTTGCCAAGAACTCCTGCAGTTGTTGCTGGATGGCGGCGCCCTGGGCATTGAACTGGGACATGATGTCATGCGCGGCCGTGTTCAAGACACCTGTGCTGCCCCCAGGCATCCAGTCCGGTAGGGCAGCGCTGGTGGCCTCAGTATCGGCCGCCGACGAGCTCGCGGCTCCGGTCTCCACCGGCCTTGGTGTCGTTGTTCTAATCCTGACATTAGAATGGTGGGTAGATATGAGGAGGCAAGATCTTAGCTATGGTGAAGTTGTGCACGCAAGATTTACGAGTTCAGGCCCTTCTCAGTGGAAGTAACAGCCCTACGTCTCGGTGCTCGGGAGCTCGGTTGATTGGATTATGCGTGAAGTTACAGGGGGTGAGAACCCTTGTGCCTGAGGAGGGGGTGGCTTATATAGAGTTTGCCAGACCCCTCCGGCCCTCAGTTACACAGGGTTCAATGTACATAAAGATAGGAACGTAATGCCAACATTAAAGTTACATAAATGACCATTAAGACTACGGAGTGAACGCCCGACCGTTGTCATTCAGAGTGACCTTAGACCTTCTGTTCTCCGAGTGGATTCTGGCATGGTCGAATGGAATTGGGGTATCCGAGTGGACACTCAGTCGAGTGGGTTGAGTCTTGTGGTGATTCCAGTCGGTAGAATCTTCTGTCCTTTGGATGTCCTTGACTGTAGGGCAGTGTCCTTGGGTAGGGTGCTTAGACCAGGTCTATTGCCCTACCCTAGGTACATGTCATCGTCACTTGGCGCCGAGATCGCCTTCGCCGGGCACTGGCGCGCGGGAACGTGGACTGGGGGAGTCAGACCCACCACCAGCTCGCCGCCAGATGGCGGCACCGGCGGTGCCTGAGCAGTCGGCGCGCGGGGAGGGACCTCCGCCTCCATGACGATTGGGTCTGCCTCCCTCCTCTCCAAGACCGGCTGGTCGACACCAACCCCACCAGTCGGCACCAGGGCTCTGCGGGCTACGGGTTGATGGGCTCCGGAGCCCTGCTGCGGGACACCTCCTCTTCCTGTGCCTTGGCAGCTGCGTCCGCCTGCTCCTTGGTACCCGCATCAGCCTGCGCTTTGGCCGCCGCGTCGGCCTCCTCCTGTGTCGCCTTGGCTGCCTCCGCCTTCTCCCGCTCCTCCTGCGCATTCCTCTCCGTCGCCTCCCGAAGGGCGGCGGCCGGGTCCACGCGGTGGGCATCGGCAGAGCCATCCGTCGCCCCAATCACTGAGGCAGATGGGGCCCACGGGAGAGAGAGAGCGGGGCCCTAATCAAGCAAAACAAGAAGAACTAAGAAGGATTGCGAGAAAAGAAGAAAAGCAAATGCAAGAAAAGATCAAGTACTTACGCGGACACCATCGGGCGCTGCTTGGGGCCTTTCTGGAAGAGGGCCGCCTTCGCGGCAGCTTCTTGCCGCGTGGTCGCGGCGACCGAGGTCTTGACCTTCTTGGGCCGGCAGCCGTACAACCCGGCGTCGGCTCGGCGCTTTGGCGCACTGCCTGCTGCAGTCGGCGCGGCTGAAGAGCTGGCGCCCGCCCTGTCGGCGCCACGGCTATGGCGCGGCTTGCTGTCCTCCTCATCATCGTCCGGCCAATCCCCGAGGCCGCCTCCTGAGGAGCCGCCTGCTCCCTCGCCACCACCGCCTGTGGCATCATCCTCTTACATGGCGGCCGCCCCCAAGTCGGGGTCGTCCATGTCACTCACCGACCGGTCCAGCAGGTACTGCTGGCCGGGGGCCAGAGCGTCGGCCACCAACTGGGTCGAGAAGATCTGCTCCACGGCCGACTGGTCAGGCGGCAAAAAAGAACCCGACCGAACGGAGCAAAAAGAATTAAAAGACTTACCGCAGGCGGCGGGTTAGCCCGGATGTATGACGGCTTGCCGAACTGCCACTCCTTCTCCGAGAGCTTGCAGTTGGAGAAGTAGTTCACCAGCCGGACCACCTCCACGTCTGGCAGCTCCTTGGTGCACATCCAGCATGGGTCCTGGTGCCCGCTCATGCGGCTGATGATATGGGGCCGAGCTTGGAGGGGCAGCACCCGGCGCGCCACGAAGGGGGTCAGCAGATCTGAGGCCTTGAGGCCCTCCGCCTCCGTCATCTCCTGGAGCCGGGCGAGTGCGGCGGAGGAGGCGGACGACAGGTTCTTCGGTCGAAACTGCAAGTTGGTGCGGGGTTCGGCAGGCGGGCCGGCTACGTAAGCCGGCAGGTTGACGTAGTCCATCGTCGAGTGGACGTTCTCGACGTAGAAATATGACTTCTGCCACAGCTTGGCCAACTGCAACAAGGCGAGGGTCGGGAAGCGGACCCCAGAACCCGAACGCCGCACCGCGACGCAGGCCCCGCACTGGGCCGCCGCTTTCTTGGCAGCGGTGCCAAGTTTGAGGTAGAAGAGCTCCCCCCAGAGCTCAAGGGTGGGGAGCGTGCTGAGGTAGCCCTCGCAGAGGGTGACGAAGGCAGACAACAGCACCACCGTATTCGACGTGAGATGGTGGGGCTGGACCATGTAGAAGGTGAGGAATGAGCGGAGGAAGCTGCTCGCCGGCAGGCCGAAGCCACGAAGGAAGTGCGACCGGAAGACGACGCGTTCGCCGTCCACTAGCGCCGGCGAGACCTCCGTCTCGGGAGGAACATGCACCTTTACGTGCGTCGTGCGAGGCAGCTGCCGCGTCTGGCGAAGGAATGCGAGGTAGTCCTCATGAACATTGGAGCCGTCCAATTGCCGGAGCGCTCGTCGCGCGCCATGGATGCGGATGCTCGACGAAGGTGCGGCGCAACGACGAGCGGGCGAATCCGCAGCGGAAGCAAAGGAGCGCCGACGGCGAGCGGCAGCACGGTGATGGCGAGAAAGCAAGGGGAGCAGAAGAAGATGAAGACGAAGGATGAGGGCGCGCGTGCGCTCTGCCGCCCCTTCCCCCCTACTTATAGCCCCCCGGCGGCGAACCCGAGGGGGCGAGACGTGGGGGGTCGTGGGATTAACTGCGCCCACTCCCCCCACGACCCCGCACCTTTCGCGCCTTAAAGGTGTGGATTAACCACGCCCGGAAGCGCAACCGCCCGCCTCGGCCGCAACGGATCCGCGCGCATTTCGAGGCCCTGTGGTGGCGGGCCCCGGCCTGCGGCGACGTCCCGTCGCGCGCGTGGGCTGGCATGCCGGCCTGGCCTGCTGGCGTCGCGTGGCGGACGGGCAATGGGCGGCAAGCCTGTCGCCCGGCTGGCACGCCACCCGGCCCCCACCACGACGATTCGAATTCACCAGGCCACCTGAATGGTCATGGCCAACTCCTAACAGTCGACGTCTCCAGAAGGCGGACGAAGCAACTTTAACAAGACAACTCAGAGTAGGAAGTTGCTGAGGCTTATGGCCCTATCAGCCGCAGCGCCCCGCCAGCGTGGCTACAGTGCGGTGTACCAAGCGGACACCCCTCGCCCGGCGTGACACTGTTCCCACACGGCCCGTGACATCACCTACGACAGGAGGAGCCATGCTCCCACGATGGCCGGTCGGTATGGCCCGCAGGCAGCGGGCCCTACCTGGCGGCGAGCCCCAGAAGGCGGCGAATCTCCAGTAGGAGGGCACGGTGGCGGGCCGCCTCCTAGCAGGCGGCCCTTCACCCCCTCGGAGTCTGTGCACCATTAATCAAATAAGACGGGGTGTGGCTATAGTGAGCGCCCGCCAGGCGGCGGGACTGTAGCCACGCTCCCCCCGACCAGGCCTCCGTCATCAGGGGCGAGGCTACAGTATAAAGCGGTCGGCATGGCACGCAGCCGGCGGGCCCTACCTGTCAGCCGAGATCATGGCAGTCGGGGGGGCCCACGAGGCGGCGGGCCCTAGCAGCCGGCGGAGAAGCCGACGACCAGAGACACTGACGGCTGGGTCCTACACTCGGCCGGATTACCATTGTATCCCTTGGAGGTAGGCCTATATAAACCCCCCAGGCTTCCCCATGCAAAGGGTTCAGAACCTTAGAAGTCACACACACCCAAATAGAGAGAGTGGAGTAGAGCTAGCCCTGCCCTTCTTCTTCCTCTAGCCAAACAGCTCAAGGAGCAACCTTGTAGCCATGATCATGCGGAGACCCCGCAGAGCAGGACTAGGGGTGTTATCTCCGAGAAGAGCCCCGAACCTGGGTAAGATTCGCAGGCGTATGCGGTCTCGCTCACTCCCGCATCTAGAGCCCGGCGACATACTCTTGTCCCCATCCATGATAAGCCACCCCCTGGCATATGTCGCACGATATCCCCGACAAAAACCCTCACGTGGAAGTTGCTCGTGGGAGAAGGAACGAGGAAAACGTGCCGCGTGATTGTAGTACACCTCAACATGATGAAATTCCACCTCCGTTGGTTCCTTCTTCAGCGGCGAGCCGATCTAGTGCCATGAGAGTAAATCTCGGGTATACAATTCAGTTTAGTATTTTCCATGATATTTTGGGTGTTATTGGTGGTAGCAATTTGATGGTGGACACTGCGTTGGGTGGATGAATCCCACTTTCCACGACTCTAGCCTAATTGTGATTGTTGTGTCTGATATAGCTAACACTAGGAATTCCGCCCACCGCCTATAGGCTATAGGCGGGCGTGCATTTGAGGGGTCATATTTGTCATATACGGTTGTAGATGCTCTAAAGATCTTCGCCCACCACGCATTTCGTGATATTAGCTCCTCGTTGATTAAGGTGGGTTATACATCCTAAATACACGCCTTACAAGGATCTCCGCCCACCGGCTGGTTCAGAATACATGCCCGGATCGGTCGTTTTGTTTTTAGGCGAAAAATCAGCTATGACCGGTAATTTACACCTGTAAAACAAAATACAGGTGTAGAAATTTACACCCATTCGATGCGGGGCCTAAGGATAATATGAGCAAAACAATCATTCCTGAAAATGCAGGTGATTTTCCTATCTTTCGTATTGTATCCTTGTTTCCCTGAATGATCATTTTCCTCGTTTCCAAACCTCGTGACAGGCAGCATTCCTTAGAATGGGGATGAAAGGGATATCATGCAATTAGCTGACGACCTTGGTGTGCTACTGGTTGCAAAAACAGAGCAACTAGTGGCGGAGCTTCTCAGGGGCCGACCTGGGCCGTTGCCCCCTTAGTATTTGGCCCATACCTCAAGCAAAATCAGCCCAAAACACAAATTGTTTGCCCCCCAGCCCATTGCCTCCCCTATAATTCATCCGCCACTGCTGGCAAGCATAACATACCGCTGCCACCTGACAAGTGCGAGCTGCTAGGTAGCCACACTTGAATTCAGAGAAGCTGATCCTGGGAACGAGGCTAATCGAAGTATCGAACAAATAACAAGTTTATTTAGAGCTGCTAGGTAAAAGTGGCACTAACTTGTTTACCCATTGATTATCTGTCGGTTCCTCTTTCTTTGCTTTTCAGCATCACAGGTAGAGTAGACAGCATATTAAATATAAATATCGGGTGGCTTAATTCCGGTTTAGCATCACAATTCGTTGTGGAATTGTCGCATGTACCAGCGGCAAAAGAAAACATGATGACGACGTGCAGAGAACTACAAAGTCAGTCGTGAACTTGGTTAACTTTGACAAATCTGCCTGCTATCCTGTCGAAAAAAAATCACTACGTGTCGACGCTAATAATTACAGACGGCAGGTGCACCCGTCCTGTTCCAAGCCGACGACGGTGATTGTCGATCGGTCCAAGTTTGGGCAATCAGAGGCCATCTGTCCTTGACTTTTTTCTTCTCTGACCATATATACATGCGTGTGTTTCATTCAGCCCATGAGAATGAGATCGCTGCTCGTAGGACGGATCCTTTTCGTGTTGGGCAGAACGAAAACGACCTTCTGCCGACGGCGATGGAAGAATCCAGTCGGGGCTTTACGGGTAGCGACTGGAATCAGATCGCTGACCGGGGTTGGTGACGCCGGCCGCCGGCTCTTGCTCGTCCCGCCAAGTCGCAGCCAGCCGCTTTTAATGGCGGGCGCTCGCGTCCGTTCAACGGTCGGGGATTCGTTTGAGATCGACGGCGAGCAGGAGCAGTCGAGCTAGCACCACCACTGACTACATCGTCCGGCGTCTCGATCGTTCGTGTGATGGTGTTGTTTCCCATTAACAACGTTGCTGCGTTCTGGATGGGATGTTTGGTATTCGCAAAAAAGATGGGATGTTTGGTGGTAGCTTCCCCCATTGCTTGAAGAGAGGGAAACGATCAATTATCCTCAATAAACTTTCCAGAAGAAGAAAAATCCTCATGACAAATTGCCTTTGGAAAAGGGAAAACGAAGGAGTACTCACATGGTTAAGGTATGCTGAATCAGTTATTCCCGCCCCCTGAAAAGAGGCTAGAGGCTAAAACCAACCTGAAGAGGGCTGTGTTCCGGCCGGCTGTGTTCACATTCATCATTAACAAAACAAAACGAAATCGCCGTTAACATAGGCAGCTCTCCTCGCGCAAAGAGAGAGAGAGAGAGAGAGAGAGAGAGAGAGAGAGAGAGAGAGAGAGACCGTATCAAATTGTCGATCGAGTGGCATTATTAATTCCTCGATTAAGTCTCGGCATGCCGCATGCATGCGCTATTATTACCGTGTAGTAGCTGGGCCGATCGAAGGTGTGTGAATTATCACGGGCTGAATTCCACGGGCTCCTCTTCCGGAAACGCTACATGCATCAACAGCGAATGGCGGAGCAAATACAGCAGTGAGACACACGATGCAGAATAGAGTACTACTGTAGTACCCCATCCGTTTTTATTTACTCTGCAGATTAGGTTTGACTGAATTTCAACTTCGTAAATTTGATCAAGTTTGTAGAAAAAAATATACACATTTACCATAACAAATCTATTATTGTATATGTTAGTATTTTTGTTTATAAATTTTGGCAAAGTTTATAAAGCTTGACTCTGACCAAAGACAATACGCGGACTAAATAAAAAAAAGTACTTGACTGCCACCAAATGAAATTCTTAATTATCTGGATAGGAACAACTGGACTGGGGTGAATTTGCTCCACCAAACGGGGCGCGTTCGTACGCAGCAGGAGAAATGGGAAGACGTTGCTTCTCTTGTCCCACGCTCGAACAGCCATTGGAATGAGAAAAAAAAATGGGAAGACGTCGCTTGTCTAATTAAACTGTAGCGTAGCAGTCAGGTACGTACTGGTACATGATCAGCAGCTAGCGGCAAATTTAACAATTTTGACCTCGAGACGAAATTAATTTACAGAATGAACTGCCCGTGAAACTATTTCACGCTCCTGACCTTTTTGTGTGGCGCCCGCCACGCCGGCGCCACACTCTACTGTGCAGCGTCTAGCTCGGGGCGTTGCACATCTGTCCACCGTGGCAGGCCTGGGCCCCGCACCCAGCAGTGCAGCGCCTCCGAGCTAGGCGCCACACATGTAATGTGCAGCGCCTAGCCCTCGGGCGCTGCATTGTGAGTTACATCCAGCCGCGGTGGCCCTCTCCTCCCCCACCCACCCCATTGCCACCAGTTACAGAAAAGAAGCCGCGGCGGCGGCCCTCTCCTCTGCCCCTCTTAACCCCCTCTCCAAAATCCATCAGATCTGACGATTTTGTCCGTGGATTCCTTCACCAATCCATCCTAGAAGGTACCCTCCTCCGATCCCCTTCTTTCTATCCATATAATGTATGCTATTTTGAAGATTTTGAGGAACCCTTGTTTGATTTGATTAGATTTGAATGTTGCATGTATTATAATGTTGCATGTACCTAATTTTGCAACCCTAGTTTAGTATATTTTATTGAAAAGATATGGTTTGGATACATAGGTTGACATGTTATTTTATATGGAAAAGAGATTTGTATTTAATCTTGCATGAAGTAGGCCTAGTTTAGTTTATTTGTGTTGAAATTATATTGGTATTGACAAGAATGCTTTGGATACATATGCTTTAAATTTTGCATCTAGTAGGCGTACTTTAGTTTATTTGTATTCAATAGATAATTGTGTTGACAAGAAAGCTTTTTTTTCAAATTGTGAGGATGGTTTGGCTTCTCGATGATCACTGGGACAAACAACACCGGTTGTATGCTATGTCGGTGGAGCAGCAGGTAATAATGAAAGTTGCCGGTGTTATGAATTTCGAGTTTATTTCAAACACAAATGCCCCATATGTAATTTTATGATTTGTTTGTTTGTAGGAGCTTGCACCTCTGAAGCTTCGGTCTCACGGGGTCACCCTTGGGTGGATGCGCTATGATGAGCGGTACACACCGTATGTAAGGGAGACAGGACTTCTCCCTTTCATTCAGTTGGTCAGCCGGTTGACGCCACCCAACAATGCTGCAGCACTCACCGCGCTTATTGATCATTGGAGGCTGGAGACACACAGTTTTCATCTTCGGACCGGGGAGATGACCGTGACGCTCCAGGATATTGCTATGATCACCGGTCTTCCTATCGATGGGAATCCTCTATGTATGAGCACCGATTCTGATGGGTGACACGCGCAGATGCATGCCCTTATCGGTATGGTTCCTCCGGAGCCTCGGGAACCAGAAGCAGAAGACAAGAAGAAGGAAAGAGTCGCAGCCGGTGCTCCTTTCACGTGGATTACATTGCACTTTGGTACTTGCCCTGAGGATGCTAATGAGGACATGGTCAAGACATATGCTCGTGTCTACATGTGGTACGTGATATCCAGGACTATGTTTGCTGATGGCACAGGCAAGAATGCTCCATGGATGTGGCTGAAGGCGTTGACAGTCTTCGATAGCAAATGGAGTTGGGGTTTGGCGACACTGGCTTACTTGTATCGACAGGTATGAAGTTGTTTCCTTTTCACTTCATTGATACATTATCAATGCGATCTTGCTGTTAATTCAACCATGTTCTCTTTTATGTGCAGTTGGACGAAGCCTGTTGTAGGTAATCTGGAGGTATTGGTGGTTGTCTGCTCGCACTTTCCATATGGAGCTGGGAGCGTTTGCCGGTTGGACGATCGAAGACCATGAAGTACAAGGATTGGGACGACAAAGACGGCCCACTACGGCTCCCCACTTGGGCTCACAAGTGGGATGTGTTAAATGAGACGACGGATGATCCCTCGGTCATGTACAAGTTGTACAAGAGCGAGCTGGACGCGATCACGCCTGAGCAGGTGAATCGACATTGCATAAGTGATTATCATGCTTCTATCGTAACTCGATATCAATTTTGCATTCTATCCCATTTTGCAGGTGGAATGGGAGCGGTATGGAAAAGGAGAGAGTTTTGGTAACCTTATAGAGTTCAGGCTGAATCCGATGTGCACTAGGGATAGGGATCTCTGGCATATGTGGTGCCCGCTGATATGCAACTGGGCGGTTGAGCTTCACCTGCCACATCGGGTGTTCCGTCAGTTTGCTTTGTTCCAGCCACACCCGCCGGAGTGGGAGGACACAGACAAGTTGCTACACGCGTAAGATATAATTAACCTTGAGCACTTAGCAGCTTCTCGGCGGTTTTGATGGTGCTAATATTCTGTTTTTAACTTGCAGGTTGGATAGGAAAAAGCAGCGGAAGATCAAGGATTGGGCCAAGCATCACAGGAAGTATGTCGTACAGTTCGCGCTTAGTGTGGAGCAAGCTAGGGCTGGAAAACGAGCCCAGCTTCGTGAGCACTGCCCAATCGCGTTCAACAACTATCTCACATGGTTTCATGCAAGTACCTGATACGTCTCCGTCGTATCTATAATTTTTTATTGTTCCATGCCAATATTCTACAACTTTCATATACTTTTGACAATTTTTTATACTATTTTTGGGACTAACATATTGATCCAGTGCCCAGTGCCAGTTCCTGTTTGTTGCATGTTTTTTGTTTCGCAGAAAATCCATATCAAACGAAGTCCAAACGGGATAAAAACTGACGGAGATTTTTTTGGAATATTTGTGATTTTTGGGAAGAAGAATCAACGCGATACGATGCCCGAGCGGGCCACGAGGCAGGGGGCGCGCCCTGGACCCTCGTGGCCACCCCGTAAGGCGGTTGGAGCCCTTCTTTCTCCGCAAGAAAGCTAATTTCCAGATAGAGATCATGTCCAAAATTCAGCCCAATCGGAGTTACGAATCTCCGGTTATAAAAGAAACGGTGAAAGGCCAGATCTAAGAGCGCAGAAATAGAGAGAGACAGAGAGACAGATCCAATCTCGGAGGGGGTCTCGCCCCTCCCATGCCATGGAGACCAAGGACCAGAGGGGAAACCCTTGTCCCATCTAGGGAGAAGGTCAAGGAAGAAGAAGAAGAAGAAGAAGAAGAAGGGGGGCTCTCGCCCCCTCTCTCCCAGTGGCGCCAGAATGCCGCCGGGGCCATCATCATCACCGCGATCTACACCAACACCTCCGTCATCTTCACGAACATCTTCATCACCTTCCCCCATCTATCTACAGCGGTCCACTCTCCCGCAACCCGCTGTACCCTCTACTTGAACATGGGGCTTTATGCTTCATATTATTATCCAATGATGTGGTGCCATCCTATGATGTCTGAGTAGATTTTCGTTGTCCTATCGGTAATTGGTGAATTGCTATGATTGGTTTAATTTGCTTGTGGTTATGTTGCTGTCCTTTGGTGCCCATCGTATGAGCACACGCGTGGATCACACCATAGGGTTAGTTGTATGTCGATAGGACTATGTATTGGAGGGCAAGAGTGACAGAAGCTTCAACCTAGCATAGAAATTGATGCATACGAGATTGAAGGGGGGCCAATATATCTTAATGATATGGTTGGGTTTTACCTTAATTAACGTTAGTAGTTGCGGATGCTTGCTAATAGTTCCAATCATAAGTGCATAGAATTCCAAGTCAGGGATGACATGCTAGCCGTGGCCTCTCCCACATAAAACTTGCTATCGGTCTAGTAAAGTAGTCAATTGCTTAGGGACAATTTCGCAACCCCTACCACCACTTTTCCACACTCGCTATACTAACTTTATTGTGTCTTTATCTAAACAACCCCTAGTTTTTATTTACGCGCTCTTTATTATCTTGCAAACCTATCCAAAAACACATACAAAGTACTTCTAGTTTCATACTTGTTCTAGGTAAAGCAAACGTTAAGCGTGCGTAGAGTTGCAATGGTGGTCGATAGAACTTGAGGGAATATTTGTTCTACCTTTAGCTCCTCGTTGGGTTCGACACTCTTACTTATCAAAAGAGGCTACAATTGATCCCCTATACTTGTGGGTTATCAAGACCTTTTTCTGGCGCCGTTGCCGGGGAGTTATAGCGTGGGGTGAATATTCTCGTGTGTGCTTGTTTGCTTTATCACTAAGTAGTTTTTATTTTGTGCTCTTGTTTTCTATCTTTAGTTATGGGTAGGAAACGCAAAATACCAAAAAAATTAGTTGTACCTACTGAACCAATGGTTGAAGAACCACTCAAAATTTATCACACTCCTGAAGATTTTTACTTGGATCATCTTCGATCCCTTTGTGCTCGTGCTGAAACCCCAACTAGCTTAGTTGAGGGCAAATCTTTAGATGAGCATGCTTGTTATGTGCGACACCGCTTATCTCAAAAAGGGAAACTTTTACTGGATCAAATTCATCGTTTGCAATGCTATGCTTGGAATTTATGTGAAATATATGATGTTACTTGTTGTTCTGAAAACCCTAAGAAACACCTTCCCTACCAATGTGAGTTTAGTGATAATGGAATTGTATATTCGTATGCTAAGGGTGTTTATAATTACTATGATGTTCAATAAATTGAAGAATTTGTTTCTTTTACGGGTGCTTATGAAATTGCTTCTTTGATTGAAAAGTATGATGCTACTCTTTACAAATCTGAAAATTTTGCCATACTTGAATATTGTTATGATAATTATGCTTCTAATGCCTATGTTAAACCATATATTGAGGACTCCTCCGCTGTCCAAGAAGAGACTAACATTTTGCAGGAGTCTATGGAAGAAGAAATTGATGAAACTGTGAGCTCATTGGATGAAAAAGATGATGAGGAGAGCGAAGAACAAAAGAAGGAAGAACGGATTAGCTACCCGTGCCCACCTTCTAATGAGAGTAACCCTCCAACTCATACATTGTTTAATTTCCCTTCATGCTTACCGAAGGATGATTGCTATGATGATTGTTATGATCCCGTTGATTCTCTTGAAATATCCCTTTTTGATGATGCTTGCTATGCTTGTGGCCACGATGCCAATATGAATTATGCTTATGGAGATAAACTTGCTATAGTTCCTTATGTTAAACATGAAATTTTTGCTATTGCGCCCACGCATGATAGTCCTATTATCTTTTTGAATTCTCCCGACTACACTATATCGGAGAAGTTTGCCCTTATTAAGGATTATATTGATGGGTTGCGTTTTAATATTACACATGATGATTTTGATACATATAATATGCATGTGCTTGCTGCTCCTACTTGCAATTATTATGAGATAGGAACTATATCTCCACCTCTCTCTGTTTCCAACACAAAAAAATTGCAAGAAACTGTTTATACTATGCATTGGCCTTTACTATGTGTGCATGAATTGTTCTTTTATGACATGCCGATGCATAGGATGAGAGTTAGACTTCGTTGTTGCATGATATATGTTACTTTGTGCTCACTACTAAATTAGAAATCATTGTTAATTAAAATTGGCTTTGATATACCTTGGGATCCGGGTGGATCCATTACTTGAGCACTATATGCCTAGCTTAATGGCTTTAAAGAAAGCGCTGCCAGGGAGACAACCCGGAAGTTTAAGAGAGTCATTTATTTCTGTTGAGTGCTTTTATATAGTTTAAAAACAAAAAAATAAAGAGGGGAACCCAAAACTTTATCAAAAAGGAGAGTGAAAGTGAGAGAGACAAGCATTGTTGAAGTGGGGGAGCTCCTTGAACTTTGTTCATGCTCACGGAAACTTTGTGAATCTTGATTTCAGATTTTTATAAATAAAAAATTAATTATCCCCTTGTACAATTCCATTGTATTATAAAAATAATGTGCCAAGGTTTGCCTTTAGGATGTTTACAATGCTTGTTAGTTTGCGCGGTGCAGGACAGAAACTTTGGCTGTAGTGCGCGATTTTACATTTTTACTGGAACGTCAAATGGTTATGATTCTTTTTGCACTGTCTTTCTATACAAATTGTTTATTTTTTCTAATTTTGGCTGAATTTTTCAAGTATCATAAGTATGGTGAATGTTCAGATTATTACAGACTTTTCTGTTTTAGACAGATTCTGTTTTTGATGCATAGTTTGCTTGTTTTGATGAAACTATCGATTTCTATCAGTGGATTGAGCCATGGAAAAGTTATATTGCAGTAGCTACAATGCAAAAATAAAATATGAATTGGTTTGCGACAGTACTTAGAGTAGTGATTTGCTTTATTACACTAACGGATCTTACCGAGTTTTCTGTTGAAGTTTGGTGTGGATGAAGTGTTCGAAGATCGAGGAGGTCTCGATATGAGGAGAAGGAGGAGAGGCAAGAGCTCAAGCTTGGGGATGCCCAAGGCACCCCAAGTAAATATTCAAGGGGACTCAAGCGTCTAAGCTTGGGGATGCCCCGGAAGGCATCCCATCTTTCTTCAACAAATATCGGTATGTTTTCGGATTCGTTTCGTTCATGCGATATATGCAAATTTTGGAGCGTATTTTGCATTTAGTTTTCATTTTTCTTTTATGCACCATGCTGGTATGACATAGTCCATGGTTGATTTATAGAATGCTCTTTGCACTTCACTTATATCTTTTGAGTATGGCTTTATAGAATGCTTCATGTGCTTCACTTATATCATTTGAAGTTTGGATTGCCTGTTTCTCTTCACATAGAAAACCGCCATTTGCAGAATGCTCTTTTGCTTCACTTATATTTGTTAGAGCGTGGGCATATCTTTTGTAGAAAGAATTAAACTCTCTTGCTTCACTTATATCTATTTAGAGAGTAGACAGGAATTGGCCATTCACATGGTTAGTCATAAAATCCTACATAAAACTTGTAGATCACTGAATATGATATGTTTGATTCCTTGCAATAGTTTTGCGATATAAAGATGGTGATATTAGAGTCGTGCTAGTTGGGTAATTGTGAAATTGAGAAATACTTGTGTTGAGGTTTGCAAGTCCCGTAGCATGCACGCATGGTAAACGTTGTGTGACAAATTTGAAGCATGGGGTGTTCTTTGATTGCTTTCCTTATGAGTGGCGGCCGGGGACGAGCGATGGTCTTTTCCTACCAATCTATCCCCCTAGGGGCATGCGTAGTAGTACTTTGCTTCGAGGGCTAATAAACTTTTGCAATAAGTATATGAGTTCTTTATGACTAATGTGAGTCCATGGATTATACGCGCTCTCACCCTTCCATCATTGCTAGCCTCTTCGGTAACGTGCATTGCCCTTTCTCATCTCAAGAGTTGGTGCAAACTTCGCTGGTGCATCCAAACCCTGTGATACGATACGCTCTATCACACATAAGCCTCCTTATATCTTCCTCAAAATAGCCACCATACCTACCTATCATGGCATTTCCATAGCCATTCCGAGATATATTGCCATGCAACTTCCATCATCATATACATGACTTGAGCATTTATTGTCATATTGCTTTGCATGATCGTAAGATAGCTAGCATGATGTTTTCATGGCTTGTCCGTTTTTTTGATGTCATTGCTACGCTAGATCATTGCACATCCCGGTACACCGCCGGAGGCATTCATATAGAGTCATATCTTTGTTCTAGATATCGAGTTGTAATATTGAGTTGTGAGTAAATAAAAGTGTGATGATCATCATTATTAGAGCATTGCCCCCCCCCCCCAAAAAGAGAGGCCAAAGAAGCCTAAATAAAAAAACGGGGGGGGGGGGGCCAAAGAAGCCCGCAAAAAAAAGAGAGAAGGGGCAATGTTACTATCCTTTTACCACACTTGTGCTTCAAAGTAGCACCATGTTCTTCATATAGAGAGTCTCTTGAGTTATCACTTTCATATACTAGTGGGAATTTTCATTATAGAACTTGGCTTGTATATTCCGATGACGGGCTTCCTCAAATGCCCGAGGTCTTCATGAGCAAGCAAGTTGGATGCACACCCACTTAGTTTTAGTTTGAGCTTTCATACACTTATAGCTCTAGTGCATCCTTTGCATGGCAATCCCTACTCCTCGCATTGACATCAATTGATGGGCATCTCCATAGCCCATTGATTAGCCGCGTCGATGTGAGACTTTCTCCTTTTTTGTCTTCTCACACAAACGTCCATCATCATATTATATTTCACCCATAGTGCTATGTCCATGGCTTGCGCTCATGTATTGCGTGAGGGTTGAAAAGGCTGAAGCGCGTTAAAAAGTATGAACCAATTGCTCGGCTTGTCATCGGGGTTGTGCATGATTTGAATGCTTTGTGTGCTGAAGATGGAGCATAGCCAGACTATATGATTTTGTAGGGATAACTTTCTTTGGCCATGTTATTTTGAAAAGACATGATTGCTTTATTAGTAGGCTTGAACTATTATTGTTTTTATGTCAAATGATAGACTATTGCTTTGAATCACTCGTGTCTTAATATTCATGCCATGATTAGATTACATGATCAAGATTATGCTAGGTAGCATTCCACATCAAAAATTATTATTTTTATCATTTACCTACTCGAGGACGAGCAGGAATTAAGCTTGGCGATGCTGATACGTCTCCGTCGTATCTTGATTGTTCCATGCCAATATTCTACAACTTTCATATACTTTTGGAAACTTTTTATATTATTTTTGGGACTAACATATTGATCCAGTGCCCAGTGCCAGTTCCTGTTTGTTGCATGTCTTTTGTTTCGCAGAAAATCCATATCAAACGGAGTCCAAACGAGATAAAAACTGACGGAGATTTTTTTTGGAATATTTGTGATTTTTGGGAAGAAGAATCAACGTGATACGATGCCCGAGGGGGCCACGAGGCAGGGGGCGCCCCCCAGGGGGTCAGGCGCGCCCTGGACCCTCGTGGGCACCCCGTAAGGCGGTTGGAGCCCTTCTTTCGCCACAAGAAAGCTAATTTCCGGATAGAGATCGTGTCCAAAATTCAGCCCAATCGGAGTTACGGATCTCCGGTTATATAAAAAAACGGTGAAAGGCCAGACCTGAGAGCGCAGAAATAGAGAGAGACAGAGAGACAGATCCAATCTCGGAGGGGCTCTCGCCCCTCCCATGCCATGGAGACCAAGGACCAGAGGGAAAACCCTTCTCCCATCTAGGGAGAAGGTCAAGAAAGAAGAAGAAGAAGGGGGGCTCTCCCCCCTCTCTCCCGATGGCGCCGGAACGCCGCCGGGGCCATCATCATCACCGCGATCTACACCAACACCTCCATCATCTTCACCAACATATTCATCACCTTCCCCCATCTATCTACAGCGGTCCACTCTCCCGCAACCCGTTGTACCCTCTACTTGACATGGTGCTTTATGCTTCATATTATTATCCAATGATGTGTTGCCATCCTATGATGTCTGAGTAGATTTTCGTTGTCCTATCGGTAATTGGTGAATTGCTATGGTTGGTTTAATTTGCTTGTTGTTATGTTGCTGTCCTTTGGTGCCCATCATATGAGCACGCGCGTGGATCACACCATAGGGTTAGTTGTATGTTGATAGGACTATGTATTGGAGGGCAAGAGTGACAGAAGCTTCAACCTAGCATAGAAATTAATGCATACGGGATTGAAGGGGGACCTATATATCTTAATGCTATGGTTGGGTTTTACCTTAATGAATGTTAGTAGTTGCGGACTCTTGCTAATAGTTCCAATCATAAGTGCATAGAATTCCAAGTCAGGGATGACATGCTAGCCGTGGCCTCTCCCATATAAAACTTCCATCGGTCTAGTAAAGTAGTCAATTGCTTAGGGACAATTTGGCAACCCCTACCACCACTTTTCCACACTCGCTATACTAACTTTATTGTTTCTTTATCTAAACAGCCCCTAGTTTTTATTTGCGTGCTCTTTATTATCTTGCAAACCTATCCAAAAACACATACCAAGTACTTCTAGTTTCATACTTGTTCTAGGTAAAGCGAACGTTAAGCGTGCGTAGAGTTGTATCGGTGGTCGATAGAACTTGAGGGAATATTTGTTCTACCTTTAGCTCCTCATTGGGTTCGACACTTTTACTTATCGAAAGAGGCTACAATTGGTCCCCTATACTTGTGGGTTATCAGTACCCGTGTGGAGGTATGCAAGCCGGCGTATGCTGAGGAGATTTTGGAAGATCCCATCGTTTTTGATGAGGTAGCCCAGCACCAGTACAACGCATTAGTCAGGAAAGGCAACTCAGTGATCCCGTCAGCACCAATGATGAACTTTGTGGTATTTTGCCCTTTTTGCTTTTCCATTCGCACTATTCACTTCTTTGCTTGCCTAACACTTTAATACTGTTTCTTTTCATAGTGTGCCCAGATCAAGAAAGCAGCTGATGAGACCGAGACTATTCTGGAAACAACCCCGGCTGGCAAAAGCGATGGGGAAGGTGCACTTCGAGCATTCATTAAGGTTCACATCTCCTTCAAACTAGCACTTAACATGTGTTGCTACGTTCGATGTCTCATTCACTTGTACATGTTGCAGTGCCAGGGCCAAAAGTTAAGGCGGCTATCAAACCTTTTCGGTTGTCGTGACCCCGAGTATGTATCACCAGAACGGTCTAGGTTGGCGACACCATCAGATCCCACTTCGGGACAGGGCCAAGGTGATCCTTTGGAGGATGAGGATGTGGGTGTGGTCACCCAAGAGGTATGGCATGAGCATATATCCAATTGTTGATGCATTGCTAACTATATCCTCACACACGGTCTTTCCATATCTTTTGTTGATGCATAGGTTGCTGATGATATGACATTGGGGACGTACCAGGCTCGGTCTGCATACGAGTTAAAGCCTAGGAAGGGAATCAACTAGTACACACGTGAAGACTTCACCCAAAGAGGCAAAAGGACGGTCGGCACCTCGCGGATGGCGGCTTTGGATGACTATTTGGATGACTATGTGGATGACGTGGAGGAACCGGAGCCGGAGCCGGAGCGGGTTGCTCTTCCTAGGAAGGCGAAGAAGATAGCCAGCAAGAGGGGGGGAGCAGCCAAAAAGCGCTCAAGAAACTAGTCATCGTCCTTTATTTGTAACATTGAACTTGGAGTGGTGCTAGCTCTTAGTAAGGTGGAACTTATTATGTCGTTGAACTTGGAGTGGTGCTAGCTCTATGTTGAACTTGGAGTTGTGATATCTCTTAGTAATGTGGAACTTGTTATGTCGTTGAACTTGGAGTGGTGCTAGTAATGTTGAACTTGTTGTTTGTGATGCTCAAAATGCCTCAAAATGCTGTCTTTTTTTATGTTAAAGATCCTTACTGTTTATTGTTTGAAATGTTGAACCGTGCCTAAAAATGACATAGTCTAAATGACAAAAAAATACTAAGTGTTTGTGTGGCGCCTAGCTGAGAGGCGCCACACTATACAGTGTAGCGCCTAGCTCGCGGGCGTTGCACAGTACAGTGTGGCGCCTCCCAGCTAGGCGCCACACAAACACTTAGCGAATTTGTGGCCTGGGAAGAGTTGTCCAGGAGCAACAGAAGGTTTGCTATGTTACATACCCGTGCAACGCTAGCCTGGAGGCGCCACACTGAGCAGTGCAACGCCTAGCTCCTGGGCGCTGCGTGTGACGCCTAGCTTGTGGGCGTTGCACGCCGGGGAAGAGTTGTCCAGAGAGCAACAGAAGGTTTGCTATGTTACAGACCTATGCAACGCCTAGCCTGGAGGCGCCACACTGAGAAGTGCAATGCCTAGCACCTGGGTGTTGCACTGCTCAGTGTGGCGCCTCCAGGCTAGGCGTTGCACAGGTCTGTATCATAGCAAACCTTCTGTTGCTTTCTGGACAGCTCTTCCCAGGCGTGCAACGCCCACGAGCTAGGCGTCACACGCAGCAGTGCAGCGCCTAGCGCTTGGGCTTTGCACGCCTAGGACTTAGAGAATTTTTTGGCATATGCACACATAGTACGATGATGCGAAGTAGGATTGATACCTAGCAAGCAAACAACTGTGAAGATAACATATGCACAAAGTACTTCACGACACATACTAGTTCATAACACATAGTACTTCAACTTGAGGAGTAGTTCATAAAACCAAATTTAGGAGGAAATACATAGTACTTCACGACACATAGTAGTTCACAACCAAATCGAGGAGGAGGCATAATAGTTCATGACACATAGTAGTTCACAACCAAATTAAAGTTTAGAGGATAACACGATCATCGTCCAGAAGCAAGTTAAAGATGACATAGCTCTATTGCGTAGAGCAAGGCCCCTTCTGGCCTCCCGCAAGTGCAATCACATTGTGTTAACGACACCTTGAAAGCCGACCTCCATGTTGCCGGCCATCGTTTGTGGTTCCTCCTAGCTCTTTCACTTCGTACTTCCACTCTTCGTTGTCATATAATATAGCTTCTTTTGAGTCTGCCTTCCGTGATTGAAATACTAACCATTCATCAACCTTGGGTGGGAGCTTGTACTTGTACTTGCGCGGGTTCTCACCCGCTATCTGTGCATCCGTTTCCATCGAGTACTTTACAAAGTACGCATTCATCTTGTCAAATGTGTATTGAACTATTGCCGTCACGGGTAATCCACGTGCACCTTTGAGCACCCTATTGAAGCATTCGGCCATATTGCTTGTCATTTGACCATATCTCCGGCCATCTTCATCAAAAGCACGTGCCCACTTGTTCCGGTATTGAATGTGCCTATTAAGAAAGTCTTGACCCCCGGGATCAAGTTTTTTGTGTGCGAGCAATTTGTTGTACAAAGTGGCGAAGCGCTTGTCAGAGAAAGTGAGACAACAATCTTGAAGATCATCGGGCAACTCCTTAAGGCCACATGCCCTATAGAAGTTCGAACAAAAGTGCCTCATGCACCATCGATGGTGCAACGGAGCATGCCCGGGAATGTCAATCTCCACCGCGTTAAGAATTCCTGGATGCCGATCCGATATGACACAAATTTCCCTTTGAGCGGGTAACACCTTCGTCCTCAAAAGACGCAAAAACCACTCCCAGTTGTCATTGTTCTCCACCTCAACCAAAGCAAATGCCAATGGCAACACCCGATTATTGGCATCACTTACTATCGCAACCAACAAGGTGCCCTTGTATTGTCCGGTCAAGAACGTGCCATCACTGGCGATGACCGTCCTACAGTGTTCGAAAGCCCTCACGTGTTGCGCGAACGCCCAAAATGCACGGCCAAATACTCGAACTTTCCATCCTTCATGAACCATTGTTTGGTGCCCATGAGGCTCGACCACATGAACCATGCCCGGGTTTGTCGCGGCCATGGCTAACAACAACCTAGGGATTCGGTTGTATGCTTCCTCCCAAGTACCATACAACATCTTAAATGTGGCTTGCTTCGCCTTCCATGCCTTGCCGTACTTCACCTTGTAATGAAAGATGACTTTCACAAGGTCAATGACATGTTGGACGCTAATTGTTGGAAGTGTGGATATTGAGTTGGAGAGCCTGTAAGCGATGAACTCGGACATGAGTTGTTTGTGGTCTTGGGACACAATCTTGCCATCCACCCTTTTGCCTTGGCACATGTGAGTTGGCACACAACTCACTACATGCCAAGTGGGACCTCCTTTCCATGGTCTTGCACGCACAATCCACAGACATATTTCATCTTCACATGCACATGCAACCGTGTAGCGCACATTGACGTCCGAGTTCACCACCTTGTGTGGACGATAATGCGTAATCAAGTAGTTGTCGAGCCACATCTTCAATTCCAACAAGGTTTTGAACTTAGACCCTTTAGCAATCTGGTTCTTGTCGTCTCCCAAATCATGGTGAGAGCTTGGCCTAACCCCAAGAGATACACATTGGCCACCATCTACCACGGCTTCATCAGCAAGACTAACATCCTTGAACAATGTAGTCCGATGATCCCGACCGAATACCTTCTCGAAATCTTCGGCCTCCTTCACCGTGAACCCCTCCGCATCAACTTGTTCATCGGGACCATCGTCATCCGAGTCCGATGCATATGCACGGGAAAAAGGGATGGAATGGTCCATTGTCTCTTGCAAATGATATTTGTCGAGATCACCCACATTGTTGTCATGGAGATCAACTTCATTGTCATTGTCCGCATACTCATCATTCTCCTCTTGCAAAGCTTCATCTTGGTTGTTTGTAAACGGGCTCAATGTTGGCCTCACTTCTTGGGTCAAAAGAGGTTCAACAATTTCATCTCGCTTCAAGGGTGGGGGGCTACTAGCAACCAAAGGGGAGGGGTTCCGGTTCAAGTCCAAATGCAAACTTGAATCAACCTTCTTCGTTGCAAATAACTCAAGAGCCTTGTCTAGTGATTCGGCCACCGTCTCCTTGTATGCAACCCAACGTTGCTCCGAGTTGACACGCATTGTCTTCCAACGGATGTGCATTCCAAAACCAACATTATGCCTTCCCTCCAACTCAATGATATCACTAGTGTCCATCCAGTTCAAATCTTTCCTCACTTGTTGCAAGAGCTCCGCATAGCTAGGACTACTATCAAACACCATGTCAAGCTCATCCGGGTCCGGTTCAATATTGCCTTTCAAGAAGGCGTCTTTGTTCCCATGATGAACAAACACACATGTTCTTCCCATCCCTATAAGCATTCAAATAACACAAGGTAACATTGCTTTCATGAGTACTAATCCAAAGATTAACACGAAATACAAACCCTAATATATATATATATATATATATATATATATATATATATATATATATATATATATATATATATATATATATATATATATATATATCAAACAACAACCATAACCCTAACCATAACCATAACCCTAGCCTTAAACCTAACCCTAGCACCAACATAAGAACACCCATAAGAATAACCCTAACATACTAACAAAGCCTAATCATATGAAATTGGCAAACAAACATCTCACATCTCCATGCAAATCTCTAGATCCAAACAAAACTAGGGTTTCCCCAAACTAGCAACAAATGAGCAATTTGATAACATTACTTGGATCAAAACAAGGGGATCGGAAAAGATTATCTTGAGGGAGGGTTTGACTTCGAAATCCACGGACAAATTCTTCAAATTTGCAAGATTTGGGAGAGGATTTGAGGGGGGGGGGGGGGGGGGGGAGAGAGTGGGAGAGGGGGCAAAGCTTGGGTTGGAGTGTGTGGGGTGGGGGGAGTGGGGGAGGGGGGCCAGCCAAGTGGCTGGATAAGTCACAGTGCAGCGCCTAAGCGCTAGGCGCTGCACTTCAAATGTGTGGCGCCTAGCTCGGAGGCGCTGCACTGCTGGATGCGGGCCCAGGGGCTGCCACGGTGGACTAGCGTGCAATGCCTCAGAGGTAGGCGCTGCACCGTAGGATGTGGCGTCTGCGTGGCGGGTGCTACACAAAATGGTCAGGGGCGTGAAATAGTTTCACGGACAGTTCATTCTGTGAATTGATTTTGTCTAGAGATCAAAATTGTCAAATTTACCGCTAGCGACGGCGGAGCAGATGCTTAGAGACGAACCAGACGTGACGGCAGGTAAATATATAAAGGTAACACGCGCGTCCATATTCGCCCGAGTATGCAACACCACGTAAACACGCTGCTTCTCATGTCCCGTATTCGCGTCGTCACCTTAAAGCATCTCTAGCATATTCCGTATACCACTGTCCTGCAAATTTTGTTTACAGTATCACAAAAATGATTTATGGGACGACCAACAGATCAGCAGAACAGGTCCCATTAAACGTTCGCCGGATTCCCACTTGATTCGAAACATACAGTTCGCGCCATAGATCAGTTATACAAGCATAGTTCATCACACAACTAAGATAGTTCCGCACATAGCACACTTATAGATAGTTCAAACTTAAACTACTAAACTATATAATTCATACTAGCGTCTACTCCTCACCGGAGTCGTCATCGCGGGGCGGGGGCTCGTTGTCGTGGAGGATGTGGTAGATGAGCGTGCCAGAGAGGATCGAGGCAAGTTTGTACTCCTCCCGAAGAGCCGGCACGCACGTGGCCGCAGCTGCATATATCTTCGGCAGCGGCGGCCTCCTTTGCCTCCCACCAGGAGTGCTCGGCTACCCGGGGGCGCTGGATGGAAAGGTCGAAAAGCCGCCCGAGGCCATGGAAAGTTGCCCATGCCGGCGCTCTGTAACTGTGGGATTTTGCGTCGCGGGTGCGCGCCTGCTCCATGTGCCTCTCCGACACGGGAGGACGGAAGGAGGAGCTACTGGCCCCGTCGTCATTGTGCCGCATACGGTCGCCGAACCCACCACGGCCGCCGAACCCCTCGTGGCACTCGAACCGCCCGCGGCCGCCAAAACTCCCGCCGCCGCTACGCCCGGAACCTGTGGACGTCCATATCCGGCAAGATCCAGTGGTCAAATGCGTCACAAAACGTCGCCGGAGGTGAATGGAGTTCTCGCCGGAGGATGGATTTTGCAGCGGAGGCGGATGGGAGATCTGCGGGACGGGAACTCTAAATCATCCCGGATCCAGCATATATACCGGAATTGCGGGTGGTTTGCGGGCCGCCCGTAAAAAAATTACGGGCTGGGACCTGTTAGGGCCATTTTTTGACCCATCCCATAAAACATCCAGAAAAATACAGTTCCCCGGACTTTTACAGAATGTGCTAGAGATGCTATTACTCCACCCTGCTTTCTCTTCTCTTCTCCCACACGCTCACGCTCAGCTTGATCGGGTCTTTGGGTCTCCATAGTAAAGAAAAGCTAGCGGTAGGGATTGGAAAGAAGACTGTCTAAACTGTTGCGCGCGCATGGCGCTTTGCAGTTGGCAGTACCAGTGATAGCTGTGTGCGTAGTACATTCAATCAGTCAATTAATGAGAGCAGCATGGGTTCACACTTGACACGGGTTCATGTGAGACACTACTCAAGCAACAACGACCGACCCGACCGTGGTCTGTATACTACTCCCTCCGTCCGGAAATACTTATCAGAGATGGATGTATCTAAACGTATTTTTATTCTAGATTCATCCATTTTCATCCATTTCTATGACAAGTATTTTCGGACGGAGGGAGTACTCCACTACGTACGCTCCACTATGCACTGTGGCTGAACCTCGGCAGGATATTCCACAGCCTCCGAGATTAGGTGAAAGGCCCCGGACGAGGATGAGCAAAGCAGCCAGGAAAAGTCGCCCAAGCATGGGTGATGCGTCCATCTCGATCGCCAACATATATGCACATGTGCGTGCCCGGTAGCCAAAGCCAGTTGAGATTCCATTCCAGATCCCGCGTGTGCAATAGTGATGCTACGTGTAATTTACTATCTCTTAACTTCATATAAGACATTTTTTAAGAGTACAATATGAATATTTTGGTAGGGAGTATTTCAGTTAGAAAGTAGCGAGGCAAATAAAAAGAGCCAATCCAACCCGCGAGATCATCATAATGCATCATACTGCCCAGCACTTAGCACAATTAGTTATAATGAATAATTCATCGGTAATTTTTTTTGCGACAAATTCATCGGTAGTTAACTTAGCCATAGGTTATACTCGGCGTACGTAGCAGTCCAAACTATTGCAGTCGGTGGTGGTTGTGGTTGTGGTGCATGTGGTAACAGTATAATTTACAGTGCAAGTTTTTATAAACAAATCATACATTGAACCTACACAAAATTAAGGCAGAGTCAAGCAAGAAAACGGCTATGTTCAGCACCACTCCACGATAGGAGGGCTCCACCGTTTGATACGAACTTTCGGGGAACGAGGGAAAGTGCATGTGCATTCCCACTGGGTTTACTGACCTCAATATAACCACAACATGACACTACTAGCTAGCCAGCTTAATTAGCTAGTTAAATAGCATGGATCGATGCAAAAGAGAAGACAAAAGCTAAGTTAGAGATGTTAAAACTAACACAACTTGCTACTCACTACCTTGAGCTAATTTCCACTTGCCTGTTCTTTGCCGTCATAATTTGAACTAAAACCATGATTGCCCGAAAAAAAAGAATTAAAACCACGACACTAATTATAGAATGAAGAGAGTACTATACATAGCATGCATCCTCATAGGTGACTTCCTTGGCAGTTAAATACTCCCTCTGTCCACATATAATATATGTTTTAAGTTTTTTGCGAGTTGGATGCGTATAAACACATTTAGTGTGTTTGTTCACTCATTTGAGTCCGTATGTAGTCTATATTGAAATATCCAAAACATCTTATATTTGTGAATGGAGGGAGTGGAATAGATCAATGCAAAAGGATTGGCCAGAGCTAAGCTATATATGTTAACACAAGTTGCTGGTGACTAGATCGACATGTATCTAAGCCAAATTTGCATGCACTTGACATTTTCTTTTATCCTTGGCACGAGACATAGGTTCAAAATTTGCAACAACTGACATAACTAGTACTATACTGGCATCACAGAGGTGGCTTCGCTGGCAGTGGACGTTCTTTACGTAATAGTGGACATATGCATATGCATGCGTGCAGCTCGGAAGCCATGCATGTACCAGCATATGCGGATGACATATTCTTTAGCATCAATCATTGTTTTTCCAGCACTTTTTGGCAGCCGAGGTTCGCCGCCTCCGATAAATAATGCTTATGTGATGCCAAAATTGTGTATTATCTCATCATTAGTCGCTCCTGCAAAAAAAATGCCATAAAAATTATTCGGGAAGTACCCACTAAACTATATTGTTCCTGAGCAGCCAGACCATTATTTCCACATCAATTAATAGGGGAGCTAGTCTAGCATTTGTCACTGACGTAGCGGCAGCTCATAATGAATGAATGGTACAAGAAGAAGAAATCTAGAAGAATGAGAGGGTTAACATTTTCTTTGATACTCTCTCTGTGCCATAATACATGATCGTTTTGCAAGTTGTTTTAGCTTGCAAACGATCTTATATTATGAGACGGAGGGAGTACTAGTAAGCTAGCATGTATCCTATATAACTAAGTAGTTAATCTTCACTAACATATTTAATCCAGCATGCAACAATGTTATTTCAATCTGCAATTATGCATAAGAAAAGACCCGTCTCAACAAGCAATCATGCATGCAAAGAAGCTTAAATGTTTTAATTGCATTGTTACTTATATTCAATAAATATAAACTAGTAGAAAAAGGCCCATTTGTCCCGGTTCATAAGGCCCATCTGTCCTGGTTGGGGAACCGGGACTAAAGGGTCGTTACTAATGCCCTAGGCCTTTAGTCCCGGTTCTTATACAAACCGGGACAGATGGGCCTCCACGTGGCCGCTCTGGCGAGCCTAGGCAAGAGGGCCTTTGGTCCCGGTTGGTAGCACCAACCGGGACCAATAAGCTTCCACCCGTCAGCATTTCAGTGGCTGTTTTTTTTCTTGAAAGGAGGTGGTTTAGGGGGTTAATTTAGGTTGGTATAGGTAGCTAATAGAGAGATGTGTCCTCTCTTATCTCCGTGCTACTGCTACTGCTATGCCTAAACATGACTTAGATTGAAGTGAGGCAACATGTGGTGCATGTCGAAAGTAATACTAATCCTAACTTGATCAAGTTTGGATTGTACTACTTTCGACATGCACCACATGCATGTTGCCTTCACTTCAATCCAATCCATGTTCATTTCATCCACATATATATAATAACTCTTCATGCTCGCATCATGCATCATCATAATAACAAGTCCTACTAATCATCATCATACAACTTCTACTCGTTACTAATAACAAGTCATACGATCATCATCCTGATAGTCATCGAACCAACCCTACTTTGTTCTTAGCACATGATCATCAGTATTAGGTAGGACCTAAATACCCTCTTTAAGGTAAAATAGCATAAAACAATATAGACCCTGACTCTCCATTATGGAGATTGGAGATCATCCTGTCTCCAATTCTTGCGCTTCGCTTCCTTTTGCTTCCAAGAACCTCCTTACGATTGTCCATACATTTTTTCCATTTATTGATTAGCATGTCTCCACTTCCTTGAGAAATCCGGTATGGACAGTTGAGATTCATAGGATGACTTGGATATATGTTCAAAACACGAAGGCTGCCATTCTGATACATCAAATGAGGCACACAATCCTCTGGGATTCTCTGTTGAAAAACATAGTAATAACTTCATAGTTAGCAATGATGTACTAGTTTTAGAAGTATGCAAAAGATGCACGGATGTCGTAATAGTAAAATATCTTACCAGGGTATCTCCATGGTAGTTACCGTAGTTCAACACGTGCACTAGTGGCACGTATTGACCATAATGTTGAGGAGTTTGATTGTAGATATTGTAATTCTCAATATCAGTACAAAATCCGACCAGATGATTTTTCTCCTGATAAGTTAATTCGGAGCCATCGGTGTAGTGGGTTTTGTCTACCATGTTCCGCACATTGTTTGAACAATCAAAATAAGCTATCAATGGAAATAAGCTGTCAACTATTTTGAAATAAACAATATAAATTAGCTAATAACTATGGTTGAGAAACTCACATAGCGGTAGAACTGGAGGCGTATCAACAAGGACCCAAATGTCCATATTGTCTTGCTCGATTCCAGGATCACCAAGATCCATGGTGACAAGCATACCATCATCAGAACCATACATCTTGCAAAATGCTTCCCAATTTTTGCAACCAAAATGGGTTACGCTCTCAGCATTATACAGATTTACTTCAAAATCCACATCATGATGGGTCCTTAGGTGAATTTTCTTTGTTTCAAAATTTTCATGGTCTTCAAAATCCATCCTCTCCAAGACATAGCGTCTTGCATGGCATGGTATAAGCTATACTCGAATTGTAAAAGATGAAAATTACACGTTGAAATAGTTGAAGTCATGCTTAATTACGAAAATAAACACTTGTCGCCGTTGCGTACCGTTTCAACATCGAAGGTCTCCTCGAGCTTAATGCTGAAGCACCGATCATCGTCCAGGTGAGGCCTGTCGCACAAACCTCGATCGTCGTGGCACCACCCGCACTCCCCCGGGAGACTTTCGTCGTCCGATGATGACATTTCCTACGTTCATAATTCAAAGATTAAACTTGTACAATTAAATATATGTACTACAAAAACTAAATTAGATCATTATTATTCATCGCGGGTTGACTATCGGTTTGTCGAGTCTTTTCTTGAAAACTCTCAGCTCACGTGGTGTATACATTCGACCGTTGGTGATGGTCGCTCCTCCATTTGTCCCCGAGTGCATTACACCAAAATGTCTAGCACACGGGAACGAAGGAGAAGCGACCCCCACGACAACATTCGGGATTCTTCGTCCTCTCATATATGGTGGAGACTCGACAGACTTAAAGTCAACCCGAAATATCATTTAATTATCTTTCTAAAAGAGGATTTGGCTGGTCTCACCTCGATGTCGGAGGGGGTCGGTGACGGGGACGACGGCGGGGATGATGGAGGGGCCGGGGGCTCCTAGATTTCTGCGAAAACAAAAACCCTATAACCTATCAACTAATCATATGCATATGCCTTGCATAGTGCTCTCCAATTTTAGCATTCAAAGTAGGAGTAGTTTTCCAATTTGAGCATTCAATAAGCAAAATCAAATCGCAAAATAAAGTAGTATTCAAATTAGGATGCATTCAATTATAAGCAAAACTACATCATCTCCATGCGTCCGGACATAGTCGAATATTATCACTAATACACCACGAATACTATCATACATATAGCATCGCCAGTACAGCTAGAACCATAGAGCCCGACGGGTATGGACACCCAAAGGGAAGGAACCATCACAGGATCATAGCTCCAGTGAGATCCCTGAAGAACCTGCCAGGTATTGTCGAACCTGCCCTCCAACGCAACCATGTAGCGACGGACGTGCTGGTCCTCCTCGCTAACACGGTGATGTACCACCTCCGCGGTGTCCGGAAGCCTCGGCACCGTCACTGGCCCACGCGACCGCCACCAAACAAGGATCGGGTCAATGACGGGCTGGCTCCTCACCAACCTACGCCCCCCGGAAGGTAGCACCTCCCAAAACCAGCCCGGCGGAGCCCAGTCCCGGACATGGCCCCTCTGATCAAGCCGGCCTTCTCCGCCGAGTCGACGACGAGGATGCGGGATAGCCATCGTCGACGTCGATGCGGGAATAATTGCTTTAACTAAAAAAACAAACTAGTTCTATTAATTTCCTTACTATTAATGGAATAAAGTAGTACTTACTAAAATAAAATAGCTAGTTTAACTAGTTCTATTATTTTTCTAACTAATTCTATTAAACACTTTCTAAGTAGTACTTACTAAAAGTTATCGGGGAGGGGGTATGTATATCGACAACGACATACCCGATAAAAAAATAAGAAGAGGAAGAAGAAGAAAAAAAAGAGGAGAAGAAGAAAGGAATAGAGGAGGAGATCGAAGAAAAAAAGAAAAAAAGAGGAGAAGAAGAAGGAATAGAGGAGAAGAAGAAGAAATAGAATAATATATTATTCTATTTCTTCTTCTTCTCCTCTATTTCTTCTTCTTCTACTCTTTTTTCTTCTTCTTTTTCATCTTCTTATTTATTTCTCCTCTTCTTCCTCTCCTCTTCTTCTTATTCTTCTTCTTCTCCTCCTTCTTCCTCTTCTTATTTTCCTTTTCTCTCTCCTTCTTTTTCTTCTAAATATGAACATACATAAATGACTTTGATCATACACAATTTTCAGATTCCTACACAATATGAACATATACATAAATTGACAAAGAAAATTCTATGAACAAAAAAAATCATAAAAATTCTATGAACAAAATTACAACAGAAAAAAATCATAAAAATTCTATGAAAAAATTGACATATTCTTTGCATATGAACATACAAACATTTGCATATTCAATAATAATATCACCCAAAAAAATCTAAACTACACATCTAAATTACAACAACAAAATTAACTACACATCCAAATTAATACAACTAAATTACAAATCTAAACTACACATATATAATAGCTAGGGGGCGCGGCGGCGCGGCGGCAGCGGCGGCGGCCATTACAGGGAGGAGGAGGGGATCGGGGCGGCGCTCACAGGGTGCGCGGCGACGGCGACGAGGAGGCAGCGTCGGGGCAGGGGCGGCGCGGGGTGGCGACGGCGTCGGGGCGGGGTGTTGGGGAACGTAGCAATAATTCAAAATTTTCCTACGTGTCACCAAGATCAATCTAGGAGATGCTAGCAACGAGTGAGAGGGAGTGCATCTTTATACCCTTGAAGATCGCTAAGCGGAAGCGTTACAAGAACACAGTTGATGGAGTCGTACTCGCGGCGATTCAAATCACGGAAGATTCGATCTAGCGCCGAACGGACGGCGCCTCCGCGTTCAACACACGTACAGCCCGGGGACGTCTCCTCCTTCTTGATCCAGCAAGGGGAGAGGAGAAGTTGAGGGAGAACTCCAGCAGCACGACGACGTGGTGGCAATGGAGCTCGTGGTTCTCCGGCAGGGCTTCGCCAAGCACTACGAAGGAGGAGGAGATGTATGAGGAGGAAGGGGCTGCGCCAAGGGAAGGGTGCGGCTGCCCTCTCTCTCCCTCACTATATATAGGGGGAAGGGGGTGCAGGAGTCGCCCTAGGGTTCCCTAGGGGAGGGGCGGCAGCCACAGGGGAAACCCTAGATGGGTTTGGGCGCCCCCACCCCTGGGAAACTTGCCCCCAAGCCGGGAGGGGTGGCTGCCCTAGGGGAGGCGCCCCCACCTCTCCACGTTACGTGAGAGGGGTTGGCAGGGGCGCACAGCCCCTTAGTGGGCTGGTGTGCCCCCTCCCCTTGGCCCATAAGGCCCCCCAACGCTTGCCGGGGCCTCCGAAACACCTTTCGGTCACGCTGGTCGTCACCCGGTACTCCCAGAACAATTCCGGACTCCAATACCCTTCGTCCAATATATCGATCTTCACCTCCGGACCACTCTGGAGTTCCTCTTCACGTCCGGGATCTCATCCGGGCCTCCGAACAACCTTCGGTAACCACATACTATTTCCCATGACAACTCTAGCGTCACCGAACCTTAAGTGTGTAGACCCTACGGGTTCGGGAACCATGCAGACATGACCGAGACACCTCTCCGGCCAGTAACCAATAGCGGGATCTGGATACCCATATTGGCTCCCACATGTTCCACGATGATCTCATCGGATGAACCACGATGTTGGGGATTCAATCAATCCCGTATTCAATTCCCTTTGTCCATCGGTATGTTACTTGCCCGAGATTCGATCGTCGGTATCCCAATACCTCGTTCAATCTCATTACCATAAAGCCTCTTTACTCGTTCTGTAACGCATGATCCAGTGGCTAACTCATTAGTCACATTGAGCTCATTATGATGATGCATTACCGAGTGGGCCCAGAGATACCTCTCCGTCATACGGAGTGACAAATCCCAGTCTCGATCGTGCCAACCCAACAGACACTTTCGGAGATACCTGTAGTGCACCTTTATAGCCACCCAGTTACGTTGTGACGTTTGGTACACCCAAAGCATTCCTACAGTATCCGGGAGTTTCACAATCTCATGGTCTAAGGAAACGATACTTGACATTAGAAAAGCTCTTAGCAAACGAACTACACGATCTTGTGCTATGCTTAGGATTGGGTCTTGTCCATCACATCATTCTCCTAATGATGTGATCCAGTTATCAATGACATCCAATGTCCATGGTCAGGAAACCATAACCATCTATTGATCAACGAGCTAGTCAACTAGAGGCTTACTAGGGACATGTTGTGGTCTATGTATTCACACATGTATTACGGTTTCCAGTTAATACAATTATAGCATGAACAATAGACAATTATCATGAACAAGGAAATATAATAATAACCATTTTATTATTGCCTCTAGGGCATATTTCCAACAGTCTCCCACTTGCACTAGAGTCAATAATCTAGCTCACATCACTATGTGATTGTAATGAATCCAACACCCATGGGGTTTGTTCATATCTCACTTGTGAGAGAGGTTATTAGTCAATGGGTCGGAACCTTTCAGATCCGTGTGTGCTTTACGAATCTCTATGTCATCTTGTAGATGCAGCTACCATGCGCTACTTGGAGCTATTCCAAATAACTGCTCTACTATACGAATCCGGTTTACTACTCAGAGTCATCCGGATTAGTGTCAAAGTTTGCATCGACGTAACCCTTTACGACGAACTCTTTTACCACCTCCATAATCGAGAAAATTCCTTAGTCCACTAGTTACTAAGGATAAGTTCGACCGCTGTCATGTGATCCATTCCTGGATCACTCTTGTACCCCTTGACTAATTCATGGCAAGGCACACTTCAGGTGCGGTACACAGCATAGCATACTATAGAGCCTACGACTAAAGCATAGGGGATGACCTTCGTCCTTTCTCTCTCTTCTGCCGTGGTCAGGTCTTGAGTCTTACTCAATACTCACACCTTGTAACACAGCCAAGAACTCCTTCTTTGCTGATCTATTTTGAACTCCTTCAAAATCTTGTCACGGTATGTATTCATTTGAAAGTATTATTAAGCGTTTTTTATCTATCCTTATAGATCTTGATGCTCAATGTTCAAGTAGCTTAATCCAGGTTTTCCATTGAAAAACACTTTTCAAATAACCCTGTATGCTTTCCAGAAATTCTACATCATTTCTGATCAACAATATGTTAACAACATATACTCATCAAAAATTCTATAGTGCTCCCACTCACTTCTTTGGAACTACAAGTTTCTCATAAACTTTGTATAAACCCAAAATCTTTGATCATCTCATCAAAGCGTACATTCCAACTCCGAGATGCTTACTCCAGTCCTTAGAAGGATTGCTGGAGCTTTGCATACTTGTTAGCATCTTTCAGGAATTACAAAACCTTCTGGTTGTATCACATACAACCTTTCCTCAAGAAAATCGTCGAGGAAACAATGTTTTTGACATCCTATCTGCAAGATTTCATAAATAATGCAGTAACTGCTAATATAATTCCAACAAACTCTTAGCATCGCTACGAGTGAGAAAATCTCATCGTAGTCAACTCCTTGAACTTGTCGGAAAACATCTTAACGACAAGTCGAGCTTTCTTAATGGTGACACTTACCATCATTGTCTGTCTTTCTTTTAAAATCGATCTGCACCCAACAGCCTTACGACCATCAAGTAGTTCTTCCAAAGTCTATACTTTGTTTTTATACATGGATCCTCTCTCGGATTTTATGGCCTCGAGCCATTCGTCGGAATCCGGGCCCACCATCGCTTCTCCATAGCTCGTAGGTTCATTGTTGTCTAGCAACATGACTTCCAAGATAGGATTATGTACCACTCTGAAGTAGTATGCATCCTTGTCGACCTACGAGGTTTGGTAGTGACTTGATCCGAAGTTTCATGATCACTATCATAAGCTTCCACTTCAATTGGTGTAGGTGCCACAGGAACAACTTCCTGTGCCCTGCTCTACACTAGTTGAAGTCATGGTTCAATAACCTCATCAAGTCTCCACCATCCTCCCACTCAATTCTTTCGAGAGAAACTTTTCCTCGAGAAAGGACCCGTTTCTAGAAACAATCACTTTTGCTTCCAGATCTGAAATAGGAGGTATACCCAACTGTTTTGGGTATTCTATGAAGATGCATTTATCCGCTTTGGGTTCGAGCTTATCAACCTGAAACTTTTTCACATAAGCGTCGCAGCCCCAAACTTTTAAGAAACGACAGCTTAGGTTTCTCTAAACCATAGTTCATACGGTGTCGTCTCAACAGAATTGTGTGGTGCCCTATTTAAAGTGAATGCAGTTGTCTCTAATGCCTAGCCCATAAACGATTGTGGTAATTCGATAAGAGACATCATGGTATGCACCATATCCAATAGGGTGCAGTTATCATGTTCGGACACACCATCACACTATGGTGTTCCAGGCGGTATTAGTTGTGAAACAATTTCCACAATGTCTTAATTGTGTGCCAAACTCGTAACTCAGATATCTCTATGATCATATCATAGACATTTTATCCTCTTGTCACGACGATCTTCAACTTCACTCTGAAATTACTTGAACCTTTCAATAATTCAGACTTGTGTTTCATCAAGTAAATATTCTTAGCATCTACTCAAATCATCTGTGAAGTAAGAACATAACGATATCCACTGCGTGCCTCAGCACTCATTGGACTGCACACATCAAATGTATTACTTCCAACAAGTTGCTCCCTTGTTTCATCTTACTGAAAACGAGGCCTTTCAGTCATCTTGCCCATGTGGTATGATTTGCATGTCTCAAGTGATTCAAAATCAAGCGAGTCCAAACGATCCATCTGTATGGAGTTTCTTCATGCATATCTACCAATAGACATGGTTCGCATGTCTCAATCTTTTCAAAAATGAGTGAGTCCAAAGATCCATCAACATGGAGCTTCTTCATGCGTTTTTATACCAATATGACTCAAATGGCAGTGCCACAAGTATGTGGTACTATCATTACTATCTTATATCTTTTGGCATGAACATGTGTATCACTACGATCGAGATTCAATAAACCATTCATTTTAGGTGCAAGACCATTGAAGGTATTACTCAAATAAACAGAGTAACCATTATTCTCCTTAAATGAATTACCATATTGCGATAAACATAATCCAATCATGTCTATGCTCAACGCAAACACCAAATAACAATTATTTAGGTTTAACACCAATCTCGATGGTAGAGGGAGCATGCGATGTTTGATCACATCAACCTTGGAAACGCTTCCAACACATATCGTCATCTCACCTTTAGCTAGTCTCCGTTTATTCTGTAGCCTTTTATTTTGAGTTACCAACACTTAGCAAACGAACCGGTATCTAATACCCTGGTGCTACTAGGAGTACTAGTAAAGTACACATTAATATAATGTATATCCAATATACTTCTGTCGACCTTGTCTGCCTTCTCATCTACCAAGTATGTAGGGTAGTTCTGCTTCAGTGACCGTTCCCCTCGCTACAGAAGCACTTAGTCTCGGGTTTGGGTTCAACCTTGGGTTTCTTCACTAGAGCAGCAACTGATTTGCCGTTTCATGAAGTATCCCTTCTTTCCCTTGCCCTTCTTGAAACTAGTGGTTTTACTAACCATCAACAATTGATGCTCCTACTTGATTTCTACTTTCGCGGTGTCAAACATCGCGAGTTGCTCAAGGATCATCATGTCTATCCCTGATATGTTATAGTTCATCACGAAGCTCTAATAGCTTGGTGGCAGTGACTATGGAGAACCATCACTATCTCATCTGGAAGATTAACTCCCACTCGATTCAAGCGATTGTAGTACTCAGACAATCTGAGCACATGCTCAACGATTGAGCTTTTCTCCCTTAGTTTGCAGGCTTAAGAAACTTGTCAGAGGTCTCATACCTCTTGACGTGGGCACTAGTCTGAAATCCCAATTTCAGTCTTTGGAACATCTCATATGTTCTGCGACGTTTCAAAAACGTCTTTGGCGCCTCAATTCTAAACCGTTAGCATTACGCACTGAACTATCACGTAGTCATCAAAACGTGTATGTCAGATGTTCGCAACATCCACAGACGACGCTCGAGGTTCAGCACACCGAGCGGTGCATTAAGGACATAAGCCTTCTGCGCAGCAATGAGGATAATCCTCAGTTTACAGACCCAGTCCGCATAATTGCTACTGTCAACTTTCAACTAAATTTTCTCTAGGAACATATCTTAAACAGTAGAACTAAAGCGTAAGCATTGACATAATTTGCAAAGACCTTTTCACTATGTTCATGATAATTAAGTTCATCTGATTATTTAATGAACTCCCACTTAGATAGACATCCCTCTAGTCATCTAAGTGATACATGATCCGAGTCAACTAGGCCGTGTCCGATCATCACGTGAGACGGACTAGTCATCATCGGTGAACATCTTCATGTTGATCGTATCTACTATACGACTCATGTTCGACCTTTCGGTCTCTTGTGTTCCGAGGCCATGTCTGTACATGCTAGGCTCGTCAAGTCAACCTAAGTGTTTCGCATGTGTAAATCCGTCTTACATCCCTTGTATGCGAACGTTAGAATCTATCACACCCGATCATCACGTGGTGCTTCGAAACAACGAACCTTCGCAACGGTGCACAGTTAGGGGGAACACATCTCTTGAAATTATAGTGAGGGGTCATCTTATTTATGCTACTGTCGTTCTAAGCAAATAAGATGTAAACATGACAAACATCACATGCAAATCATAAAGTGACATGATATGGCCAGTATCATCTTACGCCTTTTGATCTCCATCTTCGAGGCGCGGCATGATCCCCTTCGTCACCGGCATACACCATGATCTCCATCATCATGATCTCCATCATCGTGTCTTCATGAAGTTGTCTCGCCAACTATTACTTCTACTACTATGGCTAACGGTTAGCAATAAAGTAAAATAATTACATGGCGTTTTTCATTGACACGCAGGTCATAGAATAAATTAAGACAACTCCTATGGCTCCTGCCGGCTGTCATACTCATCGACATACAAGTCGTGATTCCTATTACAAGAACATGATCAATCTCATACATCACATATATATAATTCATCACATCCTTTTGGCCATATCACATCACATAGCATACCCTGCAAAAACAAGTTAGACGTCCTCCAATTGTTGTTGCATGTTTTACGTGGCTGCTATGGGTTTCTAGCAAGAACGTTTCTTACCTACGCAAAAGCCACAACGGTGATATGCCAATTGCTATTTACCCTTCATAAGGACCCTCTTCATCGAATCCGATCCGACTAAAGTGGGAGAGACAGACACCCGCTAGCCACCTTATGCATCAAGTGCATGTCAGTCGGTGGAACCTGTCTCACGTAAGTGTACGTGTAAGGTCGGTCCGGGCCGCTTCATCCCACAATGCCGCCGAATCAAGATAAGACTAGTAACGACAAGCAAATTGAACAAATCATCGCCCACAACTACTTTGTGTTCTACTCGTGCATAGAATCTACGCATAGACCTAGCTCATGATGCCACTGTTGGGGAACGTAGCAATAATTCAAAATTTTCCTACGTGTCACCAAGATCAATCTAGGAGATGCTAGCAACGAGAGAGAGGGAGTGCATCTTCATACCCTTGAAGATCGCTAAGCGGAAGCGTTACAAGAACGCGGTTGATGGAGTCGTACTTGCGGCGATTCAAATCGCGGAAGATCTGATCTAGCGCCGAACGGACGGCGCCTCCGCGTTCAACACACGTACAGCCCGGGGACGTCTCCTCCTTCTTGATCCAGCAAGGGGAGAGGAGAAGTTGAGGGAGAACTCCAGCAGCACGACGACGTGGTGGCAATGGAGCTCGTGGTTCTCTGGCAGGGCTTCGCCAAGCACTACGAAGGAGGAGGAGATGTATGAGGAGGAAGGGGCTGCGCCAAGGGAAGGGTGCGGCTGCCCTCTCTCTCCCTCACTATATATAGGGGGAAGGGGGTGCAGGTGGCGCCCTAGGGTTCCCTAGGGGAGGGGCGGCAGCCACAGGGGAAACCCTAGATGGGTTTGGGCGCCCCCACCCCTGGGAAACTTGCCCCCCAAGCCGGGAGGGGTGGCTGCCCTAGGGGAGGCGCCCCCACCTCTGCACGTTACGTGAGAGGGGTTGGGAGGGGCGCACAGCCCCTTAGTGGGCTGGTGTGCCCCCTCCCCTTGGCCCATAAGGCCCCCCAACGCTTGCCGGGGCCTCCGAAACACCTTTCGGTCACGCTGGTCGTCACCCGGTACTCCCAGAACAATTCCGGACTCCAATATCCTTTGTCCAATATATCGATCTTCACCTCCAGACCACTCTGGAGTTCCTCGTCATGTCCGGGATCTCATCTGGGACCCCGAACAACCTTCGCTAACCACATACTATTTCCCATAACAACTCTAGCGTCACCGAACCTTAAGTGTGTAGACCCTACGGGTTCGGGAACCATGCAGACATGACCGAGACACCTCTCCGGCCAATAACCAATAGCGGGATCTGGATACCCATATTGGCTCCCACATGTTCCACGATGATCTCATCGGATGAACCACGATGTCGGGGATTCAATCAATCCCGTATTCAATTCCCTTTGTCCATCGGTATGTTACTTGCCCGAGATTTGATCGTCGGTATCCCAATACCTCATTCAATCTCGTTACCGGCAAGTCTCTTTACTCGTTCCGTAACGCATGATCCCGTGGCTAACTCATTAGTCACACTGAGCTCATTATGATGATGCATTACCGAGTGGGCCCAGAGATACCTCTCCGTCATACGGAGTGACAAATCCCAGTCTCGATCATGCCAACCCAACAGACACTTTCGGAGATACTTGTAGTGCACCTTTATAGCCACCCAGTTACGTTGTGACGTTTGGTACACCCAAAGCATTTCTATAGTATCCGGGAGTTGCACAATCTCATGGTCTAAGGAAACGATACTTGACATTAGAAAAGCTCTTAGCAAACGAACTACACGATCTTGTGCTATGCTTAGAATTGGGTCTTGTCCATCACATCATTCTCCTAATGATGTGATCCAGTTATCAATGACATCCAATGTCCATGGTCAGGAAACCATAACCATCTATTGATCAACGAGCTAGTCAACTAGAGGCTTACTAGGGACATGTTTTGGTCAATGTATTCACACATGTATTACGGTTTCCAGTTAATACAATTATAGCATGAACAATAGACAATTATCATGAACAAGGAAATATAATAATAACCATTTTATTATTGCCTCTAGGGCATATTTCCAACACGGGGCGGGACGGCGTCGGGGCGTGGCGCAGGGGCGCGGTCGACGACGGCGTGGGCTCGAGGGCGGCGGACGGCGTCGGCGTGGGCTCGGGGGCACGGGCAACGGTGGTGGGGCAGCCTGGCGGCGTCGAGGAGGTCAGCGTCGTCGGGCGGCAACTGGCGATGAAATCTGAAAAAATGCTAAGTGCTGGCTTATATAGGAAAGGCTTTAGTCCCGGTTCGTGGCACGAACCGGTACCAAAGCCCACCTTCAGTCCCGGTTGGTGCCACCAACCGGGACCAAAGGCCTCTTTTCGGCAGCCCAAAGGGCGGGAAGCAGAGGCCTTTGGTCCCGGTTGGTGGCACAAACCGGGACTAAAGGGGGGGGCATTGGTACCGGTTAGTGCCACGAACCGGTACCAATGTGTGCCTTTAGTACCGGTTGGTGGCACCAACCGGGACTAAAGGCCTTGTGCTGCCCGCATCGCGGCACGGAAGTTTAGTCCTACCTCGCTAGCTGAGGGAGCTCGAGAGTGGTTTATAAGCCCCACTCCCGCTGCCCTCTCGAGCTCCTCTCAAATGCAGGCTTTCGGGCCTAAGCACACTGTATCTGCCTGTGGGCCTATTGGGCCTTCTACGGGCCTGAATCCTGGCCCATGGGTGGGTTTCTAGTCGTATTCAGGCCGTGGTGGCCCATTAGGTGACGTTTTTTTTTATTTTTTCCCAGTTTATTTCTTTTCTTTTTTGCTTTATTTATTTTATTTTGTTTCTACTTACAACAAAATACTTATTTATTTTATTTTATTTTGTTTCTAATTACTTATTTATTTTATTTTATGATAATTCTTTTTGCTATTAAAGTTACTAACAAAAAAAGTTCTTTATGAAAATTCTTTTTGCTTTTAATGATTTTGAACAGAAAAAACTTTGATAATTTTAGTTGCATCAATTTTATATAATTTTAGTTTCAGTAATACTAGAGGTTGCTTATAATGTTTTGAACAGAAAATACGTTGATAATTTTAGTTTCATAAATTTTATTTATGTTATTAAAGTTTATTTTATTTTGTTTCTACTTATATATTTTATTAAAGTTTATTTTATTCTGTTTCTAATTACTTATTTATTTTTTATGATATTTGTTATTTCCCTGCATTTACTGATTATTTTGAGCTATAAGACCCTGAAATTGAAAAGCACTAGAAATGAACTCTGAAAAGGTTGAAAGTTGGCATGGTATCATCATTTCACCCACATAGCATGTGCAAGAAAGTAGAGAGGGTTACAACAAAAACTGGATGCACTTCGTGTACAAAACAGACAATCTGTTTCGAAGTATCAGGATTTCATACCGAAACTCGTCTGTTACAACAAGCATTTCAAATGAACTACGAAAAGGTTGAAAGTTGGCATGGTATCATCATAATAGTTGTGGAGAGAAAGTCTTTACTTTTTTTTCGCTTGTGTGCTTTGCTTATTGCGCCGTAACCATGGATAATCTTCATCGTTTATCAGGATGCTTGGGTAGCCTTGACTTTGAAGGGAGGAATTTCATGAAACTTTTCATAATCTTCAGACATGTCTGTCTTGCCCTCCACTCCCACAATGTCCCTTTTTCCTGAAAGAACTATGTGGCGCTTTGGCTCATCGTATGATGTATTCGCTTGCTTATCTTTCCTTTTTCTCGGTCTGGTAGACATGTCCTTCACATAGATAACCTGTGCCACATCATTGGCTAGGACGAACGGTTCGTCAGTGTACCCAAGATTGTTCAGATCCACTGTTGTCATTCCGTACTGTGGGTCTACCTGTACCCCGCCTCCTGACAGATTGACCCATTTGCACTTAAACAAAGGGACCTTAAAATCATGTCCGTAGTCAAGTTCCCATATGTCCATTATGTAACCATAATATGTGTCCTTTCTCCTCTCGGTTGTTGCATCAAAGCGGACACCGCTGTTTTGGTTGGTGCTCTTTTGATCTCGGGCGATCGTGTAAAATGTATTCCCATTTATCTCGTATCCTTTGTAAGTCAATACAGTCGAAGATGGTCCCCTAGACAACGAGTACAACTCATCACAAACAGTGGTGTCACCTCTGAGACGTGTTTCCAACCAACTGCTGAAAGTCCTGATGTGTTCACATGTAATCCAGTCGTCACACTGCTCCGGGTGTTTGGAGCGCAGACTGTTCTTGTGTTCATCGACATACGGGGTCACCAAGGTAGAGTTCTGTAGAACTGTCTAGTGTGCTTGAGACCAAGAATGCCCATCCCTGCATATTATTGAGTCCGCTCCTAGCGTGCCTTTTCCAGTCAGTCTCCCATCATACCGTGATTTAGGGAGACCTATCTTCTTAAGGCCAGGAATGAAGTCAACACAAAACCCAATGACATCCTCTGTTTGATGGCCCATGGAGATGCTTCCTTCTGGCCTAGCACGGTTGCAGACATATTTCTTTAGGACTCCCATGAACCTCTCAAAGGGGAACATATTGTGTAGAAATACGGGGCCCAGAATGACAATCTCGTCGACTGGATTAACTAGGACGTGCGTCATGATATTGAAGAAGGATGGTGGGAACACCAGCTCGAAACTGACAAGACATTGCGCCACATCACTCCTTAGCCTTGGTATGATTTATGGATCGATCACCTTCTAAGAGATTGCATTGAGGAATGCACATATATAGCTTCACAATGGCTAATCGGACGTTTTCCGGTAGAAGCCCCCTCAATGCAACCGGAAGCAGTTGCGTCATAATCACGTGGCAGTCATGAGACTTTAGGTTCTGGAACTTGTTCTCTGGAATATTTAGTATTCCCTTTATATTCGACGAGAAGCCAGTCGGGACCTTCATACTGAGCAGGCATTCAAAAAAGATTTCCTTCTCTTCTTTGGTAAGAGCGTAGCTGGCAGGACCTTCATACTTCTTTGGAGGCATGCCGTCTTTTTCGTGCAAACGTTGCAGGTCCTCCCGTGCCTCAGGTATATCTTTTGTCTTCCCATACACGCCCAAGAAGCCTAACAGGTTCACGCAAAGGTTCTTCATCACGTGCATCACGTCGATTGAAGAGCGTACCTCTAGCTCTTTCCAGTAGGGTAGGTCCCAAAATATAGATTTCTTCTTCCACATGGGTGCGCGTCCCTCAGCGTCATTCGGAACAGCTAGTCCGCCGGGACCCTTTCCAAATATTACGTGTAAATGAGAGACCATAGCAAGTACGTGATCACCGGTACGCATGGCGGGCTTCTTCCGGTGATCTGCCTCGCCTTTGAAATGCTTGCCTTTCTTTCGACATTGATGGTTGGTCGGGAGAAATCGACGATGGCCCAGGTACACATTCTTCCTGCATCTGTCTAGGTATATACTTTCGGTGTCAGCTAAACAGTGCGTGCATGCGTGGTATCCCTTGTTTGTCTGTCCTGAAAGGTTACTGAGAGCGGGCCAATCATTGATGGTCACGAACAGCAACGCCTTTAGGTCAAATTCTCCCCTCATGTGCTCATCCCACGCACGTACACCTGTTCCATTCCACAGCTGTAAGATTTCTTCAACTAATGGCCTTAGGTACACATCAATGTCGTTGCCGGGTTGCTTAGGGCCTTGGATGAGAATTGACATCATAATGAACTTCCGCTTCATGCACATCCAAGGAGGAAGGTTATACATACATAGAGTCACGGGCCAGGTGTTGTGATTGCTGCTCTGCTCCCCGAAAGGATTAATGCCATCCGCGCTTAAAGCAAACCATACGTTCCTTGGGTCACTTGCAAACTCAGCCCAGAACTTTCTCTCGAATTTTCTCCACTGCGACCCGTCAGCGGGTGCTCTCAACTTTCCGTCTTTCTTACGGTCCTCATGTGCCATCACATCAACTTGGCATGCTCTTTGTTTCTGAACAGTCGTTTCAACCGTGGTATTATAGGAGCATACCACATCACCTTCGCAGGAACCCTCTTCCTGCGGGGCTCGCCCTCAACATCACCAGGGTCATCTCGTCTGATCTTATACCGCAATGCACCACATACCGGGCATGCATTCAAATCCTTGTACGCACCACGGTAGAGGATGCAGTCATTAGGGCATGCATGTATCTTCTCCACCTTCAATCCTAGAGGGCATACGACCTTCTTTGCTGCGTACGTACTGTCGGGCAATTCGTTATCCTTTGGAAGCTTCTTCTTCAATATTTTCAGTAGCTTCTCAAATCCTTTGTCAGTCACAACATTCTCTGCCTTCCACTGCAGCAATTCCAGTACGGTACCGAGCTTTGTGTTGCCATCTTTGCAATTGGGGTACAACCGTTTTTTGTGATCCTCTAACATGCGATCGAACATCAGCTTCTCCTTTTCACTTTCGCACTTTTCCCTTGCATCAACAATGACCCGGCGGAGATCATCATCAGGCACATCGTCTGGTTCCTCTGGATCTTCAGCTTCCTCTTGATCTTCAGCTTCCCCCGTTGCAGCATCACCGTATTCAGGGGGCACATAGTTGTCATCGTCCTCCACTTCTTCGTTGTCTTCCATCATAACCCCTATTTCTCTGTGCTTCGTCCAGACATTATAGTGTGGCATGAAACCCTTATAAAGTAGGTGGGTGTGAAGGATTTTCTTTTCAGAGTAAGACCTCGTATTCCCACAATTAGGGCATGGACAACACATAAAACCATTCTGCTTGTTTGCCTCAGCCACTTCGAGAAAATTATGCACGCCCTTAATGTACTTAGAGGTGTGTCTGTCACCGTACATCCATTGCCGGTTCATCTGCGTGCATTATATATAATTATGTGTGTCAAAAGTAAGAAAATTAGACAAGTATCTATCTAAAGTAAGATTTTTTTCTTTCGGAAAGAAGATAAGAACAAGAGGCTCACCAGGGTGGTGCCGGCGACGAGATCGGCGCAGGCGATCGACGGCGGTGAAGACGAGGACGGGGCATGACGGACCGCTAAACCTAGACAAATCTCGGAAAAAATGGAGCTCGGAGGTCGAACTTCGAGAGGAGAAAGCTTAACTAATGTGGCTCGGGCATTTCATCGAACACCTCATGTGCATAGGAGGTGAGCTAGAGCACCCAATGCCCTCCCCCTCGCCGGCCAGCAAAAAACAGAGCACTGTGGAGTGCTCTGCTCGCCGGCGATGGGGTATATATAGGCAACTCATTGGTCCCGGTTCGTGGCTGGAACCGGGACTAAAGGCCATCCTACTGTCCCGGTTCCTGCCACGAACCGGGACCAATGGTTGTGGGCCAGAAGCGAGGCCCATTGCTCGCGGTTCGTGCCAAGAACCGGGACAAATGTGGCCAGACGAACCGGGACCAATGTCCACGAGGCCCCGGCCGGCCCCCTGGGCTCACAAACCGGGACAAGTGCCTCCATTGGTCCCGGTTCGTGGCAGAACCGGGACTAATGGGCTGGCCAGGCCCGAACGAAAGCCCCTTTTTCTACTAGTGCATAATCAATAATCTTATGTATTTTTCAGTTTTAGTGTTCTTATATTATTAGTCTAAATATTTATGTTAATTTAATCAAACAAATCTCGTTGAAATATATTGCACGCCAAAGTTACGCCTTGGGAGCATAAGAAACTCTTAATAGTTTTTCATTACATCATGTATTTCACATAAATTGATAAACCACGGAGAATATAAACTAATAAACCATGAATTTCATTGTCCTCTTCTATAGAAAAATATTTACTATAGCTCCACATTTGAAAATAGTCCTGATGCCCCTTTTATGTCTCTTAAGAAAAATGCTACAAAACTAAAAACAACATTTAAAAATATAAATACCTAGTCAAAATGACCCATTGGTGGCATCATATATATAATGTGTGGAGAATTATAGTTACATTACAAAATGTGTGACATACCTTTACATAAATATTTTTTAAAGGTATATGAACCTGCCTCAAACAACATAATATCTGGCTTAGGGTTGGATCTCTTTGTTTAGTTTGAGACATGCCCATTTTGCAAAGATGGCCTCCGTGAGAGCGCCCAATATTTTCCTCATCTAAGAAATAAAACTTGCAACTTTGTGGGGTCAGCACGTATGAAATATGCCCACGAGCCAATTCAAACAGAAGACTGATGTGTGAATATAGTATACATATTAGACTGAGAAAATATTCCTCAAAATAGTTACCTCCCGAATCATCATCTAATATGATCACAAGTAAGCATCTGTAGCAGCTATCTTAGTCCTTCCATGCATTTATCTACTTGGAATGACAAGCCCGTAGTAGTATAAAGATGGAGCATGGATACGATCATGGGTTTTACAAACTTAAATTTCTGCAAATCAGTAATTAGTATATATAAGCAACAAATTGAAGGAATTAACACTTATAAACAGAAGAATAATGGTAGACAAATAGGAACCTGTTTTTAAATCTTGTATCAACCTGTTGATTTATAAAGGATGATTGTGTCAAGTATCATTGATGTTCTCTAACTCAATGCATGGAAAACAGGAAAAGAGCTTCTAACTCAAATGACCAATAGCAGACTAAGCCATAGCCTAGTGGTGGAAAGGGGCTGATGCCTTCCTACACACCCAAATTCAAGGCATGGTACTTTCAATTTGGATTTTGTTGCGTCAATTATACTGCAGGGCCTTCCTTACAGTCTTTCTATAAAAAAAACTCAAATGACCAGTGCTTGCAATACTGTTGATCACCATCTAGAGTTCCTAGGCCAAATTGAACGGAAATAATAGAGAATAACCAATAAACAAATATAACTGCACATGACTTAAATGCAGGACAATTTCAATGGTGAATGTCGATCAGTCCAAGTTGGGGGCAGCCAGAGACAATCTGTCCTGGACACTCTTTTTTTTCTTGCAGAAAACGTGCGTGTGTTTCATTCTGCCCATCAAATCGCTGCTCCTAGGACGTACGGATCCTTTTCGTGTGCTTGTTGGGTAGAAGGAAAACGACCTTTTGCCGACGGCGATGGAAGAGGAATCCAGTCGGATCAGCGTTACGTGTAGAGACTGGAATCAGATCGCTGAACGGCCTGGGTTGGTGACGCCGGCCGCCGGCTCTTGCTCGTCCCGCCAAGTCGCAGCCAGCCGCTTTGATGGTGGCGGGCGGGCGCGTCCGTCAACGGTCGGGGATTCGTTTGAGATCGACGGCGAGTAGGAGCAGTCGAGCTAGCACTGGCTCCGTCGTCCGGCGTCTCGATCGTTTGAGCGATCGTGCCCCTCATTAACAACGTTGCCGCGTTCTAGATGCATGGGATGTTTGGTGGCTTGCCCGATCGCACTCAAAGTAGAAATCAACAATATCCTCATGAACCTTTCCAGATTTATTTTTTACCCATGATGAATTTGCTTTTGGACAAAGGTAAACGGTGGAGTATTCACATGGTTAAGGCGTGTTTAATCGCTGATTCCCGCCCCTTGAAAAGAGGCTACAGGCGGGCGTCTGCGTACATGCATGCATGTGGCTGTGGGAGTGGCCCGAAAAGCTAAAACGAACCTGAAAAGGGTCACGCAGCCAGGCGGCTTACTTTACTTGTGAACGAGTATACAATCTGAATCTGTAACATGCTGTTTTTTTGGAGACAAAAAGGAATAAGAAAAACACGTACAGAAGATGGACTATACGTACTATTGCACTCGCATGCATGCAGTTGTTTAAGAACGGGCATGGTACTACGTCATTGCTTACAAGTTACAACGTTCCATTGGTCTTGCGATCTGCATGCATGCGTGCATGGCTGTACACTGTAGTAGTACAACTCAAAAGATTTTCGAATTAGTCATACTGTACGTGCTACAGTACCATGTCAAATGTTCCGGCCGGTTGTGTTCACTCAGACAATAAAAACAGAAGGAAGAACACGTAGGCAGTTCGATTAAGTCTCGGCACGCACGTGCTAATTACTCGGCGATCGACCGCAAGCTGGTTGGTGAATTATGTGAGCTGAATCCCACGGTCTGCTAGTTCTTCCGGAAACGCGCGCGACCAGAAGAAGTACGTACTCCTACTAGCAACGAGAAGGTCAAACTGGGATGCATCAACAGCGACGGCGGAACAGATGCAGGTAGCAGCTAGCAGTCACACGTGCAGAATACCCTAGGATTGGCCGGCCGGCTAGCCACTTGAACCCATGAGCAGCCACGACAGATCGGGTCGCAGTACGTCCGCATGTACGTATGTCGACCCTGTCGGTCATGACCTCAAGAAAGCGAGTTTATTAATTCAGTTGACGAAGCTGCAGTTCCATGATTATTAGGTGCAGCGAAATTAAATTATGCATTACTCCGACTGATGATACGCTGGCTGGGGCGGGTGACGTATTCTCACTACGGACGGCTCGATCGGGTGAATCCGGCGTCCGAATTTGACGACCGAGGAGGAGCGCCGGTGCGACGTCGCGGGCGACAGGTAAATAAATGGAGTGAAGCGCGTTCGTATGCAGCACGACGTAAACACGTAGTGCGTACGACGTCCCGCAAAAGGGAAAAACACGTACCAAGGAGGAGAAGAAGCTAGGAATCAACTGTCCGGCCAGCCGCCCCTCCTCCTACTCCCTCACAACCCTAGCCGCCCCTCCTCCTCCTCCCTCCTCCTCCCTAGCCACCCCTCCTCCTCTTCCCTTCCTCGCCGCCGCCTGAGGCAGCTGCTGGGCAAGCCCGGGGCACCAAGGATGGTGGCGGTGGGGCCTCGGTTGCCCTGCCTCTGCGTGGGGAACCCTGGATCTGGAGCGGCGGCTTCATTGGCAAGGCACGTCCGGCTATTAGCCGTGCGGGCGGTGGATCTGGCGTCGATCCGATGGTCGTTGGCGGCCGGCGGTGGTTTCTGCGGTGGCCGATGCGCGCGATCTGGCGCCTCCCCTCCTCCCCTGTTCGGCGTGCGGGCCAGCCTGTCGGGCCGCGCTTCTTTGGGTCGCCGGTTCTGTACAGGAGGCACTGCTGGTGGCGGGGATCTAGTTCGGGCGAAATCCCTGGTCGGCAATGGCCGGCCGCGTCGACGGCGACGCCTGAGGGCGTCGTTCCCCTTCTTGGAGGCGTCGGTATGGACTGATCCACTCACTTCCCCTTCCCCTAGGTCTGCAGGGCGAAAGCCCTAACTTTGTTGGGCGGCGACGGCGCTCACGACGCCTTTTCCTTCTTGAAGGCGCCGCTCTAGGAACCTTGGGGCTGGGTGGCGCTTGTGGGTGGAGGGCAACGGCGGTGGTGCGGCCCTATCCTAGCATGGATATGCGTGTGTTGCTTGGAGATGGAATCGCGTAGGTGGAGGTCATCGTTTGGCGTCATGGTGGCGTCGATGGCGGAGGCACCTGCCAAGGTTGGCACCTCAATCTGCTCCGAAGATGGACCAGTGGAAGATGGCGGCGACGACACATGTGAGTGCGTTGGACGGGTTTGTGTCCCGGACCCGGTATGTGGCTCGGTCGGGGCCTCCGGCTTTAGATGTTAGGCTTAGGTGAGAGGTCTGGGTATTTGGCCTAACTTACACCCTTTCATCATATGGATTGAAGTAGTGGCAAATGTTGTCAAGATGGCGGATTCAGGCATACTGTTGTACTACTTTGTAAGGCCCTCGAAAATAATCAATAAAATGGCCGCATGCATCTTCCAGATGGAGAGGCCGGGGTCATCCTCCTTTTTTTTTTAAAGGACTAGCATTTACCGACCCTGCACATATTGACGGACGCTTTCGCGTCACCAAAAGTTACTCGACGCTGCTGCTTGATCGAGTCTTTGTTGCGTCTCGATCGAATAGCTAGTGGTTGGAATGAGAAAAAAAGAGATTAAGAAAACTGACACTTGTCTAAACTGTAGTATAGCGCACATGGCACTTTTGCAGTTGGCAGTGCCCGTTATAGAGCTCTGAGTTACAAGACCAGACCATAGTCGTGTGCGTACATGCTGTCGGTCAATTATAAGCAGGGCAGCATGGGTTCACACACAAACATTTGCATGGATGACGCCATGACGGGATCTTAGGGAGACTTAAGCAACAACGACCGACCATGGTCACCCAGGTAATTAAGTATACAGCATACTACTCCTTGCTCGCAAGAAAAAAACACTAAGGTACATACTCCTCCTGAGAGCATTTACAGTCGGACTTGACAAATCCGGCCCACTATACGCCCGTGACCGCGTCCAAACATGCCCGCAGATGCGTTCAGACGGCGCCTCATATCTCGTGCCCGGCATTCACATATTTCAAATTTGGACTCTCAAATCAATGCAAATACATGCACATCCATTATACACGCCAATGTCACACGTAGATAACAAATGTTGGTACCGAAAATATATAATTCTTACATCAAATTTATTTTAAGTGCACAACTCAAACATTAGCTCTTTGGTTTTAATTGTGGGTCCACATATGCTCAACACAGAAAGTTCATAAGCTGATTTGCATCTTGATCTTCCGAGATTTGAACTTATTCTCCAGACGCTTCAAAATTATTGGATTGGGCAACACCATCACCCTCATCCTCGACAATCATATTGTGCAAAATAACATAACATGTCATCGCTGCCACAAAGTTTCTGATTCTCACATCATTGCAGCTCCACGAACAATTCCCCAACGAGTTTGAAGCACTCCGAATGCCCTCTTCACATCCTTCCTAGCTACTTCCTGCATAATTGCAAAGTGGCTTTCTTTTGTGATTCGGATATGGTCTTCACAAACGTCGCCCACTGAGGATAGATGCCACCGGCAAGATAGTATCTCATGTTGTAGTCACGGCTGTTGACAGTGTAGTTGCACGGCGGAAATTCCCCATTGCAAAGCCTCCTGAACACAGGATATCGTTGAAGCACGTTGATGTCGTTCTGAGAACCCGACATTCCAAAGAAAGCATGTCCAATCCATAAGTCATGTGATGCCACTGCCTCAAGTAGGATGATGGTCTTTTTGGTGTGACATTATACATTCCCGGCAAACCTTTGGGCAGTGCTTCCATTGCCAATGCATGCAATCAATTGATCCGAGCATTCTTGGAAAACCTCTGGCCTCTCCAATAGCCAACAACTTTTCTGTGTCCTGCACAATTGGTTCTCTTAGATACTCTGCTCTAAGCACCTGCACCATGGCGTGGGAAAACTTGACAATTAATAGTCTTCACGCATGTGCTCTTCCCCATCCAGACCATCTTACCAACGACATCTGCGGCAGTACCAAGTGCGAGCATCCTCAGAGCAGCCGTGCATTTCTGCTTAGCACAGAAAGAAGGCCGCAACAACCCCTTGTGAGATTGAAGTAGTCATCATGTGCCTCACTCCCTCCACAATGCGCAAAACATTGGTTTCTGCATACGGAAACGGTGAGGAAACCGTGGATCATCCGGGAAAGTTCGGTTTGGAGCAAAGTAGTCCTTGTGCAGTAGTTGTGCTCCGGACACCCTATTCCCGATTGATCACTCTTCTTCCTTTGTTTGATCCCTTGAAGTTGAGAATTGCTCCACATGCCGATCCATTTACTCTTGCATGCTCATCAGCATGATCATGTCCATTTCTTTGTCTGAATCCGATGAATGGAAGAACTTATCTTGAATCATTTGATCAAGCTCCGTCAGTCCATACTCCTCGTCCAACAAAGCATCGGAATTCATTGTTTCCCTACAAATAAATCACAAAAAAACTGGGTTGCATAATGTGTCGAACACACAGAGCACAAGTGGCAACCCGAGAGTTGTCGGACGTACCGTGATGGCGTCCGGGCCGGAGGCGACGTCCCCGGCGGCGAGGACCGAAGAGAGGACTGATGAGCAGGTGCTGGTGGCGCAGAGGCTTGGAACCGCTGCGGAGCAAGGATGGAGGCGAGCTGCAAGACGTCCGACACGGAGAAGGAAGAAGAGAGGAGAGAGCAAATAAATTTGATAAGTCGAGGGGCAGATTTAGGGCAATTGGTGGTAGGGTAGGATCATCAGATACGACGTGGCAGACGCGCCCAGGCGCCCTCATATCCTTCTTAGATTTGAGCTGGATATGAGGGTGCCGATCATCCCGGATGTTTGAGTCCCGTTTGAGGAGCCCATCTGGGTCGCTTTTCTGTGACCGGTCACTGACCGGGCCATCCGCCTGGGCGTTTGAAGCGGGTTTGAGGTGCCTAGCTATAGATGCCCTGATAGACACATGAAAAGCTATTCTACCATGTATGAGAGGTCCCCATGCTTGGTTCTGCCATTTATCCCGTTGAAGTTCACAGGTGGACTATTGGTCGTTATAAGGAGAAATATTGCTCTCCCATCAACCACCTTTAGTCCATGCACGCTTTTGCGAGAGATTGCATGCTTCACTCCTTTTTGAACTGAAACTCTTATTCCATGTAGTTTTTTTATTTGATTTCTAATCGAAAATACAAGTGCAACTTTAGCAGAGTCATCATATGGCACTGATCACTATTATGACTACTCCCTTCGTCCTGAATTAGTTGTTTTAGATTTTTTACGAAATACATTTCAAAAAATAACTACTAATCCTTAACTTTTCAAGGAATCCTTCATCAGTGGTTGTGAATGACTGACTTTTTTCAATCTTTTCAACCTTGATTCCGTAGGAAGGTTTGATTCGTTCCTAATAGAACCATCAGATTTGATTCGTTCCTAATAGTCATGCGATGATCATCTTAGGATGATCCTTTTGTCAACGGATGCTCGTATTACACTCGTAGTCTTTGTAGGATAAGAACCCGGACACTCATGTCTAGATAGATCCGTTTCTAGACAAATCTAAGACAACTAATTGGAGACAGAGGTAATATCAAAATAGCGATTTTAGACCAAAATGACACTAGTAGTGTCGCTATATGACTCTCGGTAACCATAATTTACTGAGCTCGCTCGATAAACGACCCGAGGCCTTCATATTTGAAGGTTAGGGAGGTACAATATGGCACTCACTCCATAGACAACCAGCTGCGAGCTTTTTCTTTTTTTTAGAAAAGAAGGAAGACCCCTGGCCTCTGCATTTGGGCGATACATGCAGCCACTTTATTAATTATTCACACTAGACGTTACAAAGAAATACAACAGTAAGTCTGAAGCCACCGTCTAAGCAACATCTGTCGCTACGCCTACCCAATTGACGAAGGGATGCTGATAGTCCGAGCCTGATACCACAGACCTCGCAGCCAAGCCTAACATCAAAGACCTGAGGCCCCAACCAAGCCACTTGCCTGGTATGGGGCATACACCGGTCCGGCGCGCTCTTAGAGGCCGCCGCCACCAACTGCCACCACTCCAACTTCAGAGTTGTACTGACGCATCATCCTTGCCCGGTCTAGCTACCGTCGACGCCGCCACGGCGCCCAACGCCACCACCTCCCTGCGCGCGAACTGCTGAGCACGTCGCGATCGCCGCTGGTACCCCTCAGCACCATGCCGCCAAATACCACCAGCAGACACAACTTGAAGTCTCTGGAAGATCTGTCGTGTGTAGCACCTGCCGACCAGGCGTGACGAAGCGTAGCACTTGTCGGCCAGGCATGACAAAGCGTAGCACCTGTCGGCTAGGCATGACTCGACATCTCCACCGAAGCTCCGTGCAAGACGAAGCCGCTCCACCTCCTACCTCTGACTTCCGACACTGCTCCACAAATGATGCTCCCAAGAGAGAAACGACACCACAGTGCCACCATCGTCTGACCTGGAAAACCAGATCCTAGGGTTTCCCCCGGTGCAGCACGAGTGGGTCGACAGTAATTACATGATGATGCCTTCATCAAGGTAACGACGCAGAACGCCGCCATCGCCTGACGTCAGCTCGGTTTTCACCGGCAACTCTGTCTTCCCAACTCGCAACCGGGACTAGACGACGGATCTCGAGATCCGACAACCCGGCCTCTGGCTGGCCACCTCCGATGGAGAAGATGCCCACCACCGCCGGCTGCACCGGCTGCACCGGCTAGATTAGGTCTGACCGGAGGTGCCGCCAAGCAGTCTACCAGGCCCTCGACGCTGCCGCCGATTCAAAGCCGGATGACACGCCGCCGCAGCATAGACCGCCCGCCACGAGGCAGGAGTGGCCTCCGCCACCGTCGCGGCATCCATCGCTGCCGCCGTCGCCGCTTCGCTAGATCGGTCACGCCTCCACGCGCATAGGGGGCCCGCACCATCCCTGAGACATGGGAACAAGGAGAACCCCCGCCACCGCCGTCGGCCACCGGGCGCAGGCCGGCGGCGGCGGGAGGAAGGGAGGGACGGGGGTCGGCCCCGACGGTGGCTAGGGTTGGAGTACCATGCTACCTCTTGAGCACTGCGTTGGTTTTCCCTTGAAGAGGAAAGGGTGATGCAGCAAAGTAGCGTAAGTATTTCCCTCAGTTTTTGAGAACCAAGGTATCAATCCAGTAGGAGACCACGCACGAGTTCCTCGCACCTACACAAACAAACAAGAACCTCGCAACCAACGCAATAAAGGGGTTGTCAATCCCTCAACGGTCACTTACGAGAATAAGATCTGATAGATATGATAAGATAATATTTTTGGTATTTTTATGATAAATATGCAAAGTAAAATAAAAGGCAATAAAAATAGCTAAGTGTTGGAAGATAAATATGATGGAAAATAGACCCGGGGGCCATAGGTTTCACTAGTGGCTTCTCTCAAGAGCATAAGTATTACGGTGGGTGAACAAATTACTGTTGAGCAATTGATAGAATTGAGCATAGTTATGAGAATATCTAGGTATGATCATGTATATAGGCATCATGTCCGAGACAAGTAGACCGACTCCTGCCTGCATCTACTACTATTACTCCACACATCGACCGCTATCCAACATGCATCTAGAGTATTAAGTTCAAAAGAACAGAGTAACGCTTTAAGTAAGATGACATGATGTAGAGGGATAAACTCATGCAATATGATATAAACCCCATCTTGTTATCCTCGATGGCAACAATACAATACGTGCCTTGCCGCCCCTACTGTCACTGGGAAAGGACACCGCAAGATTGAACCCAAAGCTAAGCACTTCTCCCATTGCAAGAAAGATCAATCTAGTAGGCCAAACCAAACTGATAATTCGAAGAGACTTGCAAAGATAACCAATCATACATAAAAGAATTCAGAGAAGAATCGAATATTGTTCATAGATAATCTTGATCATAAACCCACAATTCATCGGTCTCAACAAACACACCGCAAAAGAAGATTACATCGAATAGATCTCCACGAGAATCGTGGAGAACTTTGTATTGAGATCCAAAGAGAGAGAAGACCCGAAGGTCTCAGGTAAACTACTCACACATCATCGGAGAGGCTATGGTGTTGATGTAGAAGGCCTCCATGATCAATGCCCCCTCTGGCGGAGCGCCGGAAAAGGCCCCAAGATGGGATCTCACGGGTACAGAAGGTTGCGGCGGTGGAATTAGGCTTTTGGCTCCGTATCTGGTAGTTTGGGGGTACGTAGGTATATATAGGAGGAAGAAGTACGTCGGTGGAGCAATGTGGGCCCCACGAGGGTGGAGGGTGCGCTTGGGGGGGGGGGGGGTAGGCACGCCCCCTACCTCGTGCCCTCCTGGTAGCTTTCTTGATGTAGGGTCGAAGTCCTCTGGATCATGTTCGTTCAAAAAATCACGTTCCCGAAGGTTTCATTCCGTTTGGACTCCGTTTGATATTCTTTTTCTGCGAACCACTGAAATATGCAAAAAACAACAATTCTGGGTTGGGCCTCCTGTTAATAGGTTAGTCCCAAAAATAATATAAAAGTGTATAATAAAGCCTGTTAAACATCCAAAACAGAATATAATATAGCATGAAGCAATCAAAAATTATAGATAGGTTGGAGACGTATCATACCACCCGTCTCGCCTGAGAGGGGGGGGGCTGCGCGGGGGTTAAGAGAGGGCCCTGACGATGCCATAGACCTAGGGTAGGGTCATAGGCCTGACCTAGATACCCTACCCAAGGTCACTACCCTAGATTCAAGAACATTCAAAGTACAGCAAAGGACTCCGACTGAAACAACCTTGAAGTACAATCCCTTCGACTGATTATTTCACTCGGATATCCCAATTCCATTCGACCAAGATGAAGTCACTGGACTATGCAAGAAACCACTCGGAGTACAGAATACCTAAAGTCACCCAGGATGACAACGGTCAGGCGTTCACTCTGTAGTATTAAAGATCATTTATAGCCCTTTATAGCTAGCATTCCCAGTAACACCCTGTCTTAATGTACATTGAACCCTGTGTACCATGGGATGGCTGAAGGAAATATACCCTAGAGGCAATAATAAAAGTTGTTATTTATATTTCCTTATATCATGATAAATGTTTATTATTCATGCTAGAATTGTATTAACCGGAAACTTAGTACATGTGTGAATACATAGACAAACAGAGTGTCACTATTATGCCTCTACTTGACTAGCTCGTTAATCAAAGATGGTTAAGTTTCCTAGCCATAGACATGAGTTGTCATTTGATGAACGGGATCACATCATTAGAGAATAATGTGATTGACTTGACCCATTCCGTTAGCTTAGCACTTGATAGTTTAGTATGTTGCTATTGCTTTCTTCATGACTTATACATGTTCCTATGACTATGAGATTATGCAACTCCCGAATACCGGAGGAACACTTTGTGTGCTATGAAACGTCACAACGTAACTGGGTGATTATAAAGATGCTCTACATGTGTCTCCGACGGTGTTTGTTGAGTTGGCATAGATCAAGATTAGGATTTGTCACTCCGATTGTCGGAGAGGTATCTCTGGGCCCTCTCGCTAATGCACATCACTATAAGCCTTGCAAGCAATGTGACTAATGACTTAGTCACGGGATGATGCATTACGGAACGAGTAAAGAGACTTGCCGGTAACGAGATTGAACTAGGTATTGAGATACCGACGATCGAATCTCGGGCAAGTAACATACCGGTGACAAAGGGAACAACGTATGTTGTTATGCAGTTTGACCGATAAAGATCTTCGTAGAATATGTGGGAGCAAATATGAGCATCCAGGTTCCGCTATTGGTTATTGACTGGAGACGTGTCTCGGTCATGTCTACATAGTTCTCGAACACGTAGGATCTGCACGCTTAACGTTCGATGACGATTGGTATTATGAGTTTATGTGTTTTGATGTACTGAAGGTTGTTCAGAGTCCCGGATGTGATCACGGACATGACGAGGAGTCTTGAAATGGTCGAGACATAAAGATCGATATATTGGAAGCCTATGTTTGGACATCGGAATGGTTTCGGGTGAGTTCGGGCATTTACCGGAGTACCAGGAGGTTACCAGAACCCCCCGGGGAGTGTATGGGCCTTATTGGGCCTTAGTGGGAGAGAGGAGGAGGCGGCCTAGGAGGGGGTGCCACCCCCAAGCCCAATCCGAATTGGGAGGGGGGTCGGCCCCCCTTTCCTTCCTCCCTCTCTCCTCCTTCCTTCCTCTCCTACTCCTACTTGGAAGGGGGGGGATCCTACTCCCGGTGGGAGTAGGACTCCCCTTGGGGCGCGCCATGAGAGAGCCGGCCCTCCCCCTCCTCCACTCCTTTATATACGGCGGAGGGGGGCACCCCATAGACAAAACAGATATTGTCTTAGCCGTGTGCGGTGCCCCCCTCCACCATAATCCACCTCGGTCATATCGTTGCAGTGCTTAGGCGAAGCCCTGCGCTGGTAACTTCATCAACACCGTCACCACGCTGTCGTGCTGACGAAACTCTCCCTCGACCTCAGTTGGATCAAGAGTTTGAGGGACGTCATCGAGCTGAACGTGTGCAAATCGCGGAGGTGTTGTACTTTCAGTGCTAAGATCGGTTGGATCGCAAAGACGTTAGACTACATCAACCGCGTCACTTGACGCTTCCGCTTACGGTCTACGAGGGTACGTAGACAACACTCTCCCGCTCGTTGCTATGCATCACATAGATCTTGCGTGTGCGTAAGAATTTTTTTGAAATTACTGCGTTCCCCAACAGTGGCATCCGAGCCAGGTTTATGCGTAGATGTTATATGCACGAGTAGAACACAAATGAGTTGTGGGCGATAATAGTCATACTGCTTACCAGCATGTCATACTTTGATTCGGCGGTATTGTTGGATGAAGCGGCCCGGACCGACATTACACGTACGCTTACGCGAGACTATTTCTACCGACATGCTTCGCACACACGTGGCTGGCGGGTGTCAGTTTCTCCAACTTTAGTTGAATCGAGTGTGACTACGCCCGGTCCTTGTTGAAGGTTAAAACGGCACACTTGATGAAAAATCGTTGTGATTTTGATGCGTAGGTAAGAACGGTTCTTGCTCAGCCCGTAGTAGCCACATAAAACATGCAACAACAAATTAGAGGACGTCTAACTTGTTTTTGCAGGGCATGTTGTGATGTGATATGGTCAAGACATGATGCTAAATTTTATTGTATGAGATGATCATGTTTTGTAACAGAGTTATCGGCAACTGGCAGGAGCCATATGGTTGTCGTTTTATTGTATGCAATGCAATCGCCCTGTAATTGTTTTTACTTTATCACTAAGCGGTAGCGATAGCCGTAGAAAAAATAGTTGGCGAGACGACAATGATGCTACGATGGAGATCAAGGTGTCGCGCCGGTGACGATGGTGATCATGACGGTGCTTTGGAGATGGAGATCAAAGGCACAAGATGATGATGGCCATATCATATCACTTATATTGATTGCATGTGATGTTTATCCTTTATGCAGCTTATTTTGCTTTGATTGACGATAGCATTATAAGATGATCTCTCACTAAATTTCAAGGTACAAGTGTTCTCCCTGAGTATGCACCGTTGCGAAAGTTCGTCGTGCCGAGACACCACGTAATGATCGGGTGTGATAAGCTCTACGTTCACATACAACGGGTGCAAGCCAGTTTTGCACACGCAGAATACTCGGGTTAAACTTGACGAGCCTAGCATATGCAGATATGGCCTCAGAACACTGAGACCGAAAGTTCGAGCGTGAATTATATAGTAGATATGATCAACATAGTGATGTTCACCATTGAAAACTACTCCATCTCACGTGATCACTTAGATGATTAGAGGGATGTCTATCTAAGTGGGAGTTCTTAAGTAATATGATTAATTGAACTTTAATTTATCATGAACTTAGTACCTGATAGTATTTTGCTTGTCTATGTTGTTGTAGATAGATGGCCCGTGCTGTTGTTCCGTTGAATTTTAATGCGTTCCTTGAGAAAGCAAAGTTGAAAGATGATGGTAGCAATTACATGGACTGGGTCCGTAACTTGAGGATTATCCTCATTGCTGTACAGAAGAATTACGTCCTGGAAGCACCGCTAGGTGCAAGACCCGCTGCAGGAGCAACACCGGACGTTGTGAACATCCGGCAGAGCAAAGCTGATGACTACTCGATAGTTCAGTGTGCCATGCTTTACGGCTTAGAACCGGGACTTCAACGACGTTTTGAACGTCATGGAGCATATGAGATGTTCCAGGAGTTGAAGTTAATATTTCAAGCAAATGCCCGGATTGAGAGATATGAAGTCTCCAATAAGTTCTATAGCTGCAAGATGGAGGAGAATAGTTATGTCAGTGAACATATACTCAAAATGTCTGGGTATAACAACCACTTGATTCAGCTGGGAGTTAATCTTCCTGATGTTAGTGTCATTGACAGAATTCTTCAATCACTGCCACCAAGCTACAGGAGCTTCGTGATGAACTATAACATGCAAGGGATGAACAAGACAATTCCCGAGCTCTTCACGATGCTAAAGGCTGCGGAGGTAGAAATCAAAAAGGAGCATCAAGTGTTGATGGTCAACAAGACCACCAGTTCACGAAAAAGGGTAAAGGGAAGAAGGGGAACTTCAAGAAGAACGGCAAGCAAGTTGCTGCTCAAGTGAACAAGCCCAAGTCTGGACCTAAGCCTGAGACTGAGTGCTTCTACTGCAAAGGGACTGGTCACTGGAAGCGGAACTGCCCCAAGTATTTGGCGGATAAGAAGGATGGCAAGGTGAACAAAGGTATATGTGATATACATGTTATTGATGTGTACCTTACTAATGCTCGCAGTAGCACCTGGGTATTTGATACTGGTTCTGTTGCTAATATGTGCAACTTGAAACAGGGACTACGGATTAAGCCAAGATTGGCTAAGGACGAGGTGACGATGCGCGTGGGAAATGGTTCCAAAGTCGATGTGATCGCCGTTGGCACGCTACCTATACATCTACCTTCGGGATTAGTTTTAGACCTGAATAATTGTTATTTGGTGCCAGCGTTTAGCATGAACATGATATCTGGATCTTGTTTGATGCGAGACGGTTATTCATTTAAATCTGAGAATAATGGTTGTTCTATTTATATGAGTAATATCTTTTATGGTCATGCACCCTTGAAGAATGGTCTATTTTTGTTCAATCTTGATAGTAGTGACACACATATTCATAATATTTAAGCCAAAAGATGCAGAGTTGATAATGATAGTGCAACTTATTTGTGGCACTGCCGTTTGGGTCATATTGGTGTAAAGCGCATGAAAAAACTCCATTCTGGTGGACTTTTGGAATCACTTGATTATGAATCACTTGGTACTTGTGAACCATGCCTTATGGGCAAGATGACTAAAACTCCGTTCTCCGGAACAACGGAGCGAGCAACGGATTTGTTGAAAATCATACATACTGATGTATGTTGTCCGATGAATATTGAGGCTCGCGGTGGGTATCTTTATTTTCTCACCTTCACAGATGATTTGAGCAGATATGGGTATATCTACTTGATGAAACATAAGTCTGAAACATTTGAAAAGTTCAAAGAATTTCAGAGTGAAGAGGAAAATCATCGTAACAAGAAAATAAAGTTTCTACGATCTGATCGTGGAGGAGAATATTTGAGTTACGAGTTTGGTCTTCATTTGAAACAATGCGTAATAGCTTCGCAACTCACGCCACCCGGAACACCACAGCATAATGGTGTGTCCGAATGTCGTAACCGCACTTTATTAGATATGGTGCGATCTATGATGTCTCTTACTGATTTACCGCTATCATTTTGGGGTTATGCTTTAGAGATGGCTGCATTCACGGTAAATAGGGCACCATCTAAATCCGTTGAGACAACACCTTATGAACTGCAGTTTGGCAAGAAACCAAAGTTGTCGTTTCTTAAAGTTTGGGGCTGCGAAGCTTATGTGAAAAAGCTTCAACCTGATAAGGTCGAACCCAAATAGGAGAAATGTGTCTTCATAGGATACCCAAAGGAGACTGTTGGGTACACCTTCTATCACAGTTCCGAAGGCAAGACATTCGTTGCTAAGAATGGATCCTTTCTAGAAAAGGAGTTTCTCTCGAAATAAGTGAGTGGGAGGAAAGTAGAACTTGATGAGGTAACTGTGCCTGCTCCCTTATTGGAAAGTAGTTCATCATAGAAATCAGTTCCTGTGATCCCTACACCAATTAGTGAGGAAGCTAATGATAATGATCATGAAACTTCAGATCAAGTTACTACCGAACCTCGTAGGTCAACCAGAGTAAGATCCGCACCAGAGTGGTATGGTAATCCTGTTCGGGAGGTCATGTTACTTGACCATGACGAACCTACGAACTATGAGGAAGCGATGATGAGCCCAGATTCCGCGAAATGGCTTGAGGCCATGAAATCTGAGATGGGATCCATGTATGAGAACAAAGTGTGGACTTAGGTTGACTTGCCCGATGATCAGCAAGCCATCGAGAATAAATGGATCTTCAAGAAGAAGACTAACGCTGACGGTAATGTTACTGTCTACAAAGCTCGACTTGTTGCGAAAGGTTTTTGACAAGTTCGAGGAGTTGACTACGATGAGACCTTCTCTCCCGTAGCGATGCTTAAGTCTGTCCGAATCATGTTAGCAATTGGTGCATTTTATGATTATGAAATTTGGCAAATGGATGTAAAGACTGCATTCCTGAATGGATTTCTGGAAGAAGAGTTGTATATGATGCAACCTGAAGGTTTTATCAATCCAAAGGATGCTAACAAAGTGTGCAAGCTCCAGCGATCCATTTATGGACAGGTGCAAGCATCTCGGAGTTGGAATAAACGCTTTGATAGTGTGATCAAAACATATGGTTTTATACAGAATTTTGGAGAAGCCTGTATTTACAAGAAAGTGAGTGGGAGCTCTGTAGCATTTCTAATATTATATGTGGATGACATATTGCTGATTGGAAATGATATAGTATTTCTGGATAGCATAAAAGGATACTTGAACAAGAGTTTTTCAATGAAAGACCTCGGTGAAGCTGCTTATATATTGGGCATCAAGATCTATAGAGATACATCGAGACGCTTAATTGGACTTTCACAAAGCACATACCTTGATAAAGTTTTGAAGAAGTTCAAAATGGATCAAGCAAAGAAAGGGTTCTTGCCTGTGTCACAAGGTGTGAAGTTGAGTCAGAATCAATGCCCGAGCACTGCAGAAGATAGAGAGAAAATGGAAGTTGTTCCCTATGCTTCAGCCATAGGCTCTATCATGTATGCAATGGTGTGTACCAGACCTGATGTGTGCCTTGCTATTAGTTTAGCAAGGAGGTACCAAAGTAATCCAGGAGTGGATCACTGGACAGCGGTCAAGAACATCCTGAAATCCCTGAAAAGGACTAAGGATATGTTTCTCATTTATGGAGGTGACAAAGAGCTCGTCGTAAATGGTTACGTCGATGCAAGCTTTGACACTGATCCGGATGACTCTAAGTCGCAAACCGGATACGTATTTATATTGAACGGTGGAGCTGTCAGTTGGTGCAGTTCTAAGCAAAGCGTCGTGGCGGGATCTACGTGTGAAGCAGAGTAGATAGCTGCTTCGGAAGCAGCAAATGAAGGAGTCTGGATGAAGGAGTTCATATCCGATCTAGGTGTCATACCTAGTGCATCGGGTCCAATGAAAATCTTTTGTGACAATACTGGTGCAATTGCCTTGGCAAAGGAATCCAGATTTCACAAGAGAACCAAGCACACCAAAAGATGCTTCAATTCCATCTGCTATCAAGTCAAGGAGGGAGACACAGAGATTTGCAAGATACATTCGGATCTGAATGTTGCAGACCCGTTGACTAAGCCTCTCTCACAAGCAAAACATGATCAGCAGCAAGGCTCCATGTGTGTTAGAATCATTACTGTGTAATCTAGATTATTGACTCTACTGCAAGTGGGAGGCTGAAGGAAATATGCCCTAGAGGCAATAATAAAAGTTGTTATTTATATTTCCTTATATCATGATAAATATTTATTATTCATGCTAGAATTGTATTAACCGGAAACTTAGTACATGTGTGAATACATAGACAAATAGGGTGTCACTAGTATGCCTCTACTTGACTAGCTCGTTAATCAAAGATGGTTAAGTTTCCTAGCCACAGACATGAGTTCTCATTTGATGAACGGTATCAAATCATTAGAGAATGATGTGATTGACTTGACCCATTCCGTTAGCTTAGCACTTGATCGTTTAGTATGTTGCTATTGCTTTCTTCATGACTTATAAATGTTCCTATGACTATGAAATTATGCAACTCCCGAATACCGGAGGAACACTTTGTGTGCTATCAAACATCACAACGTAACTAGGTGATTATAAAGATGCTCTACATGTGTCTCCGATGGTGTTTGTTGAGTTGGCATAGATCAAGATTAGGATTTGTCACTCCGATTGTCGGAGAGGTATCTCTCGGCCCTCTCGCTAATGCACGTCACTATAAGCCTTGCAAGCAATGTGACTAATGAGTTAGTCACGGGATGATGCATTACGGAACGAGTAAAGAGACTTGCCGGTAACGAGATTGAACTAGGTATTGAGATACCGACGGTCGAATCTCGGGCAAGTAATGTACCCATGACAAAGGGAACAACGTATATTGTTATGCGGTTTGACCGATAAAGATCTTCGTAGAATATGTGGGAGCAAATATGAGCATCCAGGTTCCGCTACTGGTTATTGACCGGAGACGTGTCTCGGTCATGTCTACATAGTTCTCGAACACGTAGGGTCCGCACGCTTAACGTTCGATGATGATTGGTATTATGAGTTTATGTGTTTTGATGTACCGAAGGTTGTTCGGAGTCCGGGATGTGATCACGGACATGACGAGGAGTCTCGAAATGGTCGAGACATAAAGATCGATATATTGGAAGCCTATGTTTGGACATTGGAATGGTTTCGGGTGAGTTCGGGCATTTACTGGAGTACCGGGAGGTTACCGGAACCCCCGGGGAGTGTATGGGCCTTAGTGGGAGAGAGGAGGAGGCGGCCTAGGAGGGGGCGCCCCCTCCCTCCAAGCCCAATCCGAATTGGGAGGGGGGCCGGCCCCCCTTTCCTTCCTCCCTCTCTCCTCCTTCGTTCCTCTCCTACTCCTACTTGGAAGGGGGGAATCCTACTCCCGGTGGGAGTAGGACTCCCCTTGGGGCGCGCCATGAGAGGGCCGGCCCTCCCCCTCCTCCACTCCTTTATATACGGGGGAGGGGGCACCCCATAGACAAAACGGATATTGTCTTAGCCGTGTGCGGTGCCTCCCTCCACCGTAATCCACCTCGGTCATATCGTTGCAGTGCTTAGGCGAAGCCCTGCGCCGGTAACTTCATCAACACCGTCACCACGCCGTCGTGCTGACGGAACTCTCCCTCGACCTCAGCTGGATCAAGAGTTCGAGGGACGTCACCGAGCTGAACGTGTGTAGATCACTGAGGTGCCGTACTTTCGGTGCTAAGATCGGTTGGATCGCGAAGACGTTCGACTACATCAACCGCGTCACTTGACGCTTCCGCTTACAATCTACGAGGGTACGTAGACAACACTCTCCCGCTCGTTGCTATGCATCACATAGATCTTGCATGTGCATAGGAATTTTTTAGAAATTACTGCGTGCCCCAACAATGGCTGGGGTCCTGGCGCACTCTATAGAAGCCAGCCCCCTCCACTGGCACAAGGGTTCGCACCCCCGTAACACACACACATTCATATTCCAGTCGACCGCCTCCAGGCATCGAGACGTAGGGCTTTTACCTCCTCCGAGAGGGGCCTGTACTCGTAAACTCGTGTGTACAACCTCGCCGTAGTTAGGACCTTGCCTCCTCATACGTACCCCCTACTCTTACTGTCAGACTTAGTACCACGACAGTTGGCGCCCATCGTGGGGCAGGTGTCTCAGCGACTTCCGGTGAGGTTGCAAATTTTCCCGATCTCCATCATCATGGTTTCTGGCGGCGGTTTGGCTGAGGGCCGCGAGATCCATCTCGGCACGCTCGTGTTCATCACCGACGACTCCGTCTGGCTCCAGGAGGCCCCCCTCGACGTCGAGACGCTCCCCGTCCGCGGGGTGATGCACTTTTGCGCATGTGTCCGCGGCGTCCTGCTACGGCAGCCGCCGACCCAGTATCGGTCGACTCCCACAACATCTTCGCTTCCCACCACTCGCCGCTGCAAGCGGTCTGGTCGATCGCGGCTTCAGTGGTGGGTGAAGCATGCGGTGGCCCATCTGTCGGCCACCCCTCAAGTCATGGCAATCGAGCCCGACGATGTACGGGCTGTTCGACCTGTCGACTGGCTCCGTCGAGACCCTGTCTGAGTGCAACAGCAGCGACCCTGCAGCAGAAGTCCTGCTGGTCGACACGCCGCGCAGCCCTCCTGGTTTCCGTCGCGGCGGTGGTGGCGATAGCGACTCGTTGCTCAGTCACGAGGAATATCGTCCCGAAGCCCTCACGTCGCAACAGAGGGAGGAGCTGCACCATCGCAACATGGAGGCGCTCCACACTCCCATCATCGAAGAAACCTCCAAGGCTCGGGCCTAGGAGGCTGCGCGCTTGGCCACTTTCGCTGAGCGCGCGCGGCTGGAGAACCTTCAGCATTCACTCGACGAGCGCGCCCGTCAGCAGATCCCCGAATCAAGTCGACGACGACGACAGTTCTTCCGTCTAAGCCCCAGGTATATCGTACTCCGATTCAGAACCTTACAGCTGCAGCCTGTATAGCAGAGTCGATTCAGCCGTCCCAATCAAAGGCTGGAAGAGGTTTGATGCAGATCCGAGCACTGCTCCGGGCTGCAGGAGAACAAAACACAGCTGTTTCTCAGTCTCGCAACAGGATCCACGGCAGGTCCGTGGTGGCGGACACAGTCCAGTCGGCCCATAGCCTAAGATCGCCTCTGCGGCGTGAGGGTCGTGGACACCGCCAAGAGTAGTACCTGGGGCGAAACCACGAGCAGTATGATCATCGACTCGGCCGTGATGACCGCCGTCGAGTGCCTACGCCCCCTCCGAGGGGTGGATCGTACGTGCCCCGACAGTATGATGACAGGCGATGTATAGCGATGAGCGTAGGGCCCCAGTCGACCCAAGATAGCCCGGGTGTGATGCGAGGTCGATTCTTGTTCAAGGTCTGGTCGACAGGAATCGAGCACACAGAGAAGGAATTGACAGAGATCGTCCGACTGGTGGTAGAGTTCATGTCTCCGGAACTGAATGCTTTAGTAGAGCCATTAGAGCTGCTGAGATCCCACCCAACTTCAGGTTGGCTATGGGAGTGAGCAAGTTCACCGGTGAGTCCAAGCCTGACACTTGGCTGGAAGATTACCGAGTGGCTGTGCAGATTGGTGGTGGTAATGATGATGTAGCCATGAAACATCTTCCCCTGATGTTGGAGGGTTCGGCCAGAGCTTGGTTCAATCAGTTGGCTCCTGGCAGTATATTCAGTTGGGAAGAGTTGGCCCAAGTGTTTGTCACGACATTTGAAGGCACTTGTAAACGGCCTGCAGGGCTGGCTGAATTACATCATTGTGTCCAGAAACCGAATGAAACCTTGAGGGATTACATCCAGAGATGGACCACTTTGCATCATACAGTGTAAAATGTGTCACAACACCAGGCAGTTTGCGCCTTCAAGGAGGGTGTTCGGTACAGAGAGCTTAACCTGAAATTCGGTCGGACAGGAGATATGACCCTGGCCCGGATGATGGAAATAGCCACTCGGTACGCTAACGGCGAGGAAGAAGACCGACTCCGCAGTGGCAAGAACAAACCAGTCGCCCAGGACACCAGAGGAGGGAATTCCAGTTGGAAACAGAAGCGCAAGGCCGAACCCGCATGTCCTGGTGAGACATCAGTTGTAACCCAAGGAAAGTTCAAAGGAAAGCCTAAGGGACCATGGATCCCCAAGAAGGTGAAAGATCAAGTGGGAAATGATCTGCTAGATTTGCCGTGATATACACACCAAGAAAGACGAAGAGCGAAATTTGATTTACCCCAAGCATACCACTCGACAGTGTCGACTCCTGATTCAGAGCTTCCGAGAGGGCCAGCCCAATGAGAAAGAAAAGGAATCGGATAAGGATGAAGACAAGGAGGAGGATGATGATTACCCCAATGTTAATGCCACTTTGGTGATTTTTGCTGATATTGAGAGCAAAAGTCGACTGAAAGTTATCAACACAGAAGTAAACACGGTTGCTCCGGCAACGACGACATATTTGAAGTGGTGACAAACTGTGATCACATTCGACCAGTCCGATTGCCCGGTGCACGTTGCTACCCCAGGGCGGCAAGCGTTGGTGGTCGACCCGGTCGTTGGGGGCACTCGGCTGACCAGGGTGTTGATGGATGGTGGCAGTGGTTTGAATATTTTGTATGCTGAGACCCTCAAAGGGATGGGCATTCCGATGTCCAAGCTCAGTGAAAGCAACATGCGATTCCACGGAGTCATCCCAGGAAAGAAAGCCGACTCACTCGGTCAGATCGCTCTTGATGTGGTTTTCGGTGATTCAAAGAATTACCGCAAGGAAAAGTTGACTTTTGAAGTCGTGGATTTTCACAGTGCCTATCATGCTATTTTGGGCAGGCCTGCATACGCTTGTTTCATGGCTCGACCATGTGACGTGTACCTCAAGCTGAAGATGCCTAACCCCGGAGGTGTGATCACAGTCACTGGGAATCGGCAGAGAGCAGAAGAATGCCTCCAGAAAGGCTCAAAGATTGCCGATGAACAGATGGCATCAGTAGAAATGGAAGAGTACAAGAAGACTGCAGATCCGAGTGATTTGTTGCGTGCCAAGAAGCCTGCTTCTGAGTCTGCATTTCAGTCGTCCGGTGAAACCAAGCCTGTCCACATTCACTCGACCAATCCCAATGCTGCTCCGACTCATATTTCAACAACACTCGACAGCAAATAGGAAGAAGCGCTCATCCAGTTCCTCCGTGAGAACTGGGACATCTTCGCATGGAAACCATCTGACATGCCGAGTGTACCCAGGGGACTAGCTGAGCATCGTTTGCGAGTCGACCCAAAAGCAAAACCTGTCAAAGAGCATCTTCGTCGGTCCGCCGTGGAGAAGAGGAAAGAAATTGGCGAAGAGGTGGCTCGGCTTCTGGCAGCCGAGTTCATCCACGAGATATACCACTCCGAGTGGCTCGCCAATGTTGTCATGGTCCCCAAGAAAGACAATTCACTTCGTATGTGCACTGATTTCAAACACATCAATCGGGCCTGCCCAAAAGATCACTTCCCTCTCCCCCGCATCGACCAAATTGTTGACTCGACTGCGGGATGCGAGCATTTGTCTTTTTTGGACGCATATTCCGGGTACCATCAGATCCGACTGTATGGGCCTGGCGAAATAAAAACAGCTTTCATCACCCCATTCGGGTGTTTTTGCTATGTTACCATGCCTTTTGGTCTCAAGAATGCTGGCGCCACATTTATGCGCATGATCCAGAAGTGCTTGCTCGCTCAAATCAGTCGGAATGTGGAAGCATACATGGATGACATCGTGGTCAAGTCACGAAAAGGTTCCGACCTACTGACTGACCTCGCTGAGACTTTTGCCAACTTGAGAAGATATGATGTCAAGCTTAACCCATCAAAATGCACATTCGGAGTCCCAGGTGGAAAGTTACTCGGTTTCCTCGTTTCCGAACGAGGGATCGACGCAAACCCAGAGAAAGTTGGTGCAATCCTCCGAATGAAAAGCCCTGTGCGTGTGCATGATGTTCAGAAGCTTACTGGTTGTTTGGCCGCATTGAGCCGGTTCATATATAGACTCGGTGAAAAGGCATTGCCTCTTTACCGACTGATGAAAAAGTCTGACAAGTTCTACTAGACTCCTGAAGCTGAAGCAGCGTTTGCAGAGCTCAAAACCCTGCTTTCCACCCAGCCGGATCTTGCTGCTCCAATCAGCAAAGAGCCAGCCACTGGACAAGTTGTCAGTATAGTGCTCACAGTCGAGCGGGAAGAAGAAGGCAAAGCCTATAATGTTCAGCGCCCAGTGTATTATATTTCTGAAGTTTTGACTCCGTCCAAGCAGACATATCCTCATTATCAGAAGCTTGTCTATGGAATTTACATGACCACGAAGAAAGTTGCACACTACTTTTCAGATCACTCAGTTTCAGTCGTCAGCGACGCTCCATTATCAGAAATTCTGAATAATAGGGATGCAACCGGTCAAGTGGCAAAATGGGCATTTGAACTCCTTCCATTGGATATCAAGTTTTGAGGCAAAGAAAGCAATTAGGTCCAAGCAATAGCAGATTTCCTCGCCGAATGGATTGAACAGCAACAACCGACTCAGATCCACTCGGAACATTGGACTATGTTCTTTGACGGGTCCAAGATGTTGAATGGTTCTGGTGCAGGTGTGGTTCTGATACCCCCAGAGGTGACAAGCTCAGTTATGTCCTCCAGATTCACTTTGATTCTTCAAACAATGAAGCTGAGTATGAGGCACTTTTGTATGGGTTACGTATGGCCATTTCACTCGGCGTCCATCGCTTGATGGTTTATGGCGACTCAGATTTAGTAGTCAATCTGGTGATGAAGGAGTGGAATATCAGGAGCCCAGCTATGACTGGTTATTGCAATGCAGTAAGGAAGCTAGAGAAGAGGTTTGAAGGGTTAGAGCTCCATCACATACCCCGAATCAAGAATCAAGCTGCGTATGATCTGGCGAAGATAGGTTCCACTCGTAAGCCTATCCCCAGTAATGTGTTCTTGGAGCACCTCCGCACCCCGTCAGTTCAAGAGGATCCCTGTACTGAGGAGCCCCCACAACCGATAAGCTCAACTAATCCGACTGAGGTTGAAATCCCAGCTGTGGTCGACTTGGTCATGAAGGTCTTAACAATCACCCCCGATTGGACGGTGCCTTATATTGCATATCTGCTCAGGCAGGAGCTCCCGGAGGATGAAGATGAGGCCCGCCAGATCGTCCGCAGATCCAAATCTTTCCCAGTGATAGGTGGACGGTAGTTCAGAGAAAGTGTTACCGGAGTTGCTCAGCGTTGCATCTCACCAGAAGAACGTCGATTGATCTTAAATGACATTCACTCGGGGACCTGTGGTCACCATGCGTCCTCTCGGACCATCATTGCCAAAGCATACTGAGCGGGATTCTATTGGCCGCGAGCAAATGAGATGGCTAAGGATATAGTCGACAAATGTGCAGGCTGCCAGTTTTACTCGAACATGTCCCACAAGCCTGCATCTGCTTTGAAGACTATTCCACTCGTCTGGCCTTTCGCAGTCTGGGGTTTGGACATGGTTGGGCCTTTCAGGACTGGCCGGAGTTGCTTTACTCACTTGCTTGTAGCAGTCGACAAGTTCACCAAATGTATCGAAGCCAAGCCTATCAGGAATCTTGACTCAAGCACTGCCGTCAGTTTCATCAGAGAGCTCATATTCCGCTACGGAGTTCCCCACATCATCATCACAGACAATGGCTCCAACTTTGATTCCAATGAGTTCAGAGCGTTCTGCGCTTCCCAAGGCACTCGGGTCGACTATGCTTCAGTCGCACATCCGCAGTCGAATGGGCAAGCTGAGAGAGCAAATGGCCTGATCCTCCAAGGATTGAAACCCCGATTGATGGGCGACCTCAAGCATGCAGCGGGCGCTTGGGTGACCGAACTCTCGTCCGTCTTATGGGGGTTGAGGATGACACCCAATCGGTCGACTGGCCGAACTCCTTTCTTCATGGTCTATGGAGCTGAGGCCGTGCTTGCGAGCGACGTGCTTCACAATGCACCCCGAGTGGAACTTTTTTCAGAAGCCGAAGCAGAGCAGGCTCGGCAAGACGCAGTTGATCTTCTGGAGGAAGAGAGAGAGACGGCTTTGATCTGCTCGACCATCTATCAGCAGGACCTTCGTCGATTCCATGCCACAAACGTAAGAGGTCGAGCATTTCAGGAAGGAGACCTTGTGCTCCGAGTGGATCAACAACGCCCTCACAAACTCGCTACTGCTTGGGAAGGCCCCTTCATCATCACCAAAGTGCTCCACAATGGAGCGTATCATTTGTACAATGTGGCCCAGAAGAAAGATGAGCCGCGCTCTTGGAACGCGGACATGCTCCGCCCCTTTTATACCAGAGCACTCGGATAGGCGAGATGTAATAAGAGATATCTTTCAATTTGATAATCAAAGACATAGTTTTGCAGTCTCCTAAATGATTGTTGTTACGCTTGTATTTGTTCGAATCCCCCAGTGGGTGACTTAGCCGCGAACCTGATTCGCCTAAGTTTCAAAAATTACTCCGAGTCGAGAGCAATCCTCCCACTCGGGGGCTTAGCCGCGAACCTGATTCGCCTAAGTTTCAAAAATTACTCCGAGTAGAGAGCAATCCTCCCACTCGGGGGCTTAGCCGCGAACCTGATTCGCCTAAGTTTCGAAAACACACTCCGAGTGGAGAGCAATCCTCCCACTTGGGGGCTTAGCCGCGAACCTGATTCGCCTAAGTTTCAAAAACTACTCCGAGTGGAGAGCAATTCTCCCACTCGGGGGCTTAGCCGTGACCCCATACTCGCCTAAGTTAAAACACACTCTGAGTGGAGAGCAATCCTCCCACTCGGGGGCTTAGCCGCGAACCTAATTCGCCTAAGTTTCAAAAACTACTCCGAGTGGAGAGCAATCCTCCCACTCGGGGGCTTAGCCGCGACCCCGTACTCGCCTAAGTTAAAACACACTCTGAGTGGAGAGCAATCCTCCCACTCGGGGGCTTAGCCGCGAACCTGATTCGCCTAAGTTTCAAAAACTACTCCGAGTGGAGAGCAATCCTCCCACTCGGGGGCTTAGCCGCGACCCCGTACTCGCCTAAGTTAAAACACACTCCTAGTGGGGAGCAATCCTCCCACTCGGGGGCTTAGCTGCGAACCTGATTCGCCTAAGTTTCAAAAACTACTCCGAGTGGAGAGCAATCCTCCCACTCGGGGGCTTAGCCGCGATCCCGTACTCGCCTAAGTTAAAACACACTCCGAGTGGAGAGCAATCCTCCCACTCAGGGACTTAGCCGTGAACCTGATTCGCCTAAGTTTCAAAACCTACTCCGAGTAGAGAGCAACCCTCTCACTCGGGGGCTTAGCTGCGACCCCGAACTCACCTAAATTTAAAAATCCTCCGAGTGAAGAGCAATCCTCTCACTCGGGGACTTAGCTGCGATCCCATACTCGCCTAAGTTAAAAATCCACTCCGAGAGGGTGAGTTACAAGTAATGTACGCTCCATCCCGATCCGCAAGGACGATGAGGTGCAGGTCGTGTGTAGCACCTAGTGCTCTTGCCCATGACCCACTCGACGGAGCTGCGTCACAAGTACAATGTACGCTCCATCCCGATCCACAAGGACGACGAGGTGCAGGTCGTGTGCAGCACCTAGTGCTCTTGCCCAAGACCCACTCGACGGAGCTGCGTCACAAGGACAATGTACGCTCCTGTTGGGGAACGTAGTAATTTCAAAAAAATTCCTATGCACACGCAAGATCATGGTGATGCATAGCAACGAGAGGGGAGAGTGTCGTCTACGTACCCTCGTAGACCGTAAGCGGAAGCGTTATGACAACGCGGTTCATGTAGTCGTACGTCTTCACGATCAACCGATCCCAGCACCGAAGTTACGGCACCTCCGTGGACTGCACACGTTCAGCTCGGCGACGTCCCATGAACTCATGATCCAGTAGAGCTTCGAGGGAGAGCTTCGTCAGCACGACGGCGTAATGACGGTGATGATGAAGTTTACCGATGCAGGGCTTCGCCTAAGCACCGCTACGATATGACCGAGGTGGATTATGGTGGAGGGGGGCACCGCACACGGCTAAGAGGGATCAATGATCAACTTGTGTCTCTATGGGGTGCCCCCTTCCCCCGTGTATAAAGGAGTGGAGGAGGGGGAGGGCCGGCCCTCCCTATGGCGCGCCCTAGGGGAGTCCTACTATATGACCAGGAGTAGGATCCCCCCTTCCAAGTTGCAGTAGGAGAGGGAAGGAAAGGGAGGGAGGAAGGAAAGGGGGGGGCCGGGCCCCCTCCCAATTCGGATTGGGCTTGTGGGGGGCGCTCCCCCTCCTTTGCTCCTTTCCCCTCTTTTGCACTAAGGCCCAATAAGGCCCATATACCTCCCGGGGGGTTCCGGTAACCTCCTGATGCTCCGGTATATTCCCGATCTCACCCGGAATCATTCCGATGTCCAAATATAGTCGTCCAATATATCGACCTTTATGTCTCGACCATTTCGAGACTCCTCGTCATGCCCGTGATCATATCCGGGACTCCGAACTACCTTCGGTACATCAAAACACATAAACTCATAATACCGATTGTCACCAAACGTTAAGCGTGCGGACCCTACGGGTTTGAGAAGTATGTAGACATGACCGAGACACGTCTCCAGTCAATAACCAATAGCGGAACCTGGAAGCTCATATTGGTTCCTACATATTCTACGAAGATCTTTATCGGTCAAACCGCATAACAACATACGTTGTTCCCTTTGTCATCGGTATGTTACTTGTCTGAGATTTGATCGTCGGTATCTCAATACCTAGCTCAATCTCATTACCGGCAAGTCTCTTTACTCGTTCCGTAGTGCATCATCCTGTAACTAACTCATTAGTCACATTGCTTGCAAGGCTTATAGTGATGTGCATTACCGAGAGGGCCCAGAGATACCTCTCCAACAATCGGAGTGACAAATCCTATTCTCAATCTATGCCAACTCAATGAACACCATCGGAGACACCTGTAGAGCATGTTTATAATCACCCAGTTACGTTATGATGTTTGGTAGCACACAAAGTGTTCCTCCGGTATTCGGGAGTTGCATAATCTCATAGTCACAGGAACATGTATAAGTCATGGAGAAAGCAATAGCAGTAAACTAAACGATCAATTGCTAAGCTAACGAAATGGGTCAAGTCCACATCATTCTCCTAATGATGTGATACCGTTAATCAAATGACAACTCTTGTCTATGGCTAGGAAACTCAACCATCTTTGATCAACGAGCTAGTCAAGTAGAGGCATACTAGTGACACTATGTTTGTCTATGTTTTCACACATGTATTATGTTTCCGGTTAATAAAATTCTTGCATGAATAATAAACATTTATCATGATATGAGGAAATAAATAATAACCTTATTATTGCCTCTAGGGCATATTTCCTTCAGTCTCCCACTTGCACTAGAGTCAATAATCTAGATTACACAGTAATGATTCCAACACCCATGGAGTCTTGGTGTTGATCATGTTTTGCTCGTGGAAGAGGCTTAGTCAACGGGTATGCAACATTCAGATCCGTATGTATCTTGCAAATCTCTATGTCTCCCACCTGGACTTGATCCCGGATGGAATTGAAGCGTCTCTTGATGTGCTTGGTTCTCTTGTGAAATCTGGATTCCTTTGCCAAGGCAATTGCACCAGTATTGTCACAAAAGATTTTCATTGGACCCGATGCACTAGGTATGACACCTAGATCGGATAAGAACTCCTTCATCCAGACTCCTTCATTTGCTACTTCCGAAGCAGCTATGTACTCCGCTTCACACGTAGATCCCGCCACGACGCTTTGTTTAGAACTGCACCAACTGAAAGCTCCACCGTTTAATATAAACACGTATCCGGTTTGCGATTTAGAATCGTCCGGATCAGTGTCAAAGCTTGCATCGACGTAACCATTTACGACGAGCTCTTTGTCACCTCCATAAACGAGAAACATATCCTTAGTCCTTTTCAAGTATTTCAGGATGTTCTTGACCGTTGTCTAGTGATCCACTCCTGGATTACTTTGGTACCTCCCTGCTAAACTAATAGCAAGGCACACATCAGGTCTGGTACACAGCATTGCATACATGATAGAGCCTATGGCTAAAGCATAGGGAACACTCTTCATTTTCTCTCTATCTTCTGCAGTGGTCGGGCATTGAGTCTGACTCAACTTCACACCTTGTAACACACGCAAGAACCCTTTCTTTGCTTGATCCATTTGGAACTTTTTCAAAACTTTATCAAGGTATGTGCTTTGTGAAAGTCCAATTAAGCGTCCAATATATAAGTAGCTTCACCGAGGTCTTTCATTGAAAAACTCTTATTCAAGTATCCATTTATGCTATCCAGAAATTCTATATCATTTCCAATCAACAATATGTCATCCACATATAATATTAGCAATGCTACAGAGCTCCCACTCACTTTCTTGTAAATACAGGATTATCTAAAAGTCTGTATAAAACCATATGCTTTGATCACACTATCAAAATGTTTATTCCAACTCCGAGAGGCTTGCACCAGTCCATAAATGGATCGCTGGAGCTTGCACACTTTGTTAGCACCCTTTGGATCGACAAAACCTTCTGGTTGCATCATATACAACTCTTCTTCCAGAAATTCATTCAGGAATGCAGTTTTGACATCCATTTGCCAAATTTCATAATCATAAAATGCGGCAATTGCTAACATGATTCGGACAGACTTAAGCAGCGCTACGGGTGAGAAAGTCTCATGGTAGTCAACCCCTTGAACTTGTCGAAAACCTTTTGCAACAAGTCGAGCTTTGTAGACAGTAACATTACCGTCAGCGTCAGTCTTCTTCTTGAAGATCCATTTATTCTCTACGGCTTGCCGATCATCGGGCAAGTCAACCAAAGTCCACACTTTGTTCTCATAGATGGATCCCGTCTCAGATTTCATGGCCTCAAGCCATTTTGCGGAATCTGGGCTAACCATCACTTCTTCATAGTTCGTAGGTTCGCCATGGTCAAGTAACATGACTTCCAGAATAGGATTACTGTACCACTCTGGTTGACCTACGAGGTTCGTTAGTAACTTGATCTGAAGATTCATGATCAATATCATTAGCTCCCTCACTAATTGGTGTAGGTGTCACAAGAACCGGTTTATGTGGTGAACTACTTTCCAATAAGGGAGTAGGTACAGTTACCTCATCAAGTTCTACTTTCCTCCCACTCACTTCTTTCGAGAGAAACTCCCTCTCTAGAAAGGATCTATTCTTAGCAAAAAATGTCTTGCCTTCGGATCTGTGATAGAAGGTGTACCCAACAGTTTCCTTTGGGTATCCTATGAAAACACATTTCTCCGATTTGGGTTCGAGCTTATCAGGTTGAAGTTTTTTCACATAAGCATAGCAGCCCCAAACTTTAAGAAATGACAACTTTGGTTTCTTGCCAAACCACAGTTCATAAGGCGTCGTCTCAACGGATTTCTATGGTGCCCTATTTAACGTGAATGCAGCCGTCTCTACAGCAGAACCCCAAAACGATAGTGGTGAATCAGTAAGAGACATCATAGATCGCACCATATCTAGTAAAGTACGATTACGACGTTGAGACACACCATTACGATGTGGTGTTCCGGGTGGCGTGAGTTGCGAAACTATTCCGCATTGTTTCAAATGTAGACCAAACTCGTAACTCGAATATGCTCCTCCACGATCGGATCGTAGAAACTTTATTTTATTGTTACGATGGTTTTCCACTTCACTCTGAAATTCTTTGAACTTTTCAAATGTTTCAAACTTATGTTTCATTAAGTAGATATACCCATATCTTCTCAAATCATCTGTGGAGGTGAGAAAATAATGATACCCGCCGCGAGCCTCAATATTCATTAGACCACATACATCAGTATGTATGATTTCCAACAAATCTGTTGGTCGCTCCATTGTTCCGGAAAACGGCGTTTTAGTCATCTTGCCCATGAGGCATGGTTCGCAAGTACCAAGTGATTCATAATCAAGTGATTCTAGAAGTCCATCAGTATGTAGTTTCTTCATCTTTACACCAATATGACCCAAACGGCAGTGCCACAAATAAGTTGCACTATCATTATCAACTCTGCATCTTTTGGCTTCAACATTATGAATATGTGTATTACTACTATCGAGATTGAACACAAATAGACAACTCTTCAAGGGCGCATTACCATAAAAGATATTACTCATATAAATAGAACAACCATTATTCTCAGATTTAAATGAATAACCATCTCGCATCAAACAAGATCCAGATATAATGTTCATGCTTAACGCTGGCACCAAATAACAATTATTCAGGTCTAAAATTAATCCCGAAGGTAGATGTAGAGGTAGCGTGCCGACGGCGATCACATCGACTTTGGAACCATTTCCCACGCGCATCGTCACCTCATCCTTAGCCAATCTTCGCTCAATCCGTAGTCCCTGTTTCGAGTTGCAAATATTAGCAACAGAACCAGTATCAAATACCCAGGTGCTACTGCGAGCTTTAGTAAGGTACACATCAATAACATGTATATCACATATACCTTTGTTCACCTTGCCATACTTCTTATCCGCCAAATACTAGGGGCAGTTCCGCTTCCAGTGATCAGTCTGTTTGCAGTAGAAGCACTCAGTCTCAGGTTTAGGTCCAGACTTAGGTTTCTTCTCCTGAGCAGCAACTTGTTTGCCGTTCTTCTTGAAGTTCCCCTTCTTCTTCCCTTTACCCTTTTTCTTGAAACTGGTGGTCTTGTTGACCATCAACACTTGATGCTCCTTCTTGATTTCTACCTCCGTAGCCTTTAGCATTGCGAAGAGCTCGGGAATTGTCTTATCCATCCCTTGTATATTATAGTTCATCACGAAGCTCTTGTAGCTTGGTGGCAGTGATTGAAGAATTCTGTCAATGACACTATCATCCGGAAGATTAACTCCCAGTTGATTCAAGTGATTATTATACCCAGATATTTTGAGTATATGCTCACTGACAGAACTATTCTCCTCCATTTTGCAGCTATAGAACTTATTGGAGACTTCATATCTCTCAATCCGGGCATTTTCTTGAAATATTAACTTCAACTCCTGGAACATCTCATATGCTCCATGACGTTCAAAACGTCGTTGAAGTCCCGGTTCTAAGCCGTAAAGCATGGCACAATGAACTATCGAGTAGTCATCAGCTTTGCTCTACCAGACGTTCTTAATGTCATCAGTAGCATCTGCAGCAGGCCTGGCACCCAGCGGTGCTTCCAGGACGTAATTCTTCTATGCAGCAATGAGGATAATCCTCAAGTTACGGACCCAGTCCATGTAATTGCTACCATCATCTTTCAACTTTGCTTTCTCAAGGAACGCATTAAAATTCAACGAAACAACAGCACGGGCCATCTATCTACAACAACATAGACAAGCAAAATACTATCAGGTACTAAGTTCATGATAAATTTAAGTTCAATTAATCATATTACTTAAGAACTCCCACTTAGATAGACATCTCTCTTATCATCTAAGTGATCACGTGATCCAAATCAACTAAACCATAACTGATCATCACGTGAAATGGAGTAGTTTTCAATGGTGAACATCACTATGTTGATCATATCTACTATATGATTCACGTTCGACCTTTCGGTCTCAGTGTTCCGAGGCCATATCTGCATATGCTAGGCTCGTCAAGTTTAACCCGAGTATTCTGCGTGTGCAAAACAGGCTTGCACCCGTTGAGCTTATCACACCCGATCATCACGTGGTGTCTCGGCACGACGAACTTTGGCAATGATGCATACTCAGGGAGAACACTAGTACCTTGAAATTTTTAGTGAGAGATCATCTTATAATGCTACCGTCAATCAAAGCAGAATAAGATGCATAAAGGATAATCATCACATGCAATCAATATAAGTGATATGATATGGCCATCATCATCTTGTGCCTTTGATCTCCATCTCCAAAGCACCGTTATGATCACCATCGTCACCGGCGCGACACCTTGATCTCCATCGTAGCATCGTTGTCGTCTCGCCAACCATTGCTTCTATGACTATCGCTAACGCTTAGTGATAAAGTAAAGCAATTACAGGGCGATTGCATTGCATACAATAAAGCGACAACTATATGGCTCCTGCCAGTTGCCGATAACTCCGTTACAAAACAAGATCATCTCATACAATAAAATATAGCATCATGTCTTGACCATATCACATCACAACATGCCCTACAAAAACAAGTTAGATGTCCTCTACTTTGTTGTTGCAAGTTTTACGTGGCTGCTACGGGCTGAGCAAGAACCGTTCTTACCTACGCATCAAAACCACAACGATATTTCATCAAGTTAGTGCTGTTTTAACCTTCAACAAGGACCGGGCATAGTCACACTCGGTTCAACTAAAGTTGGAGAAACTAACACCCGCCAGCCACCTGTGTGCAAAGCACGTCGGTAGAACCAGTCTCGCGTAAGCGTACGCGTAATGTCGGTCCGGGACGCTTCATCCAACAATACCGCTGAACCAAAGTATGACATGCTGGTAAGCAGTATGATTTGTATCGCCCACAACTCACTTGTGTTCTACTCGTTCATATAACATCTACGCATAAACCTGGCTCGGATGACACTGTTGGGGAACGTAGTAATTTCAAAAAAATTACTACGCACACACAAGATCATGGTGATGCATAGCAATGAGAGGGTAGAGTGTCGTCTACGTACCCTCGTAGACCGTAAGAGGAAGCCTTATGACAACGCGGTTGATGTAGTCATACGTCTTCACGATCGACCGATCCCAGCACCGAAGTTACGGCACCTCCGTGGACTGCACATGTTCAGCTCGGCGACGTCCCACGAACTCACGATCCAGTAGAGCTTCGAGGGAGAGCTTTGTCAGCACGATGGCGTGATGACTGTGATGATGAAGTTTACCGACGCAGGGCTTCGCCTAAGCACCGCACGATATGACCAAGGTGGATTATGGTGGAGGGGGGCACCACACACGGCTAAGAGAGATCAATGATCAACTTGTGTCTCTATGGGGTGCCCCCTTCCCCCGTATATAAAGGAGTGGAGGAGGGGGAGGGCCGGCCCTCTCTATGGCGCGCCCTAGGGGAGTCCTACTCCCAACGAGAGTAGGATTCCCCCCCCCCTTCCAAGTTGGAGTAGGAGAGGGAAGGAAAGGGAAGGCGGGAGGAAGGAAAGGGGGCCGGCCCCCCTCCCAATTCAGATTGGGCTTGGGGGGGCACGCCCCCTCCTTTGCTCCTTTCCCCTTGAGGGAGTCTTGGATTAAGGGGTCCTCGGGCGTCCGGCCTGTTAGCCATGGGCCGGACTGATGGGCTGTGAAGATACGAAGACCAAAGACTCCATCCGCGTCTGGATGGGACTCTCCTTGGCGTGGAAGGCAAGCTTGGCGACCAAATATGAAGATTCCTTTCTCTGTAACCGACCTTGTGTAACCCTAGATCCCTCCGGTGTCTATATAAACCGGATGGCTTAGTCCGGATCAGAAGACTCATTACCATAGTCATACAAGCTAGACTTCTAGGGTTTAGCCATTACGATCTCGTGGTAGATCAACTCTTGTAATACTCATATTCATCAAGATCAATCAAGCAGGAAGTAGGGTATTACCTCCATAGAGAGGGCCCGAACCTGGGTAAACATTGTGTCCCCCGTCTCCTATTACCATCGATCCTAGACGCACAGTTCGGGACCCCCTACCCGAGATCCACTGGTTTTGACACCGACATTGGTGCTTTCATTGAGAGTTCCACTTGCCGTCCTCAAAAGGTTTGATGGCTCCTTCAATCGTCTACAACAACGCTGTCCAGGTGGAAACCTTCCTACACGGACAGATTTTCGTGTTCGGCGGCTTCGCACTGCGGGCCGATTCGCTCGGCCATCTGGAGCAGATCGATAGCTACACCCCTGGCCACCAGGTCAGATTTGGAAGCTCGAACTACATCGCGGACATCCGGGGAGACTTGATCTTCGACGGATTCGAGACCGCGGCAGCCGCTTCCTGTCACCCCGATGAACATGACTTAAATCTGTCATCGGGCCATGCCCAGAAGATGCCTCCTGCGACGGCTCTGGCCTTAGATCCAGAGCAGGTCGTGCCATCCGAGGACGGGAAGTTCAATCCTATCACAGAGGCAGCAGATTCCGCGGAGTTGGAGCCGCACACAGACCTAACCTCGCGTGATGCGTGTGTCATCGGAACCCCAGACTCGTTTCCGGCCACGAGTTCCGAACCGTGTGCATCCGCGGACGACAAGTTTGATCGGTCACCGATCGTCGAATTCAGCGCGGCGGACATCTTCCAGCACTCGCCATTTGGCGACGAGCTAAACTCGCTGAAAAATCTGTCCTTGGCGGGTGACTCTCAGCCGAATTATATCTGGTTTGAACTGGAAGCTGATGACGGAGAATTCTGTTTCCCACCCACCGCCCGCTTCATAGCCACTGTGGAAGACCTAACAGACGCGCTTTTTTGACTCCGAAGACATCGACGGTATGGACGACGATGCTGGAGAAGAGGAGGCCCAAAACCCGCCGTTCACCGGACGATGGACGGCCACTTCCTCGTATGACGTATACATGGTGGATACGCAAAAAGATAATAGCGGCGACGACAAGGAAAACCCAGTGGAGAATAGCCCCCATAAGACACAACTAAAGCGCCGGCGTCAGTGGCGCCGCTCTAAACCACGCCGCGGCAAGTACAGCAACACCGGCATAGGAGACGACAACACTCCTGACGGTGCCGAAGACGTAGAAGACCACGATGAACAAACTGCCGAACAGGACAATCAGGAGGATGGGCAAGTCAGCCCTGACGAACATGCCATAAATGAAGACTCGGAGGATAGTAGTTATCATCCACTCTCCGAGGAGGAGGTGAGCCTCAGCAATGAGGACTTTATCGTGCCTGAGGAGCCCCTCGAGCAGGAGCGCTTTAAGCACCAGCTAATAGCCACTGCAAGGAGCCTGAAAAAGAAGCAGCAGCAGCTACAAGCTGATCAAGATCTGCTCAATGATAAATGGACTGATGTCTTGCCAGCCAAAGAATATGGCCTTAAGCGCCCAGCCAAAAGTTACCCGCAGCGTAAATTGCTACCTCAGTTTGATGATGAGGCGTTGGAGCCCATACCATCATCGTGCAATGCGGCTGACCGACCACCACAGGGTCGGGACAAAGCGGCAACTCAAGCCGAACACTAGCCTGCTCCACCTCACTGTAAGGGTAGAGATAAAACAGCTCGGGGACATACCTACGACCTGCGGCAAAAATTGGATAATAATGCAGGACATACAAGATCGATCTACGGATCGCGGGGACGTGCCTCGACACGCGACGACGGCTATCTATTCGGACGTGACAAACCTAGTCACGCCCGGGCCGAAAACCGCAGACGGACTCCATCGGAGCTACGTCGTGACGCGACCCGATATATAGGCGCCGCACACCCTCTTTGCCTCACTGACGAAGTAATGGATCATGAATTCCCAAAAGGGTTTAAACCCGTAAATATTGAGTCATACGATGGAACAACTGATCCCGCTGTATGGATCGAGGATTTTATTCTCCACATCCATATGGCCCGCGGAGATGACCTCCACGCCATCAAATACCTCCCACTAAAACTCAAAGGGCCAGCTCGGCACTGGTTAAACAGTCTGCCTGAAAATTCCATTAGCAGCTGGGAGGACTTGGAAGAAGCCTTCCTTGACAACTTCCAAGGCACATATGTCCGGCCACCAGATGCCGATGACTTAAGTCACATAGTTCAACAGCCTGGGGAGTCAGCCAGGAAATTCTGGACTAGGTTCCTAACTAAAAAGAACCAGATAGTCGACTGTCCGGATGCCGAAGCCCTAGCGGCCTTTAAAGATAGCATCCGTGACGAATGGCTCGCCCGCCACCTCGGCGAGGAAAAGCCGAAATCTATGGCAGCCCTCACGGCACTCATGACCCGCTTTTGTGCGGGTGAGGATAGCTGGCTGGCCCGTAGTAAAAATACGGCCAGCGATGCAAGCCCCTCCGAGGCCAAAAACAACAACGGCAAGCTCCGACGCAGTAGACACAAACGCCGAAGCAATGGCGACAATACCGATGACACTGCTGTCAACGCCGGATTCAGCGGCTCCAAGTCTGGTCAGCGGAAGAAGTCGTATAAAAGAAACAATCAGGGACCATCCAGCTTAGACCGCATACTCGACCGTCCGTGCCAAATCCATGGCACCCCAAACAAACCAGCCAGCCACACCAACAGAGATTGCTGGGTTTTTAAACAAGCCGGCAAATTAAAGTCGAGAACAAGGAAAAGGGATTGCAGAGCGAGGACGATTACGAGGAGCCCCTGCAGCCAAACACAGGGGGGCAGAAGAAATCCCCCCCCCCAAGTTAAAATGGTGAACATGATATACGCCACCCATATCCCCAAGAAGGAGCGCAAGGGTGCACTCAGGGACGTCTACGCGATGGAGCTAGTCGCCCCAAAGTTCAACCCATGGTCCTCCTGTCCGATCACCTTCGATCGGAGGGATCACCCGACTAGTATCCGTCATGGCGGTTCAGCCGCACTGGTCCTCGACCCAATTATTGATGGATTCCATCTGACGTGAGTCTCATGGATGGTGGCAACAGCCTGAACCTGCTTTATCAGGAAGCAGTGCACAAAATGGGTATCTACCCCTCAAGGATCAATCCCACAAAAACCACCTTTAAAGGTGTCATACCAGGTGTAGAGGCCTCTGCACGGGCTCAATCACACTGGAAGTGGTCTTCGGATCCCCGGATAATTTTCGAAGCGAAGAGTTAATCTTCGATATCGTCCCTTTCCGCAGTGGTTATCATGCACTGCTTGGACGAATAGCATTCGCTAAATTCAACGCGGTGCCGCACTATGCCTACCTCAAGCTCAAGATGTCGGGACCACGCGGTGTAATAACGGTCAACGGAAATACGGAGCGCTCCCTCCGTACCAAGGAACACACCGCGGCCCTTGCAGCAGAAGTACAAAGTAGCCTTTTTAGGCAGAACCTCAATTCGGCAGTAAAGCCCCCGGACACCGTCAAGCGAGTCCGAACTTCTCTGCGACAGGACGGTCCAGCTCGTCCAGAGCTTGACTAGCAATCCGGCCTCCGTCCCAGCCCCGATCAAGCGGTGACATTTGTGCCCCGCGTACATAACTACGCACTCAAAATACCACGGGCACGGATAAAGGCAACGCTAGACCATGATCCATAATGCGGCTCAACCGCCCTGGATCCGCACACCTTCACTTTTTCTTTTTCATTTCAGGTTTTTCTCTTCTCGAGGCTTTTTCTGATAACCCGATCATCGGACCGATCACGGGACGGATACACCAAGGAGGCAAGGAGCTTTCACGTACAAGGGAATCCCCAAGTGGTCTCTGCTAATGATCGCTATACCTGTTTTACATACCCGCACGCAGCTCGCTCTTGGTCATGGCATATTAAATAGCGTGTTGCTTATCGCACTATTTGTATCAATACGCCTTGACGTATTATCAAATTATAATGGAAACAGTTTGTGGCCCAAAATTTTAAGGCCCCGACTTATTACCTTTGCTCTCTTCCTGTTTTCCTTTGTTTTCTTTTGGTAATCTTATCACATAGCACCCGTACACTTTGGTACGTTTCATACTTGCCAGGGGCTTCATAGCGCCCCGCACTACGGCAACAAAGTCCGAACACTTTTACAGTATAGTTCGGCACCCCGAATTTAGCATTATATGCATTGGCTCCGAATCATGTCTTTGGTCAATAGTTGGGTTGCCCGGCTCCTGTGCTTACTACCTTATGTTCCGCTATATCGGCTAGGGTAGTAAAGGGAGAACTACTGCGATTGTGTCCCGGTTCATCCGGATGAGCACCTCAGTAGAGAAAGCTGAAAACTGACTGTCCTGATGCGGCGAGAGCCGGTCAGCTGTTCGGAGGTTTCAAATCGATAGAGGTTTTTCCCGCATTATGCGAAGGGTCGGTACTTACCCGATCAGGTGTTTACAACACCCTAGTTTGGATGCTAGGCGCTACGCCTACATTTTTATTGTCGAACACCTATGGCTAAGTGAGGGTGATAAAGCGTTATAGTCCGATTGCCTTGTTCGTTGCGCTAAACACCTCCTTCAAGGACCAAATAATTGGATTACGGGTGTTTAGATTCCATCCCGAACACCCCCGTACTACCTACGTGGGGGCTGAAGCCGACGACTGGCCAACCCTCAGATTTAATAAACGGCCGCAAAGGAGGTAAAAATTTAACACAAAGCATTATATTACACAAATTGTCTTTGTTTCATAATACAGGGCGAGACAAATATGAATGTATTCATTCAAAGATCACATCCTTCGCACATTGCTCCGCCACAAGGCAGGATCCCTCCAGGACACTATCAAAATATAGCTCGGGTCGGCGGTGCTCCTTGCCCTCAGGCGGCCCATCGGTCATCAACTTCTTGGCATCCATCTTCGCCCAGTGCATCTTGGCGCGGGCAAAGGCCATCCGCGCACCTTCAATGCAGACCGACCGCTTTATGACTTCAAGCCGCAGGCAGGCACTCACAAGCCGCTTCACGAGTCCGAATTAGCTACCGGTCATGGGCTCGGCAGGCCATAGTCGGACTATTAGGTCCTTCATGGCTAGTTCGGCCGCCTTGTGCAGCTCGACCAGCTGTTTCAGCTGGTCGCTAAAGGGCGCCAGATGTTCTGGTCTAAGGTATTGAGACCAGAACAGCTTCTCCATAGAGCTCCCTTCTTCGGCTCGATAGAACTCTGCAGCATCTGATATGCTGTGCGGCTGATCCGTAAACGCCCCTGGAGAGCTCCAAATTCGGGTAAGTAAAAGGAACGTTTCCTTTGCAGATTTGCTTCGCATAATGAAAGCCTTACCCGCCGCGATCTTCTTGGCCGCCTGGATTTCTTGGAGGGCGCTCTGGGCTTCGGCTCGGGAATCTTGTGCGCTCTGGCGGGCCTTGGCAAGTTCGGACTCTTGAGTCTTAGAATCACGCTCCAAGGACTCATACTTCTTGACGGCGTCCTCGAGCTCTTGCTGGACCTCGTTGACCCGGGCCTCCTGCTTCTTGCGCGCGGCGCTTTCCTTGGCCGCTTTGTCCTCGGCCTCGGCTAACGCCTTCTTGAGGACTGCCACCTCGGTTGTGGCCCCTAATAAAATTCATGACACTTTAGTCAGCACGAACCATTCATCCTTCCTAAATATACAAGCAGGTTACTGCATACTTTGCTTGTCCTCCAGCTGCTTCTTCACGAGGCCGAGCTCTTCCTCGGCCCGCTTCAGGTTCCGCTTCAGTCCGGAGACCTCCGCAGTATGAGCGGCAGTAGCCAGCAGCGACGCCTGCTTATTCACATAGACATCTTATGTTAGACTCCTGCGAAAATTATCTTGATCCTCTGTTTGGCCTTTTCTCTCCGAACACCGAACAGAGCATCAGGGGCTACTGTCTACACTGTGATATTCTTTCTACAATTACATTACTTACCTCAAAGCCTGTTAGAAGGCTAGTGCAGGCTTCGGTCAGTCCGCTTCTCGCGGACTGGACCTTCTCAATCACCGTACCCATAAGGATACGGTGTTCATCCACAATGGAAGCGCCTCGTAGCGCTTCCAGCAGATTATCCAGTGCCTCTGGTTGGACAGAGGTCACCGGCGGAGCAGGCATCCCTCCTCCTTTCAGGGAAGGCTGCTCGCCTGACTCCGGAACCGCATGGGTCTCCGGAAGGGTATTCGGCTGGGGGCCGAATTGTATATGGCCCCCATCGCCAGTCCCCATGGGGGCTTCCTCCCCCGTGTGTCCGGCGGCCGAGGAATCATCCTCTGGCGCCACCCTGACGGCCTCTTGAACCTCTCCCTAGCCTGGGAAGGTCCTTTGGGACACCACCTCGTCGTCACCCTTGGCCGGAGGAGAGTGAGCGGCCGGCGGAGACTCGCTGGCCATTGCCTTTGAATCTAGCAAACCTCCTGATGAGGATCGCAGGGGGCTGTCGTGGGCCGAACTGTAATAACATAATTCAACATGTTAGTACCATGAAGCGGAGACATGGACGTGCACTAGTTTTTCGGTACTTACAATGCGGCCCGGGGCTTGGTCCGGGGGGGTCGCTTCGGACTGCTGTCGACGTCCCACGCGGAGTTATCCGCGAGGGCGCGCTTCCCCCTCTTGGGCGCCTCCGCCTCCAGATTTGTGGATGCCGTCCTACTTTTTCTCCCCTCATCAGGGGGAGATTTGTTCTCCTCCTCCTCCTCGTCGTCTTCGGCGGCGGAGGAGTGAGACTCGTCATCTTCGTACGTCATGTCTGAAGCACCTTTTCGGCGAGGGCCACTCTTGGCCCCCTTGGCCTTCTTCTTGGCCTTCTTCTCCGGCACCTCATAAGGCATCGGAAACAGCATCTTCGTCAGAAGTGGGGTTTCTTGGTCTTCGGGTAGCGGAATCGGACAGTTAATCCGCCCCGCTGTCTCTATCCAGGCCTGAAAAATTGATAGAAAGGCTTAGACTCCTTCCTCAAAATATGCCAGTAAAGGGTATACCTTGAAAACATGAAAGAACTTACCGAATTAGCCTGGCGTTTTAAGCTAAGCCCGCGATCCTCGGTCGTGGGTGGTGGTGTCTCGCCGTCCTTGAAGAGGACTTTCCAGATGTCTTCGTGCGTCGTGCTGAAGAGCTCTAGTAGCGTCTGGTGCTTGGCCGGATCGCACTCCTACAAATAGCAAGTCCGACGTTGGCATGGAAGGACCCGGCGAATGAGCATAACCTGGATCACGTTGACGAGCTTGATTTTCTTGGTTATCATGTTCTGGACGCACGTCTGGAGCCCAGTCAGCTTGTCCGAAGAACCCCAGGTCAGGCCCTTCTCTTGCCAGGAGGTGAGCCGCATCGCAACTCCGGATCGGAATTCGGGGGCTGCCGCCCAGTTGGTGTCGCGCGGCTCGGTGATGTAGAACCACCCCGACTGTCACCCCTTCACCGCCTCCACAAAGGAGCCTTCGGGCCAGGTGACATTGGGCATCTTGCCCACCATGGCGCCTCTGCACTCTGCTTGTTGGCCGCTCACCACTTTCGGCTTCACATTGAAGGCCTTCAGCCATAGGCCGAAGTGAGGTGGGATGCGGAGAAAGGCCTCGCACACGACAATAAATGCCAAGATGTTGAGGATAGAGTTGGGGCTAGATCATGGAAGTCCAGCCCGTAGTAAAACATCAGTCCGCAGACAAACTGGTGGAGAGGGAATCCCAGCCCGCGGACGAAATGTGTGAGAAACACAACCCTCTCATGGGGCTTTGGGGTAGGGACGATCTGTCCCATGGCCGGGAGTCGATGAACGATCTCCTTTGCCAGGTATCCGGCATCCCGGAGCTCCTTGATGTCCTTCTTCTTGACGGAGGAGGCCATCCACTTGCCTCCAGCTCCGGATCCGGACATGGTTGAATGCTTGCTTGAGGCGGAAAAGTTGAGAGCTTGGGCGCTGGAGCTCAAGGATGGGAGGGCAGAGAGAGAGAAGACATGGGTGAAGAAAGGGGATCCTTATCCCCTTATAAAGGCAGTAAATATCAAGCGCCTTCCCACTCGCCTTAAAACTCGCCTATTCCCAAGGGATGTGCAAACGGCACGGTTGGGTTACCCACACCCGTATTGATGAGAATCCCGCAATAAGGGGACACGATCTCTGCTTTGACAAGACGTGCCAATGGAAACCGCATCTCGAAACGCGGAACGGCGGACGAAAATGGTTCGAAATAATGACCGGGTGGATGTGATGTCACATTACGAAAAAGTTGTCAGCAGATTGGACTCGTGAAATATTATACTCTCTACGGCTGTGTGTGTGGTATTCATGTGGCAGATCTGGACACATCTCTTGTCCGGAGACTATCTTGGAGTTTGGAAAGGGGAACCCGCCTTGCAATGCTGAAGACAATTTGCGCGCCGGACACCTCGTCATTGAAGCCTACTTCAGGGGCTACTGAGGGAGTCCTGGATTAAGGGGTCCTCGGGCGTCCGGCCTGTTAGCCATGGGCCGGACTGATGGGCTGTGAAGATACGAAGACCAAAGACTCCACCCGTGTCCAGATCGGACTCTCCTTGGCGTGGAAGGCAAGCTTGGCGACCAAATATGAAGATTCCTTTCTCTGTAACCGACCTTGTGTAACCCTAGATCCCTCCGGTGTCTATATAAACCGGAGGGCTTAGTCCGGATCAGAAGACTCATTACCACAGTCATACAAGCTAGACTTCTAGGGTTTAGCCATTACGATCTCGTGGTAGATCAACTCTTGTAATACTCATATTCATCAAGATCAATCAAGCAGGAAGTAGGGTATTACCTCCATAGAGAGGGCCCGAACCTGGGTAAACATTGTGTCCCCCGTCTCCTGTTACCATCGATCCTAGACGCACAGTTCAGGACCCCCTACCCGAGATCCTCCGGTTTTGACACCGACACCCCTCTTTTCCACTAAGGCCCAATAAGGCCCATATACCTCCCGGGGGGTTCCGGTAACCTCCCGATGCTCCGGTATATTCCCGATCTCACCCGGAACCATTCCGATGTCCAAATATAGTCGTCCAATATATCGATCTTTATGTCTCGACCATTTCGAGACTCCTCGTCATGCCCGTGATCATATCCGGGACTCCGAACTACCTTCGGTACATCAAAATACATAAACTCATAATACCGATCGTCACCGAACGTTAAGCGTGCGGACCCTACGGGTTCGAGAACTATGTAGACATGACTGAGACACATCTCCAGTCAATAACCAATAGTGGAACCTGGATGCTCATATTGGTTCCTACATATTCTATGAAGATGTTTATCGGTCAAACCGCATAACAACATACGTTGTTCCCTTTGTCATCGGTATGTTACTTGTCCGATATTCGATCGTCGGTATCTCAATACCTAGCTCAATCTCGTCACCGGAAAGTCTCTTTACTCGTTCCGTAGTGCATCATCCCGTAACTAACTCATTAGGCACATTGCTTGCAAGGCTTATAGTGATGTGCATTACCGAGAGGGCCCAGAGATACCTCTCCGACAATCGGAGTGACAAATCCTATTCTCGATCTATGCCAACTCAACGAACACCACCGGAGACACCTGTAGAGCACCTTTATAATCACCTAGTTACGTTGTGATGTTTGGTAGCACACAAAGTGTTCCTCCGGTATTCGGGAGTTGCATAATCTCATAGTCATAGGAATACGTATAAGTCATGGAGAAAGCAATAGTAGTAAACTAAACGATCAACTGCTAAGCTAACGAAATGGGTCAAGTCAATCACATCATTCTCCTAATGATGTGATCCCATTAATCAAATGAAAACTCATGTCTATGGCTAGGAAACTCAACCATCTTTGATCAACGAGCTAGTCAAGTAGAGGCATACTAGTGACACTATGTTTGTCTATGTATTCACACATGTATTTTGTTTCCGGTTAATACAATGCTAGCATGAATAATAAACATTTATCATGATATGAGGAAATAAATAATAACTTTATTATTGCCTCTAGGGCATATTTCCTTCAGCTCCATCCCGATCCGCAAGGAAGACGAGATGCAGGTCGTGTGCAGCACCTAGTGCTCTTGCCCATGACCCACTCGACGGAGCTGCGTCACAAATACAACATCTATTCCGAGCAAAGAATCAAGATTAAGTTGGAGTTAAGAGATTTGATAGCGGTAAAAGCAAAGCAACCATGTTCAAAGAAAAACCAAGTTCGGATAAATCCAGCAGGTTCAGAACTACGAACGGAAGTACTCGGACGTCAGGACCGAAGGAGTTTAACGGTTAGAAAAGCACTCGGCATTCCGAGGCAAATAAAAGTGAGGCATAAATTTTGTTCACTCGGCCTCCATGAAAGACTGGAATTGAAGCTTCTTGGTGTTCGCAACCTTGATTGCCACCAACTTTTCTTCTTTAACTTCTTTGCAATGGACGCGGACCAGAGACAGAGCCACATTTGCACCGCACCTAGCAAAAGACATGTTCCACGCCTGCACTCGACCAGGGACTTCGTTCAGTCGAGTCATCAGAGACTCAAGGTCGTTCTGGAATGTCTCATTCGGCCAGAGCTCCGTGTCGATCCATGATACCGCCACCTTCAGTTGAGCAAGATAGTCCATAACACTGGCAAGGCGAGACTCCAACCGCAGCACGTTCATCGCAGCTTCATCCTTGACTGGGGAGTTTATGGGGTCCGAATTCATCTCGATCCGCCCGGTCTCCTCCTCGAAGTTTTGACAGAATTCTGCACGCACAGAAATTGGTTAGTCGGCAGTGACATGATGAGTTGACAGTTACGAATCAGTCGGGCAAGGGAAAGTACATTCAAGCATAAGAAACATCTTTTTGGCGAGTCCTCCCAGATAAAACTCCAGTTCGTCCCTCTTTCGAGTGAGATCTCCAACCTTGTCGGTCAGAGCCTCCTTGTCCTTCTTCAGCTGCACGACTTCTTGGTTGACTTCATTAATAGCAGTCTTTAGCCTGGTGTTTTTTTCTTCCAACTTGCCGACTGAAGCCAGCTTCTTGTCGGCAAGTTCGGTTTTCTCCCGCGCCGTCTTCTGCGCAGCAGCAAGGTCGAGGTCCTTCTGCTCCAGAGCCTGCTTCATTTTGTCTAAAGAAATAACATTCTTCAGACGAGCTTGGAGTTGTCTGTTTTCACTACGCACATCTGTTCGAGTAGTGTCACTCGGTTCAAAGAATGAAAGAAAAATATGACAAAGTAAACAGTCGGCAAGCTATTACCTCCCATGGCAGTAGCTTCATCCTTAGCCTTCTGCAAGTTCTCCTTGGCTAGCTCCAGGTCAAGATTGAGTTGGATCTATTTTTTCTGCAATTCATCCAACTGGACCCCGAAGTCACAGGATTTCTGCAATCAATGAATAAGACACGTCAATCGACTGGGACAAAGATCAATTGCTTCCGAGCAAAAAAGATACAAGTTCAGGTCATTACAGCAAAAAGAGTTCTAAGACTACTGCCGAATCAAACATTCAACAGTAGTCTCGGGGACTACACCTAGTGGGTGCACTTGGCGTGCCCCCACTGGTTCGGCTTTCCACTCGACGTGGTTAAAAAAAAGTGGCAATACTTTGTTCTTAGACCACCGCCGACTGCCCGCAGTCGACCGCGGTCTCGGGGACTACACCCAGTGGGTGCACTTGACGTGCCCCCACAGGTCCAGATCCCAATCGGCATGACCCGTCTAGACTGAGTGGAAGAACTGTAAAGAGACATTTTCATAAAGACCCCCGCCGAATCAAACATTCGACAGCGGTCCCGGGGACTACACCCAGTGGGCGCATTCTGCGTGCCCCCACTGATTCAAGGATACACTCGACGCGACCTAGTCCACTCAAGTGAAAGAATTATTCATCAAAAGTTAAAGCACCCAGTGGGTGAACGGATGCAACGTGCAGATCCATGGTAGATGCACATTAAAGGTTTCAAAACGCTCATCCACAGACATCTTACAACTAATAAAGCAGCAGTTTTCAAGTACCATATCCTGTCAGAGCAAGGGTCAAGCCGAAGATCAGTCGGAAATCAACTAACCTGGACGTTGGCCTGGAGGGCTGAGCTGGCGTCATAAGCAGCCTGGCTGGCCTCACGCACCACCTTCATCTGCTCCATCATAAGGCATGCCTGGCGTCTAGCTTCCTTAGCAGCGCTTACCTGGTCCTCTGGGACATGATGGGCAGTGAAGAGTGAAGCTGGTGGAACAGTCGAAGCAGTCAGAGGATCTGAGGCATGAGGTTGCACGGACGAAGCAGGGGCTTGAGCGGTTGACGCCGAAGGACGAACAGTCGACACAGGGTCGGCAAAAGAAACGGAAGCCCGAATCGGATCTCTGGGTCGTTGGATCACTGGTTCTGGCGCCGGTGTCGACTGAGGCACCTTGCTGGCGGGCACCCTTCTGCTCGAAGTCCTTCTTTTCCTCCCTGTGGTCTTCAGAGGCACGTCTTTGATATGTATCCAACGTATCTATAATTTTTGATTGTTCCATGCTATTATATTATCCATCTTGGATGTTTTATATGCATTTATATGTTGTTTTATATGATTTTTGGGACTAACCTATTAACCTAGAGCCCAGTGCCAGTTTCTGTTTTTTCCTTGTTTTTGTGTTTTACAGAAAAGGAATACCAAACGGAGTCCAATTGACGTGTCGATTTTTGATGATTTTTATGGACCAAAAGAAGCCCCCGGAGTAAAAGAGTTGGGCCAGAAGAGTCCTGAGCCATCCACGAGGGTGGAGGGCGCGTCCTACCCCCCTAGGCTCACCCCCTATCTCGTGGATGACTCGGAGACCCCCTTGACGTGAGACCGAGGCCAAAAATTCCTATAAATACAGAAACCCCCAGAAAGAAACCTAGATCGGGAGTTCCGCCACCGCAAGCCTCTGTAGCCACCAAAAACTAATCGGGACCCTGTTTCGGCACCCTGTCGGAGGGGGATCCATCACCGGTGGCCATCTTCATCATCCCGGCACTCTCCATGACGAGGAGGGAGTAGTTCACCCTCGGGGCTGAGGGTATGTACAAGTAGCTATGTGTTTATCACTGTGCAATGTTGAATAATAATTTTTTTGATTTTCTACAGTAGAGAATGATAAGGTTTTTGCATTGGTTTATACTAACTTATCTCACAAGTTCTTGTTGAGTTTTGTGTGGATGAAGTTTTTGAGATTTAGGGAAACCGAGATATAAAAGGAATTAAGGAGATGCAAAAGTTCAAGCTTGGGGATTCCCAAGGCACCCCAAGATAATATTTCAAGAAGTCTCAAGCATCTAAGCTTGGGGATGCCCAGGTAGGCATCCCACCTTTCTTCTTCAACAATTATCGGTTAGTATCGGTTAAGCCTAAGTTTTTGCTTCTTCACATGAGTTGTGCTATTCTTGAAATGTCATTTTGTTTTGTTTTGCTTGATGTTTGAATAAAATACCAAGATCTGAAATTCTTAAATGTTAGAGAGTCTTCACATAGTTACATAATTATTCAACTACTCATTGATCTTCACTTATATCTTTCGGAGTAGTTTGTCGTTTGCTCTAGTGCTTCACTTATATCTTTTAGAGAACGACGGTGGTTTTATTTTGAAGAAATTAATGAACTCTCATGCTTCACTTATATTATTTTGAGAGTCTTTTAGAACATCATGGTAATTTGCTTTGGTTATGAATTTAGTCCTAGTATGATAGGCATCCAAGAGGGATATAATAAAAACTTACATATAAAGTGCATTGAATACTATGAGAAGTTTGATTCTTTATGATTGTTTTGAGACATGAGGATGGTCATATTAGAGTCATGCTAGTGGTGTAATTGTGAATTTGAGAAACACTTGTGTTGAGGTTTGTGAGTCCCGTAGCATGCACGTATGGTAACTGTTGTGTAACAAATTTGAAGCATGAGGTATCTCTTTGATTGTCCTCCTTATGTGTGGAGGTCGGGATCGCGCGATGGTTAACTCCTACCAACCCTTCCCCTAGGAGCATGCGCATAGTACTTTGTTTTGATGACTTGTAGATTTTTGCAATAAGTATGTGAGTTTTTTATGACTAATGTTGAGTCCATGGATTATACGCACTCTCATCCTTCCACCATTGCTAGCCTCTCTAGTACCGCGCAACTTTCGCCGGTACCATACACCCACCATATACCTTCCTCAAAACAGCCACCATACCTACCTATTATGGCATTTCCATAGCCATTCCGAGATATATTGCCATGCAACTTTCCACCGTTCCGTTTATTATGACGCGCTCCATCATTGTCATATTGCTTTGCATGATCATGTAGTTGACATCGTATTTGTGGTCAAGCCACCATTCATAATTTTCATACATGTCACTCTTGATTCATTGCACATCCCGCGGTACACCGCCGGAGGCATTCATATAGAGTCATATTTTTTTCTAAGTATTGAGTTGTAACTATTGAGTTGTAAATAAATAGAAGTGTGATGATCTTCATTATTAGAGCATTGTCCCGTGTGAGGAAAAAGAGAGGCCAAAAGAGTCTCCAAAAAAAGAGAAAGAGTCTCCAAAAAAGGGGGAGTCTCTAAGAGAGAGAGAGAGAGAGAGAGAGAGAGAGAAAGAGAGAAGGGACAATGCTACTATCCTTTTTTCCACACTTGTGCTTCAAAGTAGCACCATGATCTTCATGATAGAGAGTCTCTTATTTTGTCACTTTTATATACTAGTGGGAATTTTTGTTACAGAACTTGGCTTGTATATTCCAACGATGGGCTTCCTCAAATGCCCTAGGTCTTCATGAGCAAGCAAGTTGGATGCACACCCACTTAGTTTCTTTCGTTGAGCTTTCATACATTTATAGCTCTAGTGCATCCGTTGCATGGCAATCCCTACTCACTCACATTGATATATATTGATGGGCATCTCCATAGCCCATTAATTTGCCTAGTTGATGTGAGACCATCTTCCTCCTTTTTGTCTTCTCCACAACCACCATTCTATTCCACCTATAGTCCTAAGTCCATGGCTCACGCTCATGTATTGTGTGAAAGTTGAAAAAAGTTTGAAAATACTAAAGTATGAAACAATTGCTTGGCTGAAACCGGGGTTGTGCATGATTTGAATATTTTGTGTGACGAAGATGGAGCATAGCCAAACTATATGATTTTGTAGGGATGAACTTTCTTTGGCCATGTTATTTTGAGAAGACATGATTACTTTGTTAGTATGCTTGAAGTATTATTATTTTTATGTCAATAATAAACTTTTGTCTTGAATCTTTCGGATCTGAACATTCATGCCACAATAAAGGAAATTACATTGATAATTATGTTAGGTAGCATTCCACATCAAAAATTCTGTTTTTATCATTTACCTACTCGAGGACGATCAGGAATTAAGCTTGCGGATGCTTGATACGTCTCCAACGTATCTATAATTTTTTATTGTTCCATGCTATTATATTATCCATCTTGGATGTTTTATATGCATTTATATGTTGTTTTATATGATTTTTGGGACTAACCTATTAACCTAGAGCCCAGTGCCAGTTCCTGTTTTTCCTTGTTTTTGAGTTTTACAGAAAAGGAATACCAAACGGAGTCCAATTGACGTGCCAATTTTTGATGATTTTTTATGGACCAAAAGAAGCCCCCTGAGTAAAAGAGTTGGGCCAGAAGAGTCCCGAGCCATCCACGAGGGTGGAGGGCGCGCCCTACCCCCCTGGGCTCGCCCCCCTATCTTGTGGATAACTCAGAGACCCGCCTGACGTGAGACCGACGCCAAAATTCCTATAAATACAGAAACCCCCAGAAAGAAACCTAGATCGGGAGTTCCGCCACCGCAACCCTCTGTAGTCACCAAAAACCAATCAGGACCCTGTTCCGGCACCCTGCCGGATGGGGGATCCATCACCAGTGGCCATCTTCATCATCCCGGCACTCTCCATGACGAGGTGGGAGTAGTTCCCCCTCGGGGCTGAGGGTATGTACCAGTAGCTATGTGTTTGATCTCTCTCTCTCTCTCGTGTTCTTGATATGGCACAATCATGATGTATCGCGAGCTTTGCTATTATAGTTGGATCTTATGATGTTTCTCCCCCTCTACCCTCTTGTAATGGATTGAGTTTTCCCTTTGAAGTTATCTTAAAGGATTGAGTCTTTAAGGATTTGAGAACACTTGATGTATGTCTTGCATGTGCTTATCTGTGGTGACAATGGGATATTCACGTGATTTACTTGATGTATGTTTTGGTGATCAACTTACGGGTTCAGTGACCTTGTGAACTTATGCATAGGGGTTGGCACACATTTTCGTCTTGACTCTCCAGTAGAAACTTTGGGGCACTCTTTGAAGTTCTTTGTGTTGGTTGAATAGATGAATCTGAGATTGTGTGATGCATATCGTATAATCATACCCGCGGATACTTGTGGTGACATTGGAGTATCTAGGTGACATTAGGGTTTTGGTTGATTTGTGTCTTAAGGTGTTATTCTAGTACAAACTCTAGGATAGATCGAGCGGAAAGAATAGCTTCGTGTTATTTTACTACAGACTCTTGAATAGATCGATCAGAAATAATAACTTTGAGGTGGTTTCGTACCCTACAATAATCTCTTCATTTGTTCTCCGCTATTAGTGACTTTGTAGTGAGTCTTTGTTGCATGTTGAGGGATAGTTATATAATCCAATTATGTTATTATTGTTGAGAGAACTTGCACTAGTGAAAGTATGAACCCTAGGCCTTGTTTCGAAGCATTGCAACACCGTTTACGCTCACTTTTGCTACTAGTTACCTTGCTGTTTTTATATTTTCAGATTACAAAAACCTATATCTACCATCCATATTGCACTTGTATCACCATCTCTTCGCCGAACTAGTGCACCTATACAATTTGCCATTGTATTGGGTGTGTTGGGGACACAAGAGACTCTTTGTTATTTGGTTGCAGGGTTGTTTGAGAGAGACCATCTTCATCCTACGCCTCCCACGGATTGATAAACCTTAGGTCATCCACTTGAGGGAAATTTGCTGCTGTCCTACAAACCTCTGCACTTTGAGGCCCAATAACGTCTACAAGAAGAAGGTTGCGTAGTGGACATCACTCTTCATCGTCGTCTGGAAGTTCAATGACATTTTGCGGCACTTCAAATGATTCGACCATAAAAGTTCGGTTGACCGACAGTTCAAGTGATAAAATGAGAGCAAGATTATAGAGTTATACCCGCTTTGGAAGTGGCCGCGTCTTCAGTCTCCTCGTCATCCTGGTCCTTGCAAATGTCCATGGAGGTCTCAGAAGTAGCAGCGCTGAGAGTTTAAGAACTCACTCGGTCAAGCAAGAAAATGAGTCAACAATAATATGGAAAGGGAGAAAACTCTTACGCAGAAGTGATGGGAACGTCCACCTTGATCTTGGGCAAAGCCTTCCGAGGCTTTGAGGGAGCGACCTTGGGTTGCTTGGCGGCCTTCTCAGACGGTTCTGGAGATGAAGTTCAAGTGCGCTTTTGCACTTGTGAGCTTGGAGGGGCTGCCTTGCCACGTCCTCTAGCAGGGTCATCAGTCTGTTTGGATCCGCGTTCTGAGCGCGGTGGTGACTCGACCTCTTCAGTGTCGTCCGAGTCATCGCTGTCATCTTCACTATCGCCGGGGGATTACTAGTCGCCGCTCTCATCCGCGCTTTTGATTCCCTCCTGGACTTGCTCCTCATTTGGCATCGAATACATCTCAGTAAAGATCTGCAAACCAAGGAGTTCAACAAACATTGATCAGATTCAGGAACAATTGCAAAGCAGGATAAAAATGCACTCAGTAGCAAAGGTCAGACCTTGTCCGGCTCATTATCGGCGTCGAATGGTGCAACTCTTCTGGACCCCCTTGGGTTGTCCTTGTTTCCAGTGATGCTCTGCAGCCACCCTGCCACCGTCTCTTCAGGGACCTCCTCTGGGTGGACCCGAGCGGTGTCACCAGAACCCGAGTACATCCACATCGGATGATCACGACCTTGGAGGGGCTGAATGCGTCGACTGATAAACACCTCCAACAAATCCATGCCAGTTACACCATCACGGACCAATTGGACTACCCGATCGACTAACATTAACACCTCTCCTCTCTCTGCTAGACTCACGACCAACGAAGAGGGTTGACTGACTCGATCCATGGTGAAGGGAGGAAGACCGGTCGACTGACCAGGAGTCGGAACATCGCGGCAGTAGAACCAGGTCGACTGCCACCCCCTAACCGACTCAGGAAGGGTCATAGGTGGAAAAGTACACCTACCCCTAGTCTGAATCCCTAAGCCCCTGCACATTTGGATCACATGCGTCTTCTCGTCAGTCGGATTCACTTTCTTTACAGTCTGAGAACGGCAGGTGAAGATGTGTTTGAAGAGACCCTAGTGCGGTCGACAGCCCAAAAAGTTTTCACACAGAGAAATATACGCGGCAAGGTATGTGATTGTGTCGGGGGAGAAGTGATGGAGTTGGGCACCAAAAAATTTCAAGAAACCACGGAAGAAAGGGTACGGAGGCAGTGTGAAGCCGCGGTCGACATGAGTTGCGAGGAGGAGACACTCACCCTCTTGTGGTTGAGGCTCGGTCTCGCTCCCTGGCAAGCTCCAAGACCCGTGGGCAATCAATCCCCCGTCAGCCAGGTCTTCCAAATCCTCCTTCTGAATCGCAGATCGAATCCAGTCCCCCTGGATCCAACCAGGCGGCAGACCAGCTCTCGACGGCGACCCCCGACTCGTCTTCTTGCCCTTCGTTGTCGCTGTCGCCTTCTTCGCGCGCTCCAGGGCCAACGTCTTGTCCTTTCCCATCGTGGCGGACGGCGTACGAGCGGATCGGTGGCGTCAAGAACAGAGGGAGGGGCAGTGGAGAAGCAGAGGAAGAAGGGAGAGATGGGGTGCACAGTGCAAAACGCATCGGTCTCGATGGCCTTATATGGACCTATTTCCGATTGACTGACTTGTGGGCCCGAGCAATCCTGTCAAATCCCGCAGCAGTCGCGCGCCCGATATGTGGGGAAAAAGGCGGCACAAGAATCGAGGCGCCCCTGTCTATCCACTGCGATTACTGCGGCGCGCTCCGTCTGGCGCGCTTCCCCCGAAATATCAAATCCCGTGAGATCCGGGAACCACAGAGTAACCTATCGCGCTGAAGATTTCGTACCATATCAACACTCGAAGATTATCAGAATAATTCACTCGACAACCTCTGAATCGATCAAGGCGACTGAAATGAAGGTGAAGTTTCAGAGTTATTCCCAGATGCAAATAAAATGCCTCCGAAGCATAAGAATCGGGTCGGAATCAACTTCAACTCTCTTTTCACTCAAACCTCAATCCATTCGGGGGCCAATGACGGTGCCATAGACCTAGGGTAGGGTCATAGGCCTGACCTAGATACCCTACCCAAGGTCACTACCCTAGAGTCAAGAACATTCAAAGTACGGCAAAGGACTCCGGCTGAAACAACCTTGAAGTACAATCCACTCGACTGGTTATTTCACTCGGATATCCCAATTCCATTCGACCAAGATGAAGTCACTCGACTATGCAAGAAACCACTCGGAGTACAGAAGACCTAAAGTCACCCAGGATGACAACGGTCAGGCGTTCACTCTGTAGTATTAAAGATCATTTATAGCCCTTTATAGCTAGCGTTACCAGTAACGCCCTGTCTTAACGTACATTGAACCCTGTGTAACGTGGGATGGCTGGGGTCCTGGCGCACTCTATATAAGCCACCCCCTCCACTGGCACAAGGGTTCGCACCCCCTGTAACACACACACATATTCATATTCCAGTCGACCGCCTCCGGGCACCGAGACGTAGGGCTTTTACCTCCCCCGTGAGGGGCCTGAACTCGTAAACTCGTGTGTACAACCTCGCCGTAGTTAGGACCTTGCCTCCTCATACGTACCCCCTACTCTTACTGTCAGACTTAGTACCACGACAGGCCCTTCTTAGCTTTTTCTACCTCATGCACAACCGGGTTTTGAAGTTGTGTGGTGCATGCTACACTCACCACAACACACACATAATCACCGGTGAGGCATGGTGACAGGACGACTATCCAGCCGCCCATTGATGGCGTCCACCGCTCCCTTGATTCGCAAGGTGGCCGTTCGGATGGCCATGCAACTTCAACCTCAGCTACAAAAGCCCGAGGGCCAGGCATCCCCATCACTAATGCCCTAGCCACCTCCTCCCCCATTCCCGCCGGCTCTTCCCCTCCCATCTCCTCCACCGTCCGGGACAATGCTTCCACGCAAGAACGCACCCTACTGGCCGAAATTGACGGTGGGGCGGGATGTCACATCCAAGGCATCGCGCACCGATGTTCCACGATGGATCCGGCAGCCGCTAGGGATCAGTGCATCCCATGCAGCGGCCGCTGCAGCGGGAGTTCTAGATGGGATGTTTCGTATTGGCCAAAAAAAGGTTGGGATGTTTGGTGGTGGCTTCTCCCATTGCTTGAAGAAAGAGAAACAATCAATTATCCCGAATAAACTTTCCTCTAGAAGAAGAAGAATTTCCTCAAGATAAATGACCTTTGGAAAAAGGAAAAAGATGGAGTATTCACATGGTTAAGGTATGCTGAATCAATTATGAATTCCCGCTCCTTGAAAAGAGGCTAGAGGCGGCGTCTGCCTGCCTGCCTGCCTGCATGCATGCATGTATGTGGCAGTGACCCGAAAGGCTAAAACGAACCTGAAAAGGGGTCACGCCCGCGGCTAACTTGTGAACGAATATATAATGTCAATCTGTATCATGCTGTTTCGAGATGCAAAGGAACAAGAAAATTGGAAGATGTACTATATTATTGCATTCGTGGTTTTTTAAGAAGATATGATACGTACGTCATCGCTTGCAAAGTTCCATTGGTCTTGCCATCTGCATGCATATATGCATGGGTGTGCACCGTACAAGGCAAGTGTTCACTTCCATCAACAAAACAAAACGAAATCGCCATTAGCATAGTCAACTCGATCGAGCTACTGGCACTAATTCCTCGATTAAGGGCCTGTTCCACTAGTAGAAAAAGAGGCTTTCATACGCCCCCATTAGTCCCCAAAATAATCAAACCGCGACAAAAGGGGTCTTTAGTCGCGGTTCGGGAGGAGACCCGCGACCAACTATCTGGGCCCAGCGCGCTCGGTCGACAGCTGGCGGACGGGAGGGGCTTTAGTCCCGGTTGGCCTGGCCAACCGGGACTAAAGGTCCCCGAAGGCCTTTAGTCGCGGTTGGCCAGGCCAACCGGGACTAAAGGCCCATCCCTATATATAGGACTCAGCTCACTTCACTTCACTCAGCTCACTTCACAATATTCAGAAGGGGGTGGTGGGTTTGCTTTTGGTTCCTCCTATGCACACAAGGTGTTCGATGAAATGCCCGAGAGCCTGAAACAAACATGATATGAAGTGTCCGAGCCACACTTGAGCTTTCTCATTTATTTTTCCTCCGCGATCGCGGTTAGCAACTTGAACCTTTCATGTGTCATTGATAAAATATGCATGTGTGTAGTTCATTGTTTAATTTGTATTATTTCTAGCTAGTTAGTTTAACAAATGCATGATGGTTAATTATATACTTTATATAATAATAATGCAGATGAATCGGCAATGGATGTACGGTCCCCGACTCTCCGGCGAGTTCACTACGGGTTTGAAAGATTTCCTCGTAGTGGCAAATGCGAACAAGCAGCAAGGTTTTATTATCTGTCCATGTGATGTCTGTAAGAATCAGAAGGGTTACTCCTCCTCAAGAGACGTTCACATGCACCTACTTTGGCACGGTTTCATGCGAAGCTATAATTGTTGGACCAAGCATGGAGAAAGAGGGGTTAGAATGGAAGAAGATGAAGAAGGGGATGATATCGATGACAACTATCATGATCATTTCGGTGATACTTTCATGGAGGATGATGCTGAAGGTGGGGAAGGGTTAGGTGAAGGTGAAGAAGAGGCACATGATGAGCCCGCTGATGATCTTGGTCGGACCATTGCTGATGCACGGAGACGCTGCGAAACTGACAAGGATAGGGAGAATTTGGATCGCATGTTAGAGGATCACAAAAAGTCGTTGTATCCAGGATGCGATAATAGTCTGAAAAAGCTAGGCTGCACACTGGATTTGCTAAAATGGAAGGCACAGGAAGGTGTAGGTGACTCATCATTTGAAAATTTGCTGAAAATGTTGAAGAATATGTTTCCGAAGAATAACGAGTTGCCCGCCAGTACGTACGAAGCAAAGAAGGTTGTCTGCCCTCTAGGTTTAGAGGTTCTGAAGATACATGCATGCATTAACGACTGCATCCTCTACCGCGGTGAATACAAGAATTTGAATGAATGCCCTGTATGCACTGCATTGCGTTATAAGATCAGAGGCGATGACCCTGGTGACGATGTTGAGGGCGAGAAACCCAGGAAGAGGGTTCCCGCCAAGGTGATGTGGTATGCTCCTATAATACCACGGTTGAAACATCTGTTTAGGAACAAAAAGCATGCCAAGTCGTTGCGATGGCACAAAGAGGACCGTAAGTCCGACGGGGAGTTGAGACACACCGCTGATGGAACGCAGTGGAGAAAGATCGACAGAGTGTTCAAAGATTTTGCAGCTGACGCAAGGAACATAAGATTTGGTCTAAGTACTGATGGCATGAATCCTTTTGGCGAGCAGAGCTCCAGCCATAGCACCTGGCCCGTGACTCTATGCATCTACAACCTTCCTCCTTGGTTGTGCATGAAGCGGAAGTTCATTATGATGCCAGTGCTCATCCAAGGTCCAAAGCAACCCGGGAACGACATCGATGTGTACCTAAGGCCATTAGTTGATGAACTTTTACAGTTGTGGGCCAGACTTGGTGTACGTGTCTGGGATGAGCACAAAGGAGAGGAATTTGACCTACGAGCGTTGCTTTTTGTAAACATCAACGATTGGCCTGCTCTCAGTAACCTTTCGGGACAGACAAATAAGGGATACAATGCATGCACGCACTGCTTACATGAGACTGAAAGTGTACATTTGGTTAATTGTAAGAAGAACGTGTACCTGGGTCATCGTCGATTTCTTCCCCGAAATCATAACGTAAGAAAGAAAGGCAAGCATTTCAACGGCAAGGCAGATCACCGGCCGAAGCCTGCGGAACGTACTGGTGCTGAGATATTTGATATGGTCAAGGATTTGAAAGTCATCTTTGGAAAGGGTCCTGGCGGACAATCAGTTCCGCGGGGAGTTGACGGGCACGCACCCATGTGGAAGAAGAAATCTATATTTTGGGAGCTAGAATATTGGAAAGTCCTAGATGTCCGCTCTGCAATCGACGTGATGCATGTTACGAAGAATATTTGCGTGAACCTGCTAAGCTTCTTGGGCGTGTATGGGAAGACAAATGATACAAAGGAAGCACGGCAGGACCAGCAACTTTTGAAAGACCCAGATGACCGGCATCCGGAATGGTTTCAAGGTCGTGCCAGCTACGCTCTTACCAAAGAAGAGAAGGTCATTTTTTTTGAATGCCTGAGCAGTATGAAGGTCCCGTCTGGCTTCTCGTCGAATATAAAGGGAATAATAAACATGGCGGAGAAAAAGTTCCAAAACCTGAAGTCTCACGACTGCCACGTGATTATGACGCAATTGCTTCCGATTGCTTTGAGGGGGCTCTACCGGAAAATGTTCGAGTAGCCATTGTGAAGCTATGTGCATTCCTCAATGCAATCTCTCAGAAGGTAATCAATCCAGAAGATCTACCACGGTTACAGAACGATGTGGTCCAATGCCTTGTCAGTTTCGAGTTGGTGTTCCCACCATCCTTCTTCGATATTATGACGCACCTCCTGCTCCACCTAGTCGAAGAGATTTCCATTCTCGGTCCTGTATTTCTACACAATATGTTCCCCTTTGAGAGGTTCATGGGAGTATTAAAGAAATATGTTCGTAACTGTGCTAGGCCAGAAGGAAGCATCGTCAAGGGCTATGGAAATGAGGAGGTAAGTGAGTTCTGTATTGACTATGTTCCTGACCTTAAGCCGATTGGTATTCCTCAATCGCGGCACGAGGGGAGACTAAGTGGAAAAGGCAAGATCGGAAGGAAATCCACGATATGTATGGACGGTCATTCTATGACTGAAGCACACCACACAGTTCTGCAAAATTCCAGCTTGGTGGCTCCGTACTTCGAGCAACACAAGAATATTTTACGCTCGGACAACCCGGGGAATCCTGAATCCTGGATTAGAAAGGCCCACATGGAGACTTTCGGCAGTTGGTTGCGAAAACATTTAATGAATGACAATGATGATGTTGGAGATCAGCTGTACATGTTGGCCAAGAAACCATCTTCGACTATAACGATTTTCCAAGGGTACGAGATAAATGGGAATACATTTTACACCATCGCCCAAGATAAAAAGAGCACCAACCAAAACAGTGGTGTCCGCTTTGATGCAGCAACCGAGAATGGGCGAAAGGTCACATATTATGGTTACATAGAGGAGATATGGGAACTTGACTATGGACCCTCCTTTAAGGTCCCTTTGTTCCGGTGCAAATGGTTCAAGCTAACAGGAGGTGGGGTAAAGGTGGACGAGCAATACGGAATGACAATGGTGGATTTCAACAATCTTGGTTACCTTGACGAACCATTCGTCCTTGCCAAAGATGTCGCTCAGGTTTTTTATTTGAAGGACATGAGTAGCAAACCGAGGAAACGGAAAGATAAGAAAAGGATCAGTACATCATGCGATGATCCAAAGCGCCACATTATTCTTTCAGGGAAAAGAAACATCGTGGGAGTGGAGGACAAGACAGACATGTCAGAAGATTATAATATGTTTGGTGAAATTCCGCCCTTCAAAGTGAACACTGACCCAAGCATTAAGTTAAATGATGAGGATGCTCCATGGATATGGCACAATCGTAAGCAAGCAGGGACACAAGGGAAGAATTGATGTGTAATAATTTATTGTACCAAACTTTGTTGAATAGATCATGTGAATTAAAACGTACGATGGCGAATCTGGATGATTTGTATTTGGTCGATGAACTGAATGATGTATCAAACCTTTTGTCAAACCTTCAAGGGATCGATGAACTGAATTTTTTGATATATTATTTGTATTATTAAGATTTTAAAATGAATTAGTTTTATTTTTCTGATTTTTTTGATATATTATTTGTATTTTCAAGATTTTAAAATGAATTAGTTTTATTTTTCTGATTTTTTTGATATATTATTTGTATTTTTAAGATTTTAAAATGAATTAGTTTTATTTTTCTGTTTTTTGATATATTATTTGTATTGTCAAGATTTTAAAATGAATTAGTTTTATTTTTCTGATTTTTTTGATATATTATTTGTATTTTCAAGATTTTAAAATGAATTAGTTTTATTTTTCTGATTTTTTTGATATATTATTTGTATTTTTAAGATTTTAAAATGAATTAGTTTTATTTTTCTGATTTTTTTGATGTATTATTTGTATTTTTAAGATTTTAAAATGAATTAGTTTTATTTTTCTCATTTTTTTGATATATTATTTGTATTTTCAAGATTTTAAAATGAATTAGTTTTATTTTTCTGATTTTTTTGATGTATTATTTGTATTTTTAAGATTTTAAAATGAATTAGTTTTATTTTATATGAAAAAGGACCTTTAGTCGCGGTTCGTGACACGAACCGTGACTAAAGGCTCTTTCTGTGCGGGAACGAAAGCGGCGCGAAAAACCTTTAGTCCCGGTTGGGGAGGCGGACCGCGACTAAAGGTACCCTTTAGTCGCGGTTGGGGACCAACCGCGACTAAAGGGTACCTTTAGTCGCGGTCCGCCTCCCCAACCGGGACTAAAGCTCTGTCTATATATAGAGCACTTAGCAGTTTCCGCCACCTCCCATTCTCCTCTCGACGCCGAAGCCCTGCCCCGACGCCGATCGACGCCGACGCCGCCAGGCTGCTGCCCCGACGCCGATCGACGCCGACGCCGCCAGGCTGCTGCCCCGACGCCGATCGACGCCGACGCCCTGCCCCGACGCCGACGCCCTGCCCCCCAGTGAGCTCCGCCGCCCCCACTTCCCCTGCCCTGCGCGCCGCCGCCCCCGCCCTCAGTGAGCGCCGCCGCCGCCCCTGCCCTGCCCTGCCCCTGCCCGCCGCCTGCCGCCCCTGGCCCTACCCCTGCCCGCCGCCCGCCGCCCCTGGCCCTGCCCCTGCCCGCCGCCCGCGCCTGCCGTCCTCCGCCTCCCGCCGCCGCCTGCCGTCCAGGAATGGAAGAAGAAGAAAGAAAAAGGAAGAAGAAGAAAGAAAAAGAAAAAGGAAGAAGAAGAAGAAAGAAAAAGGAAGAAGAAGAAGAAACCAAAAAGAAAAAGGAAGAAGAAGAAAGAAAAAGGAAGAAGAAGAAGAAACCAAAAAGAAAAAGGAAGAAGAAGAAAGAAAAAGGAAGAAGAAGAAGAAACCAAAAAGAAAAAGGAAGAAGAAGAAAGAAAAAGGAAGAAGAAGAAGAAGAAGAAAGAAAAAGAAAAAGGAAGAAGAAGAAAGAAAAAGGAAGAAGAAGAAGAAACCAAAAAGAAAAAGGAAGAAGAAGAAAGAAAAAGGAAGAAGAAGAAAGAAACCAAATGAAAATGTTAAATGTTAAATGTTAAATGTGTTTCAACAAAGGAAGAAGAAAGAAACCAAATGAAAACCAAAAAGAAAAAGGAAGAAGAAGAAAGAAACCAAAAAGAAAAAGGAAGAAGAAGAAAGAAAAAGGAAGAAGAAGAAGAAAGAAACCAAATGAAAATGTTAAATGTTAAATGTGTTTCAAAAAAAGGAAGAAGAAAGAAACCAAATGAAAACCAAAAAGAAAAACAAAGAAAACAAAACAAACAGAAGAAAAGGAAAAACAAAATAAGAAAAGGAAAAAGAAAAGGAAGAAGAAAAGGAAGAAGAAAAGGAAAAAGAAAAGGAAGAAGAAAAGGAAAAAAGAAAAGGAAGAAGAAAAGGAAGAAGAAAAGGAAAAAAGAAAAGGAAGAAGAAAAGGAAAAGAAAAGGAAGAAGAAAAGGAAAAAGAAAATAAGAAAAGGAAGAAGAAAAGGAAGAAGAAAAGGAAAAACAAAATACTTGGCAGTGCTCAATAATCTTATTTTTTTAATTCCTCCTCCTCTATGTCCCCTTAATCTTATTTTTTAATTCCTTTATACTTAAAGAATTTTTACTACATGCAGGAGTGACATATGGCGGACGATAGAGCCGAGCCGCTTAGGGATCCGGAGGCTGAACGTTATTTAATGGGCATCATCAACAACGAGATTCCTTATGTGCCGGGCTCAGAATATGAGCAAGAAGAGGATGTAGTCTCTTTTTTCTGAACCTTGACGGTGATCAAGAAGGCGATAATCAAGAAGGTGAAGGAACGGACATTGTCGACGGAGGTCAACCGTCAACAAACGACGATCTCGAATTGCAAGTAGCAACCACTTCCGGCGAGGTATATATATACATTGAGCCTCTCGTGATACAAACTTACTGAAATGTGAATACATATGTATTAACGCGCGCGACTCTCTTTCTTTTTTTAGCCCTCGGCCGGATCGAGTACGACAAAGCGTGGCAAATCCAAGGCGATGAAAACAGGAGAAACATATGCCATTGAGTTTGTCAGTGAAACCGGCAAGCCCCTACAGCACACCTCAAAGTTTATCAACCAATGCGGAGTCGTTGTTAGAGACAACGTCCCGATCACCATCCAGGAATGGAAGGAGACAAAGAAGGCACGTCTTGGTTTCAGTTTTGTCGACAAGAGAACGAAAAAGGATTGCTGGAGAAAGCTTATGGAACATTTCATTCTACCTCCGGAATACAACAAAGTCGATGAATTCGGTAACGAGGTTCCGGGTGGACGTGAGAGGAGGTGGCTAGTTAAAGAGTTCGCTCTTCAGAAGATGGGCGAAGCATTCCGGAACTTCAAGAAAAAATTTAACCCGTGACTATGTCAACAAGGGCAAGACTCCGGATTTCAATGGACAACATGAGAAACTGAAAGATGATTGGCCAGAATTTGTGAGGCAAAAGCAATCGAAGCATTTCAAGGAAATATAGAAAAAAATAAGGATAATGCGAGTAAGAAAAAGTTCCATAAATTTATGGGGCCAGGAGGATACCGCCTTTCGGAGCCTAGGTGGCAGAAGATGGAGGAGGACCTGAGGGTGCGAGGAATCCCTCTAGGTACAGAGGGATGGGACCCAAGGGCCAAAAGCTGGTGGTACGGGCATGGGGGATCGCTAGACCCGGAGACAGGGGTGTGTGTTCACCGGAAGAAAAAGTTTGCTCCCACCCAAGCCCTTATTGACGCAATGACCCAAGCTCAAGAGGGCTTGATCAAGTTCAACAGAGAGAAAGACGCACTGACAACAGCCCTCGGGAATGATGAACACGGAGGACGTGTACGAGGCAAAGGCAAAGTTCCGTGGAAAGTAGGGTTTTCCCAGGACAATGACCCGTACTGTTACAGAAGCCGTAAGAGAAAGACGGACCGGGATGCAGATCTTATGGCGAAGTTTGCATCGGAACTCCATGAGTTGAAGCAGACCGTGCATGAACTAGTAAAAGAAAAATCGGCTGGAGGGCCGCATGAAGATCATGAAGCGGATCGTGGAAGCCAGCAGCGGAGAAGCAGCGTGGCTTCCACGGATGCCCCGCCTGGTGCTAGTGCACCGATGATCGAGATTCGTGCACCGGAGCCTCACTACCCCGTGGATGATGTAAAGGAGATGAAAGAATGTGATCTGCATTATCCCGTGGGGAACGTTTCCACGAAGGTAGCTAGCGGCAGTGCTTTACCCTGTACACCTGGAGCACTCCACCACAACAACCCCATTGCATATGGCTATGCTCGTGTCACAGTGGAAGACATAGTCCAAGGGTTTGAGGACCTGGAGATTGACAAAGCTACACCCGAAGGGGAGAGAAGACTTGGAGATGTCAAGCGCCAGATCATTCTATGGAAAAAGAAGTACATAGTGTTTCCAGGAGAGGCGCCAAGGCTAGCAAGTCCACCCCCCTCCGATGGTGGTGGTGGTGGTGGTGGTGGCGGTGGTGGCGGTGGTGGTGGTCGTGGTGGTTCACCTACACCTCCTTCATGTCATTCGACGCCGTCCCCCGATCCACAACCTCCGGCGGGTACGACGCCCCCCAATCCACCTCCGGTGAAGAAGCAGAAGCAGGCGGACAGCAAGGAAACCCGCTCCTGGACTATTAACCCGGACCCTTATGTACCTAAGACCACAAGGGTACCGGAGCCATCACTGAAGCCTCTCCTCCCAAGGCCTTGGGAACTTAGTGAAGCTGAAACCAAATTGGCCGTGTCTGCTGATTATGAGAAATGAAAGGCGGATATGAAGGCGATAAAAGATCCTGAGCCCAAGCAAGTATTCACTGAGAAGCAAAAGAAGTGGGCTAAGGATTTTTTGACGACACCATCCCAAGCCGAGCTGAATATGCCTGACGACTATGGACATGAACTTCGTAGGCAAGCAAAAATATTGAAGGAGGAGAAAGAAGAAAGTAAAAAAAGCGGGAAACAAGTTGACCAGCTCGGGATGCAGAAGAAACAATCGATCCCCCCGCTCATAGTGAAAGCCGGTCCGGAAGAGGACCCCGAGATTATAGCAGCTGCGGCAGCACTTGGATTGACTGTAGCGAGTGCCATGAAACAAGGGTCCGAGATGGGTTTGACTCTTCGTGCCTTCTTAGGCCTTGAGGATGCGCCAGTATGTGAGATAGCATTACAATATGTGCGGAATGGGCCTCTCGTCGAGCCTGCGCGGGAAAAGAGTCTACCACCACAAATGCGGAATCTGCTACGTTGGTACAAGCAATTCATAACATGGGCCGACAAAGAATATGTTTATGCGGATGTTACATAGGAGCATCACACCAAACGGTACTCTGTACAAGTTCATATGAGTGAATTGTTCCAGCTGTTCAATCTGCGCGACCTCGACAAATCTATGCTGAGTTGCTACGTTCTGTAAGTGATTTATTTCTACCTCATCTCGTTCTTCATTGCCTGCACTATATATATATATATTGTCCTAACTATATTGTTGCGTACGCTATTATGCAGATTGAAGATTTGGGAATGCAAAATAAGAAACATCCATGATGTTGGGTTCATTGACCCACATATCGTTAATGGACATGTGTTACAAAATCACCCCGAAGACGTGGAGAAAGACTTGTACAAGTTTCTTAGAAAGCATCAACTCAAAAGTCATATTCTATTTCCTTACCATTTTGGGTGAGTGTTTCTCTCTTGTGCCCATTCTCTTTTGTTTACTCCATGCATGGTATGTCTAATCGATGAGTTATGCATGACTGTGCATGTAACGTGTCCGCAGGTTCCACTGGATTCTGCTAAATATTGAACTTCACACCTCCAGAGTTCTAATCATGGACTCTATGGATTCGGATCCAAAGCGTTGGGCCGACATGAGAAAAATGCTGCAAAAGTAATTATTTTCAATCATTTGATCTCTATATCGATCGGTCTCTTTCGTTCATTTCCTAATATCAAGTAACTAATAACTCCCTTGTTCATTTAATTTTCTTTGCCTTGTAGGGTTTGGAGACGGTTCTCAGAAGAAATTGTCGGTGAATTCAAACATGAGCTAGATTTTAGAAGGTTAGTTAATGTGGATAAGCAGCCACCGGGGACCAATCTATGTGGATACTATGTTTGTGAGAACATCCGGAGACACACCTCTGAGCGGAAGGCATCGGATAGCGTGCGGAAGGCGACGGATAACTTGCGGAGGAGGCTTAGTCCAGAAGCTCGCTTTCGACCAATTCAAGACGAATTAGCAGGATTTTTCATGAGGGAAGTCATCAATCCTAAAGGAGAACACTATACCGAGGACGAAGAAATTTATATGCATACCCGAGAATGAAACTTGTTCGAAGTTGTATATGGTCATCCATCCTAATTGTGTATGGAAACTTGTTCGAAGTTGTATATGGTCACCCGAGATTGAATATATATTATATATTCCTCTTGAATTCTTCTTGTTTGAAATTTCATATGCATGTATATAGTAGCGTAGAATATGTGTACTGAAACTTCATCAAAATTAAAATAAAACACAAAATAAAATATAAAAGAAATAAAACAATACAAATTAAAAAGAAACCAGGTTTAGGGGGGCTAAAACCCTAAACCTGCGGAGGAGGCCTTTAGTCCCGGTTAGCCACGAGAACCGGGACTAAAGGTCCTCCACCCCGACGGACCCCTGGCGCCCACGTGGACGGGCCTTTAGTCCCGGTTAGCCACGAGAACCGGGACTAAAGCCTTTAGTCGCGGTTCGTAAGAGGCGCGACTAAAGGGGGGGTCTTTAGTCGCGCATATTTAGTCCCGGTTGCACAGCCGGGACTAAAGGCCTTTGCGAACCGGGACTAAAGGCCCATTTTCTACCAGTGTTCGGCTCTCCACCGGCTCCGCAGAATTACAGGATCTGCGGAGTGTCTACTTTCCAACTCTACTGTTTTAGCCCGCAGCTCCGCCAGCTCTGCGGAGCTGAGTCCGAAGCGGAGGAAATCCGAACACCCCTTAAGTGTCGGCATGCATGCTAGCTAGGCCGATTGAAGGCAGCAGAGTCGTAGGTGAATTATTATTATTATTATTATTATTCGGAGGGAGGGTCGTAGGTGAATTACCCGGGCTGAATTCCACGGTCTCCTCTTCCGGAAACGCGGCGAGAAAACGTACTAACGATGAAAGTGTCTAACTGCTTCATGCATCAACAGCGATGGCGGAGCAAATAGAGCAGTCAGTCACAACACACGTGCAGGATGACCACGGCTTGGCCGGCCGGCCGGATGACAGTTGAAGCCAATGAACATCCACGGCAGATGAGCAGTCGTGGTCCGCTTGTACTACACCTGAATGTTAATTACTACACCTGACTGTGACAAAATGTAATCCTTAATTGACTAGGGGGTGTTTGTTTTCAGGGACTTTTTTGTTTAGGGACTAGAAAAGGTCCCTCTTAGAGACTTTTTTACCAAACGGGAGAGATTTTTAGGGACTAAACTAGGCATTTGGGACTAAAAAGAAGAAGTCCTTCTTAGAGAGTCTTTTTGAGACTTTTTCATGCCCTGCCCCCACCGTGCCTCACCTTATCCTTTTATCCACACCGCTCCTGCTCCCTGCCCCGCCCCGCACAGCAGAGTCGCCGCCGCTCCCCGCCTCCACGCCGCACCTCCAGTCGCCGCCGCTCCCCGCCCCCGCACAGCACCTCCAGTCGCCGCCGCTCCCCGCCCCCGCACCGCACCTCCAGTCGCCGCCGCTCCCCGCCCCCGCACCGCACCTCCAGTCTCCGGCCCGTGCCCCGCCTCCATTTCCCGGAGCCGCCGCCGCCATGGACGGCGATGAAGACGATGGTCTTCACTTCTTCTCTCAGGTCCCCTCCCATCACTAGGCTTCACAGGGCTCATCCGCGGGCGGAAATTTGGGGAGGGGCATGGGCTTCTTCGATCTGAACAGCAACGTCGACGACTACCCCGACTTGGGCTCGTACCAGCAACTCCTCCGTCGATGAACAAGTGGTTTTTCTGTTTTTATTATTTATGTAGTCTGTACTAGTTAATTATTAGGGGCAGCATGGTCTTTTAGCATGTCATTTATTATCCTCTAGTCCATATTTAGTCCCTGAAAACAAACAGGTAGGGACTAGAGACTTTTTAGTTGGGACTAAAAAAAGTCCTAGGACTTTTTAAACAAACAGGGCCTAGGAACAACTGGACGGGGGTGAATTGCTCGGCCGAACGGAACGCGTTCGTACGCGGCAGTAGGACGTAAACACGGACACCTACTTATATACCGAACTAAAACATAGACGGATTCGACGCTGCTTCTCTTGTCCCACGCTCGAACAGCGATTGAAATGAGGAAAAAAAAAGGGAAGACATCGCTTGTCTGATTAAAGTAAACTGTAGCGTAGCAGTCAGGTACGTACTGATACATGATCAGCAGCTAGCGACGGCGGAACAGATGCTTGGAGACGAACCGGACGTGGGGGCCCGGCAGGTAAATAATCAAAGGTAACACGCGCGTTCATATTCGGCCGAGTGTGCAGCAGCACGTAAACACGCTGCTGCTCTTCTCCCTGCACTCGTTGACGCATTCCCGTCACCATGTTACACGACCCTGCTTTCTCTTCTCCCACACGCACACGCTCACCTTGATCGGGTCTTTGGGTCTCCATAGTAAGTAGCTAGCGGTAAGACAACGGGAAAGAAGACTATCTAAAGTGTTGCGCGCGCGCATGGCGCTGTGCAGTGGTCAGTACCCGTTATAGCAACATGGGTTCACACATGACACATGTTCATGTGAGACACCACTCAAGCAACAACGACCGACACGTCCGTGGTCCAGATTGGAGCTCGACAACTATCTAGCTAATTTCCACTAACCTCCATTGAATATTCCACACCCTCTGTGTTTAGGCTAGCCATAATGAGAATAACTTAGTTAGTAATTTAACACATCCCAAAACAATTTTACTTATGTGATAAATATTTAATAAGAAAGAGGTGCTTGCGGTAACATAATATGTTAGTGTAACATGCTTTCTGAGGCAAAATGAGTCTATGGACTAATAAATGAAACCATCTATGACACTACTACTAAGTTACTTTATACTATGATGATAGTAACTTAAGCTAGTGTCATATACATGACATTAATATAAGTTACTTCTTACTATGACCCGCCTTAGGCGAAAGGCCGCGGATGAGGATGAGCAAAGCAGCCAGAAAAAGTGGCCCATGCATGGGTGATGCCGATGCGTTCACCTCGATCGCCAACATATACGCACATGCGCGCGCCCGGTGGCCAAAAGCCAGTTGAGATTCCATTCCAGATCCGCTGTGCCTTGTCCTCGGAGTCATAGACTTGACAGAGTCGATTCCTGTGCGCCAATACAGACAACAGTTGGCGACAGTGACAGCTGAACAACCACGTGCGTGCGTCAGCCCGATCGAGTGGAGCAGCGGCCAACTAGTCGTAGCAAAGAGACGACACGAAGCCGCCGGGACACATGCATGTGTTTTTTTTTCTTCGAAAGCGCATGCATGTTAATTGGTTATTTAGTTACATGTAGTTCTCGAAAAGAAAATTTTAGTTACATGTCCGGCTGCCCATGGTCTAGCGCAAAAAATTTACTACCGTTGAGCAGCACTCTACTGGCTAGCTTGGGGACGTAAGGGCATCTTCAGCCACCCCAAGAACATCACCGAACTAAAAAAGTTGGTGTCTTGTGGGTCATCCGGCGAAATCCGGCGAAATAAAGAGGGCATCTTCCCAGTCACACCTCACCCCAAGCAAAAGTTTATGACGAGAATGATTAAGTGGGCCAAGAAAAAGGACATGTGGTGAGACACAATTCGCCGAAACTTACGCCGGCGCCCCCAAAAGACCCCAGCGCGCCGGGTTTCGCCTGGGTTTGCCGACGCTATTTTGACGTCCTGGGAGGCGTTGGGGACGTGGCTGGGCCTTTTTCGGCGAACAGTGCCCGTCCGAACTTAAAACCAAGCCTAAAAGGTGTCTGGGGGCGTCCTTGTAAGGCTAGTGGAGATGCTGGCACTGGTTTGAGCCTTTGAGGCCGTTGGAGTATCAACCAGTTAATGACCGAGAAAAGTCTTCTAGCTTGGCTTTAGGTACGTACTCTACATACAGGGTGTATAGCAGGCGGAGTGGCCAACCTAATCAACACTAGTAGGAGCGAATCATACAGTCTGATTTATTAAGGGGGTCGACAGCGCGCGCTGCCTGTTGGCAGGAACCGATCCGCTAGAAATATAGTACTACAGTACGTTTGTCTTTTTTCTTTAGCGCCGGCCTCTCGATCGTGATTAGAGACTGTACCAGCTAGCAGTTGGTACTCTCTCTGTAAACTAATATAAATGCATTTTAGATCACTATTTTAATAAAAAAAATTCAATAAATGATGGATTTTATTAGCTTAAAATGAAGTATTAAGAGGATACAAAACACCATGAGCACACATGCGGCCTCTGCATAGTTAGGATGCACACAGCCAACACGCACTTAAGAAAACACACCGACCAATAGCAAAGTCACGTAAGACCAAAGCTATGAGCAGGCGAGAAAAAAAACCAAACTGATCAGATTCGTGATCGGCAAACTACAACAATGACCATATCCGCACCAATCATCTCATGACATCACACAATCGACGAGTTTCTTCAACAGCAACGCCTTCAGAATAGGAGTAGCGTTCAAACGCCGTCGTCGCCGGATCCAACCACCAAAGGCTAGAATCTGGGTTTTCACCCTGAAGAGTTAGTCCGAACATATCCGGACAATGCCTCCAGCAAGGTAACAATGTTAAAAACATCGCCATTGCCAGGTATAACCAACTTGAATCAGACCTAGGCTTTCACCCCGGAGCTCGCGATCGGGGTGCTCCATTAGCACCACCATCGATGTCACTCATGTGTTGTCGCCATCACTTTTCCGCGACCCCAGCAGCTACGTGTGATGTGCGACTACCGCTGCTGCACAACCATCCCTATGCGTCAAACCGTTGTCCATAGTTTGCATCTTGCTGCCGAAGTCAACCACCGAATCTGAAGGGAAACCTTTCTGAAGACCTTTCGGTGGCCATCGCAATCTGCAACAAGACTGTCGCCACAGGCCGGAGTGGTCATCTCCATGGGCGAATCTGGGTGATGGTACGACCGCTTTGGAAACCCACCCATGTCTGGCCAGATCAGAACGACAGGTATCATTGCACGATGGCGACAACAATCACCACGCCACAGATCAAGCCCAGCCAGCATCCGCAGATCAAGCCCCGCCAGCGTCGATGACCACCGACCCATGCCTTGCTCAGGCTGAGCAGCACAACCAGAAGGTGAGGCACCCAGGAGAGGACACGGGGGCGTGTTCCACCACTAGCCTGCTGTCGTTCAGCAATTAACGTCGTGATCCGCCGCCAAGCCCATGACCTTCATGATCACGTTCAGATCCGCGCGGGGAGGAACGGCTCAGGAGCAAGAGTCCCGCCCCACCGACCACCGACCGGAGCTTTACCCGGACGGCAGCGGCCGGCGGCGGCGAGGGAGAAAGAAGGCGACGGGGGCCTAGAGCGGCGGCGGCGGCGAGCCGCCCGAGTCATCGATGGGAACACTCTTATATTAATTTACAGAGGGAATACTACAGATGGATTATATTACGTAATATGGTTGTTGCTACTAGTGATGCTACATGTAGGTTTGCCACATTTTGGGATCATTAGAGTACTACAGCTAGCACATTTGTCCGTCATTATAATTGTATTAATATTGATTGAAGTTTGGATAACTAGTCATTGAGAAAGTAGGCACGCAAATAAAAATAACCAATCGAGCCCGCGAGATCATCATAATCCATCATATTACCCAACACTTACACAATTTAGTTTTTTCGATAAAGGGCATCTTTATTAACTTAAAACGTAGCATCAAGAAGATACAAATCATGATGAGTAATACCCGGCCTCTGCATAGCTAGGATGCACACAGCCAAACACAAATAGTTTAAAATAAAATAAAAAGATGACATATCGGCAGTAGTAGAGTCAAATAAGACCGTCACTATGCCTATGTTGAAGGATGTGATGGGCCGATACGGAGGTTATGCTGCCACCTATGTTGGGAAAAAACCTCCATGGCCACTCGCTCCAATTGCGTACACACCGTCTTGAACAGCGGCTGGAACTCCGTACGGTGAAGCATAGACCATGTACGAAGAGATTGCGTACAACGAAAAATAACCTGCAAAGAAGAAGAGTGTAATTCATCGGCAGCTAACTTAGCCATAGGTTACACCCCGCGTACGTACCTAGCAGTCCAAACTATTGCAATCGGTGGTGGTTGCGGTGCATGTGATAACAATATAATTAACAGTGTAAAGTTTTTTAATAAACATATCATATACATCGAACCTGCACAACATTATGGCACTGTCAAGCGAGAAACGGTCTATGTACAGTTTAGCTACGACGTTCAGGACCATTCCATGATAGGAGGGCTCGACCGTTTGATATGAACTTTCCGGGAAGGAGGGAAAGTGCATGTGCATTCCTACTTGGTTCACTGACCCCGGTCACTATATATAACCACAGCATGACACTTCTAGCATGGATCGATGCAAAAGAGAAGACAAAAGCTTAAGCTAGATATGTTAGAACTAACACAACTTGCTACGCACTAGCTCGATAGCTAATTTCCACTTGCCCGTTCTTTGCCACTTTGCAGGAGACATGGATCCAAAATTTTCACCAACTGAAATATACTATACACAGCATAGATCGATGCAAAAGGGGAATGCCAAAGCTAAGCTAGATATGTTAACACAAGTTGCTGGTGACTAGATCGACATATATCCAGCCAAATTTTGCATGCACTTGACTTTTTTTTCCTTCGCACGAGACATAGGTCCAAAATTTCAACAACTGACATGTACCAGTATTATACATAGCATCACCAGAGGTGGTTTCGTTGGCAGTGTGACGTTCTTTACGTAATAGTGGACAGATGCATATGCATGCATGCATGATCACCTTTAATCTCCTTGTCTAACTGGGCATGCATGCACCAGCATATGCGGATGACATATTCTTAGCATCAATTTTTGTTTTTCCAGCACTTTTTGGCGGATCAAGGTTCGCCGCCTCTGATAAATCATGCGTATGCGATGCCAAAATTGTGTACCGAACTATCCCATCATTAGGCGCTGCTGGAAAATAAAGGGCCATTAAATTTTTATTTGGTAATGTAAAGTACCCATTATATAGCTACTATATTGTTCCTGAGCAGCCAGACCGTTAGCTCCAGCGTCAATAATGGTGGAACTAGCCTTGCATTTGACGTTGACGTAGCGGCAGCCCATAATGAATGAATGACACAAGAACAAAAATATATAGGAACGAGGGTTAACATTTTCTTTGATATTTCTTGGGAGAAATTAAAAAGGTACATTTTTGGAACTTAACTAGACAAGTTTGACCCTTAATTCACGACCAACTAGACAAGCTTGACCCTTAATCCTCAAAACCAATCTTAAACAGAAAAGCAACAACATTCATTTTTTTGGCACATGTGGGACATGGCGGCCAAGTAAAAAACCCAAAAAAAATTTAAAATATACTCCCTCTATTCCTAAATGTAGTGCGCATAAATTTTTCAAGAAGTCAAACATTGTTTAGTTTGACCAAGTTTAGTGAGAAAAGTATCAACAGAAATAATACCAAACAAATATAATATAAATATAATATAAATATATGCTTAATGATGTATCTAATGATATTTACTTAATATTGTAGATGTAGATATTTGTCCTCTATAAATGTAGTCAAAGTAAGGGGAGTTTGACATTTGAACTTTCCTATGCGCACTACATTTAGGAATAGAGGGAGTAAGTAAAAAACAGCTTCCAATATAATCTCGAGAGAATTTTTTTTCTTTTCAAAATTGATATTTTTATGATCAAAATAGAAGAATATAGAAAATTAAGGGAAACACAAAATGTATAAATTACACTAAAATATGGAAAATTATACTCCCTCCATTCCACAATGTAATGCATATATATTTTTTGAAAAAATAAACATTGTAAAGTTTGACCAAAACTATTGATAAAAATATCAACAACAATATACTTCTAAATATATATAACATGAAAATATGTCTATTAATGTATGTAATGATATTGATTCCTTATCTTATATGTTGATATGTTTCGCTACACATTTGTCATTTGTTTAAAGTTCATGAAGTTAGAATTTCCAAAATATCTATAGCCATTGTGAAACAGAGGGGGTATAATAAAAAAATAAATGCAAAAAGGAAACAAACCGGAGTATTTGAAAATAATAATCTGAGCAGTGGAATAGACTCGCAAACAAGTTATGATCATCATAGAGATATACCATATTTAGTTATTGCTCATGAATGTTCCTTACACTTTTTGTGTCATTTCCACATTCCAATCTTATTGTTTTTACATAACAAAATTTTCCTTTTTTTCAAAGGTATACATTTTAATTGAAAATAATTTTTATTTCTTGAATTATTTCATTTTCTATTGATTGGGCTTCCACCTATTGTCAGTGCCACATCATTTCATCCAACCGTTAGCATTAGTTGAGTGGTATCACCCCACTAGGATTCCAAATAGTACACTCGACTGCAAGTATGAGCAAGCATATCACGCACTCCTAGCAGTGCAGGGAAGCAATTGATGCTCAGCAGGAGCCATAACTATATGAAAGTTGTGCATGTATGCAGACATATTTATCCGCACTTGCAATCGCGGCAGTTCAACGGCAGCCTAGCTTGTCCTTGTTCTTGTTTTTTGGTTGTGAATCCTTCTTCTTGTTCTTGTCCCCGTTCCTTTTCTTCTTCTCTTTCTACATCACTAATTTCCATTTTAATCCATATGACATTATTTGTTTGCTAAAGTTTCAGATATAAGCAATGGCGGTCACGAAGAGGAGTTGTTGTTTGTACATTTCTCAAGTGGGATTCTAATTTCATGGGAGATTTAAATTTACAAGGGGAATTAGATACAATGCCCTCCTCCTTCTTCACCTTCTTCTATCAATTTCTGGAAGGGTGTTGTGATACATCCGGACCAGCTGCATGGTTTGGGTAAACTCTGAGGGACACGCAGGGACATGCACACACATGCATGCATCCTTCAGATTGCTTTAAGATTCATGAACATGCATGTTTGGTTTAAAGCATTTGATTACTTTATGCTGGGGTCCATCCATGCATGCTTTTGGTAGCTTTTGCCAGAGCTGCAGTCGCCACTCACCCCACCTCCATTCTTTTTTCCATTTCGTATTTTAATTTCAATCTACTATTTCTTCCAAACTGAAAGTTCAAATTAATTTCGTTTGCATATTTGTGTTCATCGCGATGAGCATTTTCAAACAAGAACAATATTGAATACGTTTAAAAAAATCAAGTTTCAAATTTTAAAACTTGATAGTCGTAACATTTAGTTTTACAATGTTTCATATTTTAGGTCTTTAGGGTTCTGGGCTTAGGGTTTATGGTTTAGGGGTTACGGTTTAATTTTAAGATTTTGAAACTTGCTAAATATATTTATCATCGTTCCTATCAAGTTTTTGTAGTTGAAACCTGCCGGATTTGCCACGTGATCTACAAAGTCGTTTGATTCCACACGTTAGCAGTCCAAGTTTTAAGTTTCAGTTTCTGAAATTTGCGATTTTATCATTCACTCATACCAAGTTTCCATGGTTAAGACTTAACATTGTTCTAAAAACTCGTCAAAACATATTTAAAATGGATCTTATAAAGACCTCGTCACAAGAAACACGAATATGCAAATGAAGATATAAATTGGACTTCCGGTTCTAAAGATATAACATATTCAAATTTGAAAGTTAAAGAAAAAACATGGAATGTGGAATGGGTGAAGCTACCAAAAGCTACACGCATAGACGCCATCCAAAGTAATTAAGGGTTAAAGCCATGCAAAGACCAAACCAATTTCCAAATTGTGAAGCAATCCAATGGCCAAAAAATTGTCTTCCGCATGGTTTTGCATGCATGCAACCTTGTCATCATATACATACAATATGCAGAGCTAGGAGAAGGCTAACGCCCAACACCCCTCTCTTTATGTACCTGATCCATAGCAGGTGCTTATCATAACCCCACGCACTTGCCCACGAGAAGGCCTACTTAGCCCCTCACCGCACGATTTCCATCCACCGGTCAACAATAGTGGGGCACCGTACCCCGCCGGCGCTAGATCCTGACTCTTAAAAAGAACTCATGGGCTGGAACATTTTACCCAAAAAGAAATATGTTGGTGCAAAGTAGTGACTGGAATTCTGGAAACTTCCATGAAACTCCGCTGAAGATAAGATCCATTGTCTGGATTAGAAATTCCGTTCGATGTTGAACACTGATATGATGTCTCAGCGTCTGGGTTGTTGGCATCTCGTATTCTCATCTTCGGAAGGCTGTTTCCACGTCGCGTTGTGACGGTAACACAAGGCACGCGTCCCCACATGCATAACACGTCTACTACCTAAGTAGATTAAGTAGGTCGTCGACTTATCAAATGCAAATGCAAAGTCGTTCTCGGTCGATCCTCGCTCGCTTCGCATGCAGAGGTGCATGCGCGAGGCTTTCTATCCACGTGTACGTAATTAACCGATCGACGATGGAAAAAAGCAACCAGGGTTTTTATTAGAACGCCCGCGGGATTTCGCTGTGTTTCCGTGCATAAAGGGCTTTGCTAGACCTACGAAAATTTTGGTACGAAAGCTATGTGAAGGATGATGTGGGCTGGTTTGATTGGATTGCACCGGGGGGGTTAGTGGAATGAGGGAAGGAGACTTTCTTTTCGTAACTAATTTACGTAGTTATTCGTAGGTTTAGCATTTTTGGTGCATGAATTGACAAACATGGAGTACGTTGCGAATCGATCATTTTGAAACTTTTGTTGTTGTTGCGAATCGATCATTTTGAAACTCACGTGTACCAGATAGATAAACATGGAGTACGTTGTCCTAAACACATACTACCTCCGCACCGATTGAACTGCAAAAACGTGTCTTATATTTTGATACAGAGATAGTACCTATGTACATACTTTGTCCTACTAACTACTCCCTCCATTTCTAAATATATGTCGTTTTGGTAGTACAAATTGAACTACCAAAACGTGTTATATTTACGAGCGGAGGTAGTACTAGTAACTAACTCACTCTAGCTGAATGCACTGGAATACAGTTCGGACCTGTGACATTAGCTCTAGTGCAGTTTAGGTTACTATCATAGTTTTTAATAGTGGACTATCCATATTAGCGGCGGACCTCTTCTAAACACCCTCACATGCTATAGCGGTGCTATGGCGCATTATTTAAAATATTTTGTTCATGCTACAGGACCTCTCTTACTACAGGACCTCTCTTAAGCGCTATAGCGTACTTCAGCAGAGCTATTTAAAACCATGGTTCCTATAGACCGGAAATTCGTGTACGTAGCCGCCGTTCAGCAGTCAGATTAACGCATGGGCTGAGAGGCCGGCGGCCAGGTCAAAGTCTCAACTCGCATCTCCATATGTGCTCGTAATTAGCAACGCTAGATTATTTGACCATAACAAAAGTAGTTTCATGACTTATAAATTTATAATCTCACCAACCCTTTCCCCCGCTCTTTCCCTGCATGCTGCCTATAAATAGCTCGCACCATTGTCCCAACAAATCGTACAGCACAAAAATCGCAAGCAACGCACGCAACAAGAACTCGATCGACATCGAAGCTCGAGCTAACCTTCGCCACTTGCAGCAATCTCTCTCTCTTTCTTTCTCTCTCGCCGATCAAACTTGGTCAACGTCGACCGAGCAACTACACCCAGCTGCAAGGTGCAAGCAAGCAAGCTAGCTCGACAGTTAGCAATGGAGGTTAAGGTGTTGGGCTCCAAGCTCGTCAAGCCCGCCTACAATGCCGGCGCCGCGCCGGCACCTTCCACCGAGTACATCCCTCTGTCCATCTTCGACAAGGTGACGTTCAACATGCAGATGGCCATCATCTACGCCTTCGCCGCGCCGGCGCCATCCACAGCCGCCATCGAGAATGGCCTCGCCACGGTCCTCGCCCAGTACCGAGCCTTCGCGGGCCAGCTCGGCGAGGCGCCCGACGGCACGCCGTCCTTCATCCTCAACGACCGTGGCGCGCGCCTGGTTGAGGCGACCGTAGACGCCGTGCTCATCGACATGGCGCCAGCGAAACCCACGCCGGAGCTGCTCAAGCTGCACCCCGACCTGGAGGCGGAGCACGAGGAGGTTGTGCTGCTGCAGCTCACGCGGTTCCGGTGCGGCTCCCTCGCCGTGGGGTTCACGTCCAACCACGTCGTCGCCGACGGCCACGCCACCAGCAACTTCCTCATCGCCTGGGGGCGCGCCACGAGAGGCCTCCCCATCGGCCTCCCTCCCGTGCACCACCACAAGGACCTCTTCAAGCCACGGTCGTCGCCTCGCGTGGAGCACGACCACCGCAACAGGGAGTACTACCTGCCGTCGCCCACCGACGTCGTCGGTCACCACGGCGATGCCGCCGACAACATCGTCATCCATAAGGCGCACTTCTCCAAGGACTTCATCGCCGGTCTCCGAGCCAAGGCGTCAGAAGGGCGCGGCCGGCCGTTCAGCCGGTTCGAGACCATCCTCGCCCACCTCTGGCGCACCATGACGCGCGCGCGCGACCTGAGCCCCGAGGAGACCACCAAGATCCGGCTGTCCGTGGACGGGCGACACCGGCTCGGCCAGCCGGCGGAGTACTTCGGCAACATGGTGCTTTGGGCATTCCCGCGCTCCACCGTGGGTGACCTCCTGAACCGGCCGCTGAAGCACGCGGCTCAGGTGATCCATGACGAGGTGGCGAAGGTGGATGGTGCATACTTCCAGTCGTTCGTAGACTTCGCAAGCTCCGGCGCCGCCGAGAAGGAGGGGCTGGCTCGGAGCGCCGTGTGCAAGGACGCGCAGTGCCCGGACGTGGAGGTGGACAGCTGGCTGACGTTCCCGTTCTACGAGCTGGACTTCGGCACGGGGAGCCCAAGCTACTTCATGCCGGCCTACTTCCCCACGGAGGGGATGCTTTTCCTCGTGCCGTCCAACTTCGGCGACGGCAGCGTCGATGCCTTCGTACCCCTATTCCAAGAGAACCTCCAGGCGTTCAAAGAATGCTGCTATTCCATGGAGTAGGTGGCCTAACTGTTAATTTGTCGAAGAAACAGTGAGGCATACATTAGTTCATTCATTGAGAGGGTGGCAGAAAAAAATAATGTCTTTTCTTTTTTCTCTTTGAGAATTGAATAGTGCTACTGTGTGTACACAGATGTCATCTTGTACAAGTACGTAACACGAGTTTTCAGATAAAATAAATTTACTAGCGAAAGGATCCGTGTGTTGCAACGGGAGAGAAAAAAAATCATAATCTGCAATTGCCATGACCACGTTTTGCTGCATCACCGAGATATCCGATCACTCTTTTTCTTATTGAGACATTTCTTTTTTGAAAATAACTGTACTTATTTCGCAAAGAGTCAGTTACAAACATAGCCTAGACGTACTATCATTGAGAAGCCGCGAGAGCCACCAACCAAATACTGGGCCACCAAATCTCCCGCAGGCCGCTGCGGCCTCATAAGAGCATTATACATGTAATGTATTTGTAGACAATGTGCATGTATAAAGTGTTACACTTCAATCATAAAAGCAAGGAACAACTTCTCCGTGCATTGGATTTGTGTTGGTGTCAGACATAGACTAACAAATGAAAAGGTGACATGTTCATTCCCATCATAAATAATTGGCTAATTTAAATATATAAATTACCATTCGAGTTAATTAACAAGGTGTAAAGAGCCATTACCTTCATTAGATATATATTATTGAGAGCCTTAAATCTTGAGGATCACACATTTATGCATAGAAACTAAGAAAGTAGATGAATAAGAAATCAATCTTTAATTTGTATAAGTTACCAAATGCCCATTCGTGATAACAAAATTCCATCTGACCTTGTTTTCAAATCAACCCTATAAAGCTTAAAGATTACCAAATGTTCATGAATTCTAAAAATGTTCCTGCTTTAAAAAAATGTTTGGAAATTTCAAGTTTGGTTCAAAATTTCAAAAATATTCTTGTTTTTAAAAGCGATTGGAATTTTCAAAAAATGTTTGTGGTTTTAAAATAAGGATAATCAAAAAATATTCTTTTAAAAAAATCACAAAATCAAGTTTTTTTAGAAGATAAAAAAAGGTTTGCATGTTTCAAAAATTGTTTAGAATTTCAAAGAATGTACCCGCTTCCAAATTGTGTACACAAATCCAAAAAATCTCCTCATTTACAAAATTTCGTTCAGGAATTAAGAGAATGTTCTCATTTTTGAAAATTTGTTCACAAATGCAAGAAAATGTTCCCCCTTTTAAATTATTCACAAATTGAAGCATTGTTCGCATTTTTAAAAAAGTATAATGTTTGCAAAAAAATGGCAATTATAAGAATTATTCTGAATTTCAAGACATGTTTTAAAAAAAGAATAATATTCTGATATACCCCAGCAGTTATTTTTTCAAAATTCACGCGGCTATATAGTCACAAAGACTCACAAGCTCTATTGTTTAACTACATGCCTCCGTGAACAATTTGTCTCTCGTTCTATTCATGTGCAGCACAGGATTTTTCTCACCGGTCGTGCATGGTTGTTACTCCGTGTGCCGGCCCAGGAGGGGCGATTCCCAAACGTATTTTTTCATCCGTTATTATGTGGGCCGGTCTTGGTGGGGGGATTCCCATGTCTGAAGTATATTTTTCTAGCCGCTACTGCGTGGGGGTTTTCTATTTGGCATGTTGATCACGTCCTATCGATCTATCGTGTACCCTCTCCTCCTTCGATCATTTTTTGGGCCAGCCCATTTTCGGATTTCTTCCTCACCGGTTTCTTCCTGAACCGTTTTTTTGGTTTTTCTTCTGTTCTTTCTTATTTTCTTTTCTTTTTCTTTCTTCCTTTTTCGTTCTTTTTCTTTTTGGTAAACATCTTTTCAAATTTGTGAACAATGTCATGAAATCATGAACAAGTTTTCAAAATCATGAACATTTTTTCAAACTCGTGAACATATATGAAATCGTCAACATTTTTCAATTTCGTAAAGAATTTTAAAACAATTCTAACATTTTCTAAAATCGTGAACATTTTATACTATTTGCAATTTTTTTATAAAATTGTAAAAAAATAACATTTTTCTTAAATGGCAAACATTTATAGAATAGATGAACATTTTTTTCGAAATTTATGGAATAATTTTTGATATTCACAAGCATTTATTTATTTAGTGATCATTTTTTGAAATGCATGATCATTTATTAAATCAGCAAACCTTTTATGAATTGTGTCAAACTTTACGCTTAAACACATAGGTTCAAGGAACCATGGCAAGAGGTAAGGGCTTCTTCAACGGCAACCCGCAAAAATCATCCCGCATCCGTCCAAGGACATGGATGCAGGAGGACACCATCCAATGCTAGCCACATGCATTTTCACAACAACTCGAACCAACCGGACGAAATTCGTGCAAACACGGCCGGATTTCATATAAACATGACGGATTTCATATAAAAATGCTAGATTTTCATATAAACTTGACGGATTTCAATACATTTACATCAACTAAGTGGTGCTAGTCCAGCTCTGAAGGTATAATAGTACCTAATCTAAATCGCCGCCCGCAGATCCCTTTGTCTTCCTCATGTCCGGCAGCCCGATCACTCGACTGCCGGGAGCCCCGGAGGTATAAGCTTCAACACAAAGGATGGCTTGCTTCCCCACGAGTCATCGGAGTGGAACCCCCAGCGGATGCTTCTGCGGGACGGGAAGGCGGCGCCTCCGCTTCCGTGGAGCCCATGTGGGATCGACGGAGGTCCTCGTAAGAGAAGAACCGGACAAGACACCGGCTGTGTACGCCGGCATCGCCTCGGTGGTGGCCTTCATCGGACCCAAGCGGCGACGGACTCTTGTGTTCTACTTCTCGATTATGACGGTGGACGTGGAGGCGTCGGCCACCGAATCGTTGCTCTCCACGCACCCGGTTTCTATCTCTGTCGGCAATAGCCGCCTTCAATGCGGAGCGACGCGCTCTACAGCGGCATGAATGCGGGCAGCTGGCGCCAGGCGGGATGCGCGCGCAGGAGGGGGAGGGGTTTTTAGTGGGCCATGGCGTTCAAAAGTGGGCTTGGGATCGGTCCGGACTCTAGCTAACCTCCCCCACTTTGTGTCCGGTTTGCGGGAGAAATCGCGTCCGGACTGCCTCGCGGACCTATACATAACCGCGTTGGATGACTTTGACGGTCCGGACGGTTGTGGAAGGTTTACACGGGTCTGCCTTGGAGATGCCCTAACCACCATGTCATTGTAGCAACGCCTCTCCTCGTGACTTGCGGCAACCTGAATCTATTTATCTCTTATCATTTACATATTTTCCTACATCTACACTTCTTTTTATGTTTTTTGTAAAAGAATTGCTTAACCTCTACCTATAATTTGTAGACCGTTGATGTTAATTATTTGTTCAAGATTTAATATAAATAATTATGTTGTTGGGGTAGAAATTTGACACCATAGTTCATTGTAGACCTGTTACGGGATTTAAAAAACTGTCGTAATAAGAACCTATAAGTACACCCTGAATATAACCACGTACCCTTTCGCCCTAGCCTCCTGTGACCAAGGCGCTAGGGTTTCCTTGCCTCTCACCGGCGGTCCGCCTTGCATCCTATGGTTCATGGACCATGGACGCGCGGTGGATCCCGGACCTTGCCGGCGGGAGGACTCCATCTGTAGGTGTTTTTTAAATTTTGTTATGGTTTGTGCCATGCTTAGGAAGACGATGCTGTGGCACTTCCTGAAGATGGAATAAGATCCTCCCCGCCTAGCCCCCGCCCTGGTGGAACTTCTAGCGTCATTGGATGGCATGTGGAGGTGTGTCTCCGGCGGATCTCGTGGGATCCATTTGGCGTCTGTCTTCGGCGGATCCATTTGGATCCAGTCTTTGTTCGTCTATGTACGTGTGTCTGTAGGTTGGATCCTTCCAATCTACGCTTCTCTTCATCGGTGGTGGTGGCTGATCTTGTGTGATGGTCCTATGAGGTCTTACCACGATGACTTCATGACAGCTGTCTACTACAACAATGTTTGCCCGGCTTTGATGAGGGAGGGGCAATGACGGCGGCGTGCCTTTGTCTCGCTCCAATGATTGTAGTCGTCGCTAGGTGGTCTACGGACCTAGATGTACTTTTATTTCTGGCGTTCTTTATACTACCTCGAAATTTGATGAATAGATCGGAAGTTTTCTCGAAAAAAACCTAAAAGTACAAATTTGGTGTTTTTCTGAACCATGATGGGCTGGGATACCACTGTCCTTTTAACCATCTAGACATATATTGGTTCGCATAAATTTGGTGTTAAGAATGTCTTTTTCCCTAGCGCTTGAGACCTAGGGTTCCCTTGTCCTCCGGCGCTCTCGCCACTGTGAGTTTTCCCTGGATTGATCGCTCCTGCAGTGATCGCCCTCGTGCAAGTACCCTCCTGCGCAGGCTGCCGCTAGGGCCATCTGTTTGTCCCTAGTAAAGTCTTGGGTTGGGAGTGTTTCAGATCGTGAGATGGCAACGCCGACGGAGACCTGCGGATCTCACCCCGGCGGTTCTGAAGATCCTAGTGTCCTTCTGGAACGTCTGCATCTAGAGGATGATGAGTTGGACAATCTGGTTTGGGAGGAGGAGGTGGACGAGCCAGGTTCTAAACCTAAGTGGCTTTGGGCGCAGCGACGGTCACGGGGAATGCCAATACAGTGGTAAATTCGACGAAGCTGATGGTAACCTTGGCAGAGGGACAGGTGCAAGTCGTGCGCGTGGCCCTGGTCGAAGGTTTGGGCATGGAGTTGTCGCCCATGCAGGCCGAGGGGATCCTACAACAGAGAACAATACTAGCACTAGGCAGTATATGCAGCAGAGTTGGTGTTTTAATGCAGTAAATGCTCTATATGATCATGGTTTCTCTCTTACACCAGGGCAGGGCGCTACAAAGGAGATACAAAAGGAAGATGTAAATGTGCTTGGCAAGAGCTCTGCAGATGATACGTGTGTTGGGCCTAACGCTTCTGCTGAAAGTGACCTCCCGGACAAGAACACGGGGGGCATTGTTCCGGTTGGAAACAATGCAGATATTGTTGACCAATTTGATGGGTCTGATCCTCCTAGTAGCTCCGTGATTGGAAAACCTCAGAAGAACGCTAATAAAAAGAAGCTTAAGGTGGATGATGGAGAAGCTATTGACAGTACTTCAACTAATGGATCGGCGGCCTCCTCGACGGAGGACCGCCGGGAGCAATGAATCTTCTAAGTTGGAACTGCAGGGGGAGGGAACTCCCAGATAGTTCATGACTTGGTGACTTCGGTGCAGTCGCATTCCCCCACTATTGTGTTCCTATGTGAAGCAAGACAATCTGCAAGTAGGATGAAAAGATACACGTCTCGATTGGGCTTGCGGGGCTTCAATGGTGTTAACAGCAATGGCAACAGCGGTGGTCTTGCCTTGTACTGGCATGAATCCTTAACAGTGGAAGTGGTTTTCTCAAATGAACGTTGTATTGATGCACACATTAAGGCATGCCCAGAAGAACCTCCCTCGAGGCTAACTTGTCTGTATGGCGAGCCAAGAGTAGAAGATCGTCATCTTATGTGGTCTTTGATGCAGGATCTTTGTCCAAGGTCTGATCTCCCATGGATGGTTGTAGGTGATTTTAACGAATGCATGTGGGACTTTGAGCACTTTTCATTGACAGCTAGAGCGCCCGGGCAGATGCAGTCTTTTCATGATGCTTGTGTCTTGGCTGATCTCGGTTTCAGTGGATTTCCATACACCTATGATAACAAGAGGAGTGGCAACGCACACGTTAGAGTGAGACTTGATAGAGCAGTAGCAAATACGTCATGGAGAAACATGTTTGACCATGCTTCTGTTCGGCACCTTACTTCCCCATGTTCTGTCCACGTCCCGGTTCATGTAACCAACGAAGTTTATGTTGATCGTCTGGTTAAGCCAGGGGTACGACATTATGAAGTCATGAGGGAGCGAGAGCCAGCTCTTCAAGAAGTTATTGCCAAAGCATGGAGTGAGGCGGGAGAAACAAACACCCTACGTGATATACATGCATCCCTTAGGGGTACCATGTGTAGGTTGTGCTGCTAGAATAAAGAAAAATTTGACAATGTTGCCGAGGAAATTGAAAAATCCGGTACTCAACTTGAAGAGCTTATGATGATGAATGCAGATAGATGTGAGATTCGAAGAGTGACAGTAAAGATGAATGAACTTCTTTACCGAGAGGAATTAATGTGGATGCACGCTCTCATATCACTTGGCTAAAGGACGGTGACCGTAGGACAAAACAATTTCAGTTAAAATCTCTGTGGAGGGCTAGGAATAATCGAATAAAGAAACTGGAGGACACTAGTGGCAACATCTTTACAGATAACTCTGTGATCGGGCACGCTGCTACTGGTTATTTCCAGAGCATCTTGTCTGTTGATCCTAATTTGGATGCCTCGCCTATAATTGATGTAATTGCTCCTGTTATTAATGATGATACAAATGCTTCCTTGTGTGCACACTTTTCTAACAAAGAGATTTCAAATGCCTTGTTCCAAATTGGCCCTTTGAAGGCCCCTAGCCCCGACGGGATTCCAACTCATTTTTTCAGCATAACTGGGTACCCTAAAGGAGAGCATTACTTCTGGGGTCAAGGAATTCTTTCGTACCGAGATCATGTCACCGGAAGTTAATGATACTACTATAGTATTGATTCCAAACCCAGTTAAGATCACTAATTTTAGGCCTATAAGTTTATGTAATGTAATTTATAAAGTGGTCTCCAAGTGTATGGTTAACCATCTTAGGCCGGTGCTTGATGATATCATCTCACCGACGCAAAGCGCTTTCATCCTTGGGCGTATGATCACTGGTAATTCTTGGATTGCGTTTGAGTATATTCATCATATTAAACAGAAAAAGGATCCCACAAAGAGTTTTTGTGCTTACAAATTAGATCTCTCAAAGGCTTACGATAGACTGGATTGGAATTACATTAAGCAAATGATGCAAAAGTTAGGCTTCGCTCACTGTTGGATCAACCGGACCATGTCATGTGTGACCTCTATGAGATACTCCGTAAAATTTAATGGAGCCATCTTGGATTCTTTTGCACCATAGCGTGGACTTCGGCATGGTGATTGATAACCCACAAGCATAGGTGATCGTTTGTAGCCTTCTTCGATAAATAAGAGTGTCGAACCCAACGAGGAGCTAAGGGTAGAACAAATATTCCCTCAAGTTCTATCGACCACCGATACAACTCTATGCACACTTGACGTTTGCTTTACCTAGAACAAGAATGAAACAAGAAGTACTTTGCGAGAATAAAACTACAAATAAATTGGAAGGTAATAAAAGTAAATAGCTTTTGTCGACAAGAAAGTCATTTGTCCCTAGGCAATCGATAACTAGACCGGTAATCATTCTTGCAATTTTATATGAGGGAGAGACATGAGCTAACATACTCTCTCTATTTGGACCATATGCACCTATGATTGCAACTCTAGCAAGCATCCGCAACTAATAAATATCATTAAGGTCGTAAAACCCAACCATAGCATTAAGTATCAAGTCCTCTTTACTCCCATACGCAATGACCCCCAAACTCGGGTTTGTGCTTCTGTCTCTCACGCAACCCACTATAAGCGAATCATGAACGTATTGCAATACCATATAGCGGGGATCCCTCACGTTTGCGCGAGACGGAGGGCACGTAGGATAGCACCATAATAGAATATACACTCATACCAACCAAGATCACGATTAGCCCATAGGACAAAACGAATCTACTCAAACATCATAAGATAACCATAGATCATTGGGAAATAATATATAGCGTTGAGCACCATGTTTAAGTAGATATTACAGCGGGAAAAGAGATGTTACACCACTGCATAGAGGGGGAGAAAGTTGGTGTTAACGGTAGCAACATTGTTGATGTAGATCGCCGTCACGATCCTAGCCCCGGTGGCACTCCGTCGCCAACGGGAGAGAGGGGGAGAGAGCCCCCCTCCTTCTTCTTCTTCCTTGCCCTCCCCCCTAGATGGGAGGAGAGTTCCCCCTCTGGTCCATGGCCTCCATGGCGGCGGAGGGGCGGGAGCCCCTCCGAGGTTGGATCTTCCTCTCTGTTCTCTTCTATTTCGCGTCCCCGAGATCTGGCCGAAAACTGTTTCTTATATTCTGGGCGATCCGTACCTCCGATTGCGCTAAAATTTTAGAACGATTTTTTCCCGAATATAAGCTTCCTTGCGCCCGAAGTAGAGCTCCAACAGACATACGAGGTGAGCACAACCCACCACGGAGTGCCTGGGCCTTGGGGCGCGCCCATGTGTTTTGTGGTGGCTGTGGGCCCCCATTTGTGTTGATTCCGAGTCCCAAAAATCACATATATTCCAAAATAATTCTCCGTAAATTTTTATCGTGTTTGGACTTCATTTGATATGGATATTCTGCGAAACAAAAAGCATGCAAAAAAAGGAACTCGCACTGGGCACTGGATCAATAGGTTAGTCCAATAAATCATATAAATGCCAAAAGTATGTAAAAGTTGTATAATATTGGCATGGAACAATAAAAAAATTATAGATACGATGGAGACGTATCAGCATCCCCAAGCTTAATTCCTGCTCATCCTTGAGCAGGTACATGATAAAAAAGATAATTTTTGATGTGGAATGCTACCTAGCATAATCTTGATCATACATCTAATCATGACATGAATATTAAGACACGAGTGATTCAAAGCAATAGTCTATAATTTGACATAAAGACATCAATACTCGGGCATCCCAGCAAACAATCATGTCTTTCGAAATATCAATGCTAAAGAAAGTTATCCCTACAAAATCATATAGTCTTGTCATGCTCTGTCTTCCTAACACAAAGTATAAATCATGTACTACCCTGATGTCAGCCAAGCAATTGGTTTATACTTTTTAACGCGCTTCAGCATTTTCACTCTCACGCAATACATGAGCGCAAGCCATGGATATAGCACTATGGGTGGAATAGAATATGATGATAGGGGTAAACATAGAGAAGACAAAAAAGTAAGAAAGTCTCACATCGACGCGGCTAAGCAACTGGCTATGGAGATGCCCATCAATTGATATCAATGCGAGGAGTAGGGATTGCCATGCAACGGATGAACTAAGAGCTATAAATGTATGAAAGCTCAATATGAAACTAAGTGGGTTATGCATCAAACTCTACTATGAAAAATTCCCACTAGTATATGAAAGTGACAACATAGGAGACTCTCTATATGGAAAACATGGTGCTACTTTGAAGCACGAGTGTGGAATAGCATGCCCCTTTTTCTCTTCTTTTTTTCTTTTTTTTTCTTCTGTTTCTTTTTTTTCTTTTCTTTTTCTCCCTTTTTTTATTTTTAGTCCGGAGTCTCATCCCGACTTGTCGGGGAATCATCGTCTCCATCATCCTTGCCTCATTGGAACAATGCACTAATAATGAATAATGATGATCATCACACTTCTATTTACTTACAGCTCAAAAGAAATAAGAATTGCAACTCTATAACAAAGTATGGCTCTATATGAATGCCTCTGGAAGTGTACCAGGGTGTGCAATGATCTAGCATAGCAGAGATATCAAAAAACGGACAAGCAATGGAAATATTATGCTAGCTATCTTACGATCATGCAAAGCAATATGACAATGAATGCTCAAGTCATCCAAATGGAAGCGGTGGAAGTTGCCTGGCAATATATCTCGGAATGGCTATGGAAAGGCCATAAGGTATATATGTATGGTGGCTGTTCTGAGGAAGATATAATAAGGCTTATGTGTGATAGAGCATATCATATCACGGGGTTTGGATGCACCGGCAAAGTTTGCACCGACTCTCGTGGTGAGAAAGGGCAATGCAAGGTACCGTAGAGGCTAGCAAATTGTGGAAAGGTAAGAGTGCGTATAATCCATGGACTCACAATAGTCATAAAGAACTCATATACTTATTGCAAAAGTTTATTAGCCCTTGAAGCAAAGTATTACTACGCATGCCCCTAGGGGGGAGGTTGGTAGGAGTTAACCATCGCGCGCCCCGACCTTCACACAAAGATAGACAATCAAGGATAAATTGTGCTCCAACTTCCCAGCATAATGGGAGACTATACATGCATGCTTCGGGAATCGCAAACCTTAACACCAATATCTTACTAAACACGATGATGAAGTAGTACCTCCTATATATTATCATTTCTATATCACAAAACTATTGCAAGGAATCAAACTTATCATATTCTGTGATCCAAAAGTTTTATGTAAGATTTTATGACTAACCATGCAATTGACCAATCCCTGTTGACTCTCTAAATTGATATAAGTGAAGCATGAGAGTTTAATTCTTTCTACAAAAGACCATCCTCTAACAAATATAAGTGAAGCAAAAGAGCATTATATAAATAATGGTTTTCCATGTGAAGACAGACAGGCAATCCAAACTTCAAATGATGTAAGTGAAGCACATGAAGCATTCTATAAAGCCATACTCAAAAGATATAAGTGAAGTGCAATGAGCATTCTATAAATCAACCATGGACTATCTCATACCATCATGGTGCATAAAAGAAAAATGAAAACTATACACAAAAATACGCTCCAAGATTTGCACATATCACATGAACAAAACGAAGATGAAAACATACCGATACTTGTTGAAGAAAGATGGGATGCCTTCCGAGGCATCCCCAAGCTTAGACGCTTGAGTCTCCTTGGATATTTACTTGGGGTGCCTTGGGCATCCCCAATCTTGAACTCTTGCCTCTCCTCCTTCTCCTCATATCGAGACCTCCTCGATCTTTGAACACTTCATCCACACAAAACTCAACAGAAAACTTGGCGAGGTCCGTTAGTATAATAATGCAAACCACTACTTTAAGTACTGTTGCAAACCCATTCATATTTTGTTTTTGCATTGTAGCTACAGTATTATAACTTTTCCATGGCTTATACCACCGATAGAATCGATTGTTTCACCAAAACAAGCAAAACAATGCATCAAAAACAAAATGTGTCTTAAATAGGATAGTCTGTAGTACTCTGAACACTAACCATACTTCTGGAACTCCAAAAATTCTGAAACATTAGGACAAAATAAACAATTTGTATAACAGTAATGTGTAAAAAAATTAGAAACATTTGACGTTCTAGTAAAAAACGAAAATTCACGCGCTACAGCCAAAGTTTCTGTTTTTACACCGCACATACCAACAAGCAATCTAATCATCCTAAATGAAAATCTTGGCACATTATTTTTATAATACAATGGATTTGTACAAGGGGATAATTTTTTTGTGAGAAACTTCCATGAAAATTTTACTTTGTTTCCATGAGCATGAACACAAGTGTTCAAGGTCGACCCTCACTTCTCAAATGCATCACCTTTCAATCACTTCTCTTTTTTGAAAAAGTATTTAAGTTCCCCTCTATATGTTTTGTTTTTAAACTTTATAAAAGCACTCAACAGAAATAAATTACTCTAAAACTTCCGGGTTATCTCCCTGGCAGCGCTTTCTTTAAAGCTGTTAAGCTAGGCATATAGTGGTCAAGTAATGGATCCACCTGGATCTCAAGGCATATCAAAGCCAATTTTAATTAACAATGATTTGGCATTTAGTAATGAGCACAAAGCAACATATACCATGCAATGACGAATTCTAACTCTTTTCCTATGCATCGGCATGCATGTCATAAAAGAACAATTCATGCACATCAAGTAAAGGCCAATACATAGCATATGTAATTTCTTGCAATTCTATCGTATTGGAAACATAAAGAGACGGAGATGTGGTTACACTCTCATAATAATTGCAACTAGGAGCAGCAAGCACATGCACATTATATTCATCAAAATCATCATGTGCAACGGTAAAAGGCAACCCATCAATGTAATCCTTAATAAGTGCAAACTTCTCCGATATTGTGTAGTTTGGAGAATTCAAAAGGATAATAGGAATATCATGTTTGGGCTCAATAGCAACAATTTCATTCTTAACATAAGGAAGTATAGCAAGTTCATCTCCATAAGCATAATTCATATTGGCATCTTGGCCACAAGCATAGCAAGCATCAAGTTCATCAAAAAGGGATATTTCAAATGAATCAACGAGATCATAGCAATTATCATAGCATCAGCCTTCGGTAAGCATGAAAGAAAATTAAACAATGTATTAGTTGAAGAGTTACTCTCATTAGAAGGTGGGCACGGGTAGCTAATCCGCTCTTCCTCCTTTTGTTCTTCGCTCTCCTCATCATCTTTTTCATCCAATGAGCTTACAATTTCATCAATTCCTTCTTCCATAGACTCCTGCAAAATATTAGTCTCCTCTTGGATAGCGGAGACTTTCTCAATAAATGCATCAATATCGGAATTGTATTTATAATTCTCATAGCAATATTTAAGTATAGCAAAATTCTCAGGTCTATAAACTGAATCATCAAAATCTTCATACTTTTCAAACAGAGGTTCAATTTCATAAGCACCCTTAAAAGCAACAAATTCTTCTATTCGTTCCACATCGTAGTAATATATCTACCATTAGCATAAGAAGCCAAGGTTTCATTATCACTAAATTTGCATGAAAAGGGAAGGTGTGGAGCATTCATCCTAGAGCAACGAGTATAATCATATCTCTAGCATAAATTCCAAGCATACCAATGCAACATATCAATTTGATCCCATAATAGTTTCCCTTTTTGTGTCAAGTGATAATACCTAAAGTATTCACGTTGATCCAACGTGTCTCCCATTATCAAGTTGAACGGGGTTTTCTCAGGATTATCAAAGTAGTTTTTAAATTTTTTCACATAACGAGCATCGAGGGTTTTAGGAGGTTCCCCATCTCCATGAGTAGCAAGTACCACTAAATTTTTTGGTGTTTCGTGTTCCGTATCCATAACTAAATATAGAGAACAATTTAGAACATAAATAAAATCTACTTAGTGATAAAGAAAACAAGCACACACGAGAATATTCATCCCACGCTATTGCTCCCCGGCACCGGCGCCAGAAAAAGGTCTTCATAACCCACAAGTATAGGGGATCGTTTGTAGCCTTCTTCGATAAATAAGATTGTCGAACCCAACGAGGAGCTAATGGTAGAACAAATATTCCCTCAAGTTCTATCGACCACCGATACAACTCTACGCACACTTGACATTTGCTTTACCTAGAACAAGAATGAAACTAGAAGTACTTTGTGATAATAAAACTACAAATAAATTGCAAGGTAATAAAAGTAGATAGCTTTTGTCAACAAGAAAGTCATTTGTCCCTAGGAAATCAATAACTAGACGGTAATTATTCTTGCAATTTTATATGAGGGAGAGGCATGAGCTAACATATTTTCTCTACTTGGATCATATGCACTTATGATTGGAACTCTAGCAAGCATCCGCAACTACTAAAGATCTTTAAGGTCGTAAAACCCAACCATAGCATTAAGTATCAAGTCATCTTTACTGCCATATGCAATGACCCCCAAACTCGGGTTTGTGCTTCTGTCTCTCACGCAACCCACTATAAGAGGATCATGAACGTATTGAAACACCCTACAGCGGGGATCCCCCACATTTGCGCGAGACAGAGGGCACCGTAGGACAGCACTGATACGTCTCCAATGTATCTATAATTTATGAAGTATTCATGCATCATTCTTGGATGTTTTACAATCATTTTATAGCAACTTTATATCATTTTTTGGGACTAACCTATTGACATAGTGCCCAGTGCCAGTTGCTGTTTTTGCTTGTTTTTTACATCGCAGAAAATCAATATCAAACGGAGTCCAAACACCGCGAAACTTTTTGGAGAATACTTATGGACCAGAACACCCATGATGGGCCAGAAAAGCACCTGGGGGGTGCCCAAGGGGGCAACAACCCACCAGGGCGCGGCTGGGCCCCCAGGCGCGCCCAGGCGGGTTGTGCCCACCTCGGTGGCCTCCCACACCCCCTCTTCGCCTTATAAATTATCAAATATTACAAAAACCCTCGGGGAGACCCTAGATCATAAGTTCCAGCGTCGGAAGGCTCTGTAGCCACAAGAAACCAATCTAGACTCGTTCCAGCACTCTGCCGGAGGGGGAAATCATCACCGGTGGCCATCTTCATCATCTCGGCGTCTACCACGATGAGGAGGGAGTAGTCCACCCTCGGGGCTGAGGGTTTGTACTAGTAGCTATGTGTAATCTCTCTCTCTCTCTCTCTCTCTCTCTCTCTCTCTCTCTCGTGTTCTTGAGATGTCACGATCTTGATGTATCGCGGGCTTTGTTAATATAGTCGGATCATCTGATGTTTTCCCCTCTCTATCTTGTGATGAATTGAGTTTTCCCTTTGAGATTTTTTATCAGATTGAATACTTTTATGGATATGAGAACACTTGATGTATGTCTTGCTATGAATACCCATGGTGACAATGGGGTATCGTATTGATTCACTTGATATATGTTTTGGCACTCAACTCGCGGATTCCTGAGGTGACATTGGGGTAATCTATGCATAGGGGTTGATGCACGTTCTTGTCTTTGTTTCTCCGGTAGAAATCTTGGGGCACTCTTTGAGGTTCTTTGAGTTGTATTCAGTATTATGAATCTGAATTTGCTTTGGTGTTATTTTAGTACGAACTCCAGGATAGATCAAACGGAAAGACTAGCTTTGTGTTATTTTAGTATGAACTCTTGAATAGATCGAACAGAAAGAATAGCTTTGAGGTGGTTTAGTACCCTACAAACAATTTCGTCTTATGTTCTCCACTAGATAAGAACTTTGGAGTGATTCTCCATTGCACGTTGAGGGATGGTTATATGGTCCAATTATATTAGAACTGTTGAGAGATTGCACTAGCGAAAGTACGGACCCTAGGCCTTGTTTTCAAGCATTGCAATACCGTTTGTGCTCCATTTTATCAATTGCTACCTTGCTGTTTTTATTTATTCAGATTATAAAAATATATTTCTACCATCCATATTACACTTTTATCACCATCTCTTTGCCAAACTAGTGCACCTATACAACTTGCCATTGTATTGGGTGTGTTGGGGACACAAGAGATTTCTTGTATTTGGTTGCAGGGTTGTTTGAGAGAGACCATATTCATCCTACACCTTAGGTCATCCACTTGAGGGAAAATTGCTATTGTCCTACAAAATTCTGCGCTTGGAGGCCCAACATGAGTCCACAAGAATAAAGTTGCGTAGTAGACATCAAGCACCATAATAAAATATACACTCATACCAACCAAGACCACAATTAGCCCATAGGACAAAACGAATCTACTCAAACTTCATAAGATAGCCATAGATCATTAGGAAATAATATATAGAGTTGAGCACCATGTTTAAGTAGATATTACAGCGGGAAAAGAGATGTTACACCGCTGCATAGAGTGGGAGAAAGTTGGTGTTGATGGTAGCAAGATTGTTGATGTAGATCACCGTCATGATCCTAGCCCTGGCGGCACTCCGTCGCCATCGGGAGAGAGGGGGAGAGAGCCCCCCTCCTTCTTCTTCTTCTTCTTCCTTGGCCTCCCCCCTAGATGGGAGGAGAGTTCCCCCTCTGGTCCATGGCCTCCATGGTGACGGAGGGGTGGGATCCCCTCTGAGATTGGATCTCCCTCTCTGTTCTCTTCTGTTTTGCATCCCCGAGATCTGGCCGAAAACCGTTTCTTATATTCCGGGAGATCCGTAACTCCGATTGCGCTGAAATTTTAACACGATTTTTTTTCTGGATATAAGCTTCCTTGCGCCTGAAGTAGAGCTCCAACCGACGTACGAGGTGAGCACAACTCACCACGGCGCCGCCTGGGCCCTGAGGCGTGCCTAGGTGTCTTGTGGTGGCTGTGGGCCCCCGTTTGCGTTGATTCCAAGTCCCAAAAATCACATATATTCCAAAATAAATCTCCGTAAATTTTATCACTTCTGGACTTCGTTTGATATGGATATTCTGTGAAACAAAAAGCATGCAAAAAAACAGGAACTGGCACTAGACACTAGATCAATAGGTTAGTCCAAGAAATCATATAAATTGTTGCCAAAAGTATTTAAAAGTTGTATAATATTGGTATGGAACAATAAAAAATTATAGATACGACGGAGAAGTATCAGTGATCCATTATCCCCATACATATTTCTTTTTGTGGCTGACGGTCTCTCTACACTCTTCCACAAGGGTATTGCTTCAAATGTTTTGTCCCCGCTGAAAATTACGAGGAGGGCCCGTGGGATTTCACACCTCCTATTTGCGGATGACACTCTTGTGTTTTTTAAAGCAAATGCACAACAAGCCAACCATGTAAAGTAGATTTTGTAGGTCTATGGGCAAGCCACTGGATAGCTTCTGAACCCCTCAAAATCTTCCATTCTTTTTGGTAGCTCATGTCCGGATGCTATAATTGTTGCAAAAAATCATAATTGGGTGTCACTACTTCTGGCTTTGAAGAAAAATACTTGGGGCTACCCACTCCTGATGGGCGGATGATGAAGGATAAATTTCAAAACTTGCAAGTAAAGTTAACTAAGCGCTTGTTCGCTTTTGATGGACATCCTACTCGGTCTGGTAAAGAATCATAATCAAATTTGTTGCCCAGTCTATTCCTACCTTTATTGTAAGTGTGTTCGTAGTTCCTTTTGAGTTTGCGAAGATCTGAACCACATGGTTCATAATTACTATTGGGGAGTGGAGAAGGGTAAGAGGATAACTCATTGGTATGGTTGGCATAAAATGACTCAGCCAAAGTCACAAGGAGGGCTCGGGTTTAGAGACTTTCGTCTTTTTAACCAAGAACCGTTGGCTACACAAGCTTGGAGGCTCCTTTTATATCGAGAGAGTTTGTGTGCAAGAATACTCAAAGCCAAGTATTATCCGAGTTGGAGGCTCGAGGATACGGTATTTACTGGAAACATCTCTCCTACCTGGCAAGCTGTTTGTCATGGCCTTGAGTTCTTCAAGAAAGGGTTGGTCTGACGACACCATTGGCTTGTTCGAGGCACCACGGGCTCTATGTTATCCAAGTGAGGTAGATGTCGCTACAAGTGGGTGTCAGAATTACTTGATCATAGTGGCAATTGGGACATGGTGCGTCTAAACCAATACTTGTTGCATATGGACATTCGCTCCATAATGAGTATACGCCCCTCCCCTTACATTGGTGAAGATTTCTTAGCCTGGGGTCCAGAAAAATGTGGTCTCTTCTCAGTTCGAAGTGCCTACTGGCTTGCTGCGGAAGAGAATAACTATTCGTTGCCATCTTCTAGTAGTTCTCCTGATGGACGACGGGATGTTTGAAACTTAATCTGGTCCTGCCCAGCTCCACCGGAAGTTCTTTCCTTCGCACAGAGAGCCGCAACGAACTCACTGGCTACCTGGTCGAATAAGAAGCATAGAACTCTGGAGGTACATGCTCATTGCCCGGTTTGTGGAAGGGAGGAGGAAGATCTGTTCCATGTTTTCTGCTCTTGTGAGAATGCACGGTGGCTCTGGCAGCGATGTCACAAGTTTGGGAGCTTCCACTACTGAAAAACATTAAGCTACATGATGACTGGCTTTTGCAGCTGCTATGAGATGTTACAGAACATGTCCGAGTTCGTGTTGTGAAGCTTTTATGGAGAGTCTGACATGTGAGAAATGAAATAGTGCATGCAAAACCAGCGCCTCCCGCTGATGTCTTGGTATGATTCCTTTTGAGCTACCTTGATTCATTAGCTACTCTGAAGCTAGACCCCAATGTAGATTTTGTTAAAGGGAAGATGATGTCAAACACTACCTTTTCAATGATTTAGCAAGCATGTGATAAAACTGAGCATGTGTGCGACACATGGCTTCCTCCTAGCCAAGGTCGTGTAAAGCTCAACACTGATGGCTCGATTTTGGATGGAGTCACAGGGATAGGTATGGTTCTGAGAGACCATCTCGGCACAATATTTTTTTGCTCCCTGATACGTCTCCAACGTATCTATAAATTTTGATTGTTCCATGCAGTTATATTATCATTCTTGGATGTTTTATATTCATTTACTAGCAACTTTATATCATTTGTTGGGATTAACCTAATGACATAGTGCGTAGTGCTAGTTGCATTTTTTGCTTGTTTTTTACTTCGCAGAAAGTCAATACCAAACGAAGTCCAAATGCCACGAAACGTTTTGGAGAATTTTTCTGCCCAGAAGACACCCAGGAGGCCCAAGGAGTGCACCAGAGGGTCCCTGTTGGGCACACTAGGCACCAGGCCGCACCAGGGCCCCCAGGCGCGCCCTGACGGGTAGTGGGCCCACAGGCACCCCCTCCACCGACCTGTGCCTCTATAAATACTCTAAAATCCCCAAAACCCAAGGGGAGTCGACGAAACATAATTCCAGCCGCCGCAAGTTCCAGAACCACAAGATCTAATATAGAGGCTTTCTCCGGCACTCTGCCGAAGGGGTCAACGATCACGGAGGGATTCTTCATCATCACCCTTGCCCCTCCGATGAAGCGTGAGTAGTTTATCGCAGACCTACGGGTCCGTAGGTAGTAGCTAGATGGCTTCTTCTCACTTTTTGATCTTCAATACAATGTTCTCCTCTATGTTCTTGGAGATCTATTTGATGTAATGACTTTCTGCGGTGTGTTTGTTGGGATCCGATGAATTGTGAGTTTATGACTAGATCTATCCATGAATATTATTTGAGTATTTGTTGAACTCTTTTATGCATGATTGTTATAGCCTTGTATTTGTTCTCCGAAACTTTGGTTTGGTTTGGTTAACTAGATTGATTTTTCTTGCCATGGGAAGAGGTGCTTTGTGATGGGTTCGATCTTGCGGTGCTCAATCTCAGTGACAAAAGAATACATGACACTCATGTACTGTTGCCATTAAGGATAAAAAGATGGGGTATATTCCTACATGAATAGATCTTGTCTACATCATGTCATCGTTCTTAATGCATTACTCCATTTTTCCATGAACTTAATACACTAGATGCATGCTGGATAGCGGTCGATGTGTGGAGTAATAGTAATAGATGCAGGCGGGAGTCGGTCTACAAATCTTGGATGTGATGCCTATATACATGATCATTGCCTTGGATATCGTCATAATTATTTGCTCTTCTGTCAATTGCCCAATAGTAATTTGTTTACCCACCGTATGCTATTTTCTCGAGAGAAGCCTAGTGAAATCTACGGCCCCGGGGTCTATTTCCTATCATATTAAAACCAAAAATACCTTGCTGCACTTTTTCTTTCTTTATTTTTTTGCTAGATCTATTTATGAAATCTCATACAATTTAATCTATCTCAATACCGAGGAGGGATTGACAACCCCTCTTACGTGTTGGGTTGCAAGTATTTGTTATTTGTGTGCAGGTGATGTTTACATAGTGTTAATTGGTTCTCCTACTGGATTGATAACCTTGGTTTCATAACTGAGGGAAATACTCACCATTGCTGTGCTGCATCATCCTCTCCTCTTCGGGGAATTACCAACGCAGATACAAGCAATTAGGAAGAATTTCTGGCGCCGTTGCCGGGGAGACATCATCAACATATATTAAGTACCCAATCACAAATCTCATTCCCTTGCAATTAATTTATTTGCCATTTGCCTCTCATTTTCATCTCTCCCACTTCTAAAATGTTTTTAGAAAAGCACAAAAATATTTGCCTTTTTATTTGCCTTCTTTCCGTTTGCCTTTTTCTTGTTGGATCTTTTGTTTGCTCGCGATCTTGTTTGTGTAGTCAAGATGACTCAAGAAAATACCAAATTGTGTGATTTTTCCAATACTAATAATAATGATTTTATTAGTACTCCGATTGCTCCTCCCACCACTAGTGCGGAGTCTTATGATATTAATTCCTCTTTGCTGAATCTTGTTATGAAAGAGCAATTTCCCGGTAGTCCTAATGAGGATGCCGCGTCCCATCTAAACACTTTAGTAGAATTTTGTGATATGAAAAATAAAAAAATGTGGACAATGATATTGTGAAATTGAAATTACTATCCTTTCTCCTTACGGGATCGTGCAAAATTTTGGTTTTCATCTTTGCCTCCTAATAGTATTGATTCTTGGGATAAGTGCAAATATGCTTTTATTACTAAGTATTTCCACCTGCAAAAATTATTTCCCTTAGAAATCAAATCATGAACTTCAAGCAACTTGAGCATAAACATGTTGTAAAACTTGGGAAAGAATGAAATTAATGCTAGGAAATTTTCCTACTCATGGTTTAAATCTATGGATGATTATACAAATTTTTTATGCGGGATTCCGTCGCGGGTGGTACTTTTATGGAAATCACTTTGGGTGAAGCTACTAAATTACTTTATAATATCATGCAAATTATTCACAATGGCATACCGAAAGAGCACCTACTAGCAAAAAGGTTAATGCTGTTGAAGAAAATTAGTACTTTGAGTGAAAAAGTTGATGCACTTATGAAATTGGTTGCTAGTAAAAATTCTCCTATCGATCTTAATGATGTGCCTTTGTCTACTTTTATTGAGCAAAATAACGATCCCGTAGATGTGAATTTTGTCTCGCGAAACAATTTTAATAACAATGCTTATAGAGGTAATTTTAATCCTAGGCCTTTTCCTGGAAATTCCTCTAATAATTATGGCAATTCCTATGGTAATTCTTCTTATAATAATAATAGGATGCCATCTGATCTTGAGAGTAATATTAAATAATTTATTAATGCTCAAAAAGTTTTCAACACTACGATAGAAGAAAAGTTGAATCAGATTGATGATATATCTAGGAGCATTGATAGAATTTCACATGATGTAGAAAATCTCAAGATTAAATTTTTTCCACCCAAAGTTGATATTAATGAATCAATTAAAGATTTATATGTTTCTATGGATGAAAGTAAGAAAAGAACCACTATGCTTAGATCTAAAAGAGAATTTTTAGAAAGAGCGTTTTTTGCCGGATTGCTTTCATAGTAGTGATGAGGATGTTAAGATGATTGGTGTTTCTTTTATTGATTCATTGTTTAGTAATGTTAAACTTGATAATAAGAGGACTTAAGAAGTGTCAACTTTAGCTTGAAGGCGTCCTCATAATTCGGAGGGTGAAAATCTTGTTGAAATTTTTGAAAAAGTGGGTTTGGAGAGGTCAAAACTTTCACTAGTGATGTGCCCACTCTTTTGGATGACAAAGACTTTAATTATGATAGTTTCTCTTTGGTTGAATGCATTTGTTTGTTACAAATCCATGCTAATTTCACCCAATTCCTATGAACAAAATAAAGCTTTTACTAAACATATTGTAGAAGCGATGATGAAAGCTTTAGAAGAAAAATTGGAACTAGAGATTTCAATTACTAGAGAATTATATGATGAATGGGAACCCACAATAAAAGTCAAGATAAGAAATTATGAGTGCAATGCTTTGTGTGATTTGGGTGCTAGTGTTTCCACAATTCTGAAATCTCTATGTGATGTGCTAGGTTTTACCAATTTGGAAGAGTATTCTCTTAATTTGCACTTGGTGGATTCTACTATTAAAAGGCCTTTGGGAAGAATTAATGATGTTCTTATTCTTTAAAATAGGAATTATGTGCGCATAGATTTATTTTTCTTGATATTGATTGCAATTCATCTTGTCCCATAATACTTGGTAGACCGTTTTTACGAACTATAGGTGCCGTGATTGATATGAAAGAAGGGAATATTAAATTGCAGTTTCCGTTAAGAAAGGATATGGAACAATTCCCTAGAACAAGAATCAAGCCACCATATGAATCAATCATGAGGGCAACCTATGGAGCAAAAACTAAAGAAGACAATACTTGAATCTATGCATTATGCCTGGCTAGGGGCATAAAACAATAGCGCTTGTTGGGAGGCAACCCAATGAATAAAATAAATTTTTATCTTTTTCTTTCTGTTCTTGTGTGTTTACAAAGTTATGCTACAGTTATGATTGGGTTTTTATGTTTTAGTTAGTGTTTGTGTCAAGTAAATCCTTTAGGATCATGTTGGGAGATAGTTGATTTGATCCTGTTGAAAAACACAAACTTTTGCGCCCAGTTCTACAATTTTGAAAATTCACACATGCTTTTGCTCTGAATATTTTACACATGATTGATATACAAATTGCCCACGTTGTCCTAATTTTTCAGAATTGTTGGAGTTACAGAAGTATGGTCAAAGTTTAGATTGCTACAGAATGTTCTGTTTTTGACAGATTCTGTTTTCGTTGCATTGTGTGCTCATTTTGATGAATCTACGCATTGTATCAGGGGTTATAAGCCATGGTAAAGTGAGAATACAGTAGGTATAATGCAATAATAAAATATGAATGGTTTGCAATAGTACTTAAAGTGGTGATTTGCTTTATTATACTAACGGATCTCACGAAGGTTTTGTTAAGTTTTGTGTGATTGAAGTTTTCAAGTTTTGGGTGAGATCATGATGGATGAAGGAATAAGGGGTGAAAAGAGCCTAAGCTTGGGGATGCCCATGGCACCCCAAGGTAATATTCAAGGAGAACCAACAAACTAAGATTGGGATTCCCCAGAAGGCATCCCCGCTTTCTTCTACCATCGGTAATTTTACGTGGAGCTATATTTTTATTCGTCACATATCATGAGTTTTGCTTGGAGTGTCTTGGATTATATGAGTCTTTGATTGTTTTTATTTTTAGTTTGTCACAATCATCCTTGCTAGACACACCTATTTGAGAGAGGCATAATGATGCTATGATTTGTTAGAATTGCTCTATGTGCTTGACTTAATTTTTTTGAGCTATGGAATTGCTCTAGTACTGCACTTGTATATTTTTGAGCACGGTGGTGCTTTAATATTGAAGAAATACTCTCATGCTTCACTTAGATCAATTTGATAGTTAGTAATTTTTTTGAAGAAATCCTCTCATGCTTCACTTATATTATTTTGAGAGATGAAAAAATATTTATGCTCTTGTTCTTCACTTAAATTTGTTTGGGAGCTTGTTAGTAGCAATGGTAATACATGAAGTTAGTCCCAAAGTGATATATATTCAATGGGGATATAATAAAAACTTTCATGAAGATCATTGGATATTATAAAGTTGATTCCTTGTAAAAGTTTTGAGATATGGAGATAGTGATATGTTAGTCATGTTGGTGAGTAATTATGCTTTAGTAAGAATATTGGTGTTAAGGTTTGCGATTCCCTATGCAAGCACGAAAGTCAATAGTTATGCAATGAAGTTACATCCTACTTGCGGTGCATTATTCGATATTAGTTATGTTTAACGCTTGTCTAGGATCATTTTTGTCTTTTGGTTGGTTGCTTCTCAATCTATTTGCTAGCCTCCATTTGTACTAACGGGAATACTGCTTGTGCATTCAAACTCCTTAAACCAAGTTGTGACAGTAAGTCCACCATATCTACCTATATGCGGTATTTCCATGCTGTTCCAAGTAACTTTGTATGTGCCAACTCTAATTTGCAAAATGAATTTCCTTTTTGTGTGCCCGTACCGCTCATGAAGCGGCAGGGGGTGGCCAATATTCCATGCTTGATATTTTATTCTCAAGATGAGTGTGTATTCACTTGTCATTGCACGAGAGTGTGGCAGGTAATAGGGATGCCAGTCCCTAAATTATTTTTTTATTTATGTTATCAAATAATATATTCCTTGGAAAGTGTTGGTATGGAGGGCACCCTTGGATACAGCTAGCCATGGATTGTGAAAGAATGGTGGAAAAAGGAATAAATTTTATTTTATGTTTGGGAACCGCCTATGATTTATATATCTAGCATGGAAAGTATTGGGAATTCTTGGTCGATTTTGTTGAAGGGAAAAGCATGCCTCTCAAAATAGTGTATCTCTCAATTTAAGCTCTGAGCTCTGGCACCTCTACAAATCTTTGCTTCCCTCTGTGAAGGGCCTATCTATTTACTTTATGCAATTTTTTTATTGAGTCTCCATCTTCTCTTATAAAGCACCAACTAGGGAACACTATTATCATACTTGTGCATTGGATCTAGCTAATATTTGAGTGTGTTTCATGAAATGGATCAATGATTGAGCATAATGGGCTAGGGATAGCTTTCTTTAGTGTTGATATTTTGAATGACATGGTTGCTTGTTGATATGCTTGAGTATTGATGTCCTCATGTCAATTATAGAGTATTGAATCATCTGAAGTCCAAATGTCCATGCTACAAAAGAAAAGAATATGTGATGAACATGTTAGGCAGCATTCCACATAAAAAATTCTGTTTTGATCATTTACCTACTCGAGGTCGAGCAGGAATTAAGCTTGGGGTTGCTGATACATCTCCAATGTACCTATAATTTTTAATTGTTCCATGTTGTTATATTACCATTCTTGGATGTTTTATATTCATTTACTAGCAACTTTATATCATTTTTTGGGACAAACCTATTGACATAGTGCCTAGTGCTAGTTGTTGTTTTTTACTTCATAGAAAATCAATAGCAAACGAAGTCCAAATGCCACGAAACTTTTTGGAGATTTTTTTTGCTCAGAAGACACCCAGGAGGCCCAAGAAGTGCACCAGAGGGGCCCTATGGGGACCACTAGGCACCAGGGCATGCTAGGGCCCACAGGCGCGCAGTGGTCGGTAGTGGGGCCCACAGACACCCCCTCCACCGACCTCGGCCTCTATAAATACTCTAAAATTCCAAAACCCTAGGGGAGTTGATATGTCTCCAAAGTATCTATAATTTATGAAGTATTCATGCCATGTTTACAACAATTTTATATGGTTTTGGTATGACTTGATTAGAACTAAACCGGACTGACACTGCTTTCAGCAAAACTACCGTGGTGTTGTTTTTTGCGCAGAAATAGAAGTTCCTGGAATGGGCTAAAAATTTACGATGATTTTTTATGGACCAAAAGAGACCCTCAAAGCACAAGAGTTGGGCCAGGAAGTGGACGAGGAGTCCACAAGCCCTCTAGGCGCACCCACCCCTCTAGGGGGCGCCCCTGGCTTGTGGACACCTCGGGCACCCCCCCTGACTTTTTTTCGTCGCCAAAAATTCTTATAAATACAGAAACCCCCCAAAAAGAACCCAAGATGAGAAGTTCCGCCGCCACAAGCCTTTGTATCCACGAAAACTCAATTGGGACTCGTTCCGGCACCGTGTCGGAGGGGGAAATCTTCACCGGAGGCCATCTTCATCATCCCGGCGGTCTCCATGACGAGGAGGGAGTAGTTCGGAGCTGAGGGTATGTACCAATAGCTATGTGTTTGATCCCTCTCTCTTGTGTTCTTGATTTGGCACGATCTTAATGTATCACGAGCTTTGTTATTATATTTGAATCATATGGTGTTTTCCCCTCTCTATCTTATTGTGATGAATTGAGTCTTGCTCTTTGAGGTTTCGTTATGTTGGATTGATTATTGGATTTGAGAACACTTGATGTATGTCTTGCGACGGGATATCTGTGGTGACAATGGGATGTTCTGTTGATTCACTTGATGTATGTTTTGGCACTCAACTCGTGGATTCCCGAGGTGACATTAGGGTAATCTATGCATAGGGGTTGATACATGTTTTCGTGCTACGTTCTCCGATAGAAATTTTGGAGTGATTCTTTGTTGCACGTTGAGGGATTGATATGCGATCCAATTATGCTATCATTGTTGAGAGATTTTGCACTAGTGAAAGTATGAACCCTAGGCCTTGTTTTCAAGCATTGCAATACCGTTTTTGCTCACTTTTGTTACTAGTTACCTTGCTTTTTTTCTTTATTCAGATTATAAAAATATATTTCTACCATCCATATTACACTTGTATCACCATCTCTTCGCCGAACTACTGCACCTATACAATTTATCATTGTATTGGGTGTGCTGGGGACACAAGAGCCTCTTTGTCATTCGGTTGCAGGGCTGTTTGAGAGAGACCATCTTCATCCTACGCCTCGTACGGATTAATAAACCTCAGGTCATCCACTTGAGGGAAATTTGCCACTGTCCTACAAAACTCTGCGCTTGGAGGCCAACATGAGTCCACAAGAAGAAGCCTGCGTAGTAGACATCAAGAGTCGACGAAACACAATTCCAGCCGCCGTAAATTCCAGAACCGCGAGATCCAATCTAGAGGTCTTCTCCGACACTTTGCCAGACGGGTCAATGATCACGGAGGGGTTCTTCATCATCACCCTTGCCCCTCCGATGATGCGTGAGTAGTTTACCACAGACCTACGGGTCTGTAGGTAATAGCTAGATGGCTTCTTCTCTCTTTTTGATCTTCGATACAATGTTCTCCTCGATGTTCTTGGAGATCTATTTGATGTAATGAATTTTTGTGGTGTGTTTATTGGGATCTAATGAATTGTGAGTTTATGATTAGATCTATCCATGAATATTATTCGAGTCTTTGCTGAACTCTTTTATACATGATTGTTATAGCCTCGTATTTGTTCTCCGAAACTTTAGTTTGGTTTGGCCAACTAGATTGATTTTTTCCCATGGGAAGAGGTGCTTTGTGATGGGTTCGATCTTGCGGTGCTCAATCTCAGTGACAGAAGGAGACATGACACACATGTACTATTGCCAGTAAGGATAAAAAGATGGGGTCTATTCCTACATGAATAGATCTTGTCTACATCATGTCATCGTTCTTAATGCATTACTCCGTTTTTCCATGAACTTAATACACTAGATGCATGCTGGATAGCGGTTGATGTGTGGAGTAATAGTAATAGATGCAGGCAGGAGTCGGTGTACTAATCTTGGACGTGATGCCTATATAAATGATCATTTCCTTAGATATCGTCATAATTATTTGTTCTTCTGTCAATTGCCCAACAGTAATTTGTTTACCCAGCGTTTGCTATTTTCTCGAGAGAAGCCTCTAGTGAAATCTACGACCCCTGGGTCTATTTCCTATCATATTAAAACCAAAAATACCTTGCTGCACTTTTTATTTCTTTATTTTATTTTGTGTTTTTGCTAGATCTATTTATGAAATCTCATAAAATTTAATCTATCTCAATATCAAGGAGGGATTGACAACCCCTCTTATGCGTTGGGTTGCAAGTATTTGTTATTTGTGTGTAGGTGCTATTTACATAGTGTTGCTTGGTTCTCCTACTGGATTGATAACCTTGGTTTCATAACTGAGGGAAATGCTTACCGTTATTGTGCTGCATCATCCTCTCCTCTTCGGGGGATTACCAACGGAGATACAACCAATCACTCCTGTAGACACCAGCCCGGCTATGAGGATGCCTTAGAATATGAACTTCTTGCTATCCGGGAAGGGATCTTGGTTGCTTTATAGTGGAGTAATCTTCCTATCGATATTGGGTCAGACTATTTGGAGGCTGTCAATATGTTAAAGAGCGATGGGAGTAACTTGTCAAAGTACTCTTTTATCATCAGAGAGATCAAGCAAAGTATGGGGGAAACAGACTCTTCTATTACTCATATCCGTCGTAATGGCAATTGTGCTAGCCATACTGTGGCTAATTTGGGTAGAGCTCAAGGCCGAACCATGGTTTTTCTTGGATTTGTTCCAAATGAGGTCATGAGCATTATCATGCGTGATTGTAATCCCTAATGTTGAGTAATAAAAGAGCTTATTTGCAAAAAAATGGTCTTAAGAATAATGATTTAGTCATTGTTTGATTTCCATATTATAAAGTTTACTTAATGTTTTTTACATTTCACGCTTCCGTGTTGGGCTCCAATCCCAAACATGGGACCTTTGGGTCTCCCAAGTACCCTTGCACGTGTCTAATTCAACGCATTAAATGGGGTTTTGTCATTAAACTCCTTTTTTAATTTAATTTTATGTTTGCGGACAGAAACGACATGACCTTCACACGTGCCAACTTTTCCAATCATGGAACTACACTTACATATGTAGTTGATTTTATTCAAATTGCATATTTGTAAATTGAAGTAGTGCATCATCCAGGCTACCACAACTCTTGTCATCTAAATGGACCAGCTGAGGTAATTGCCGGCATGGCTGGATGAATTATCACGTCGTTAACCAGTCGTTTATGATGATTCCGTTAATCTTTAAGCTTAGTCATCTTTGTATTAAATTTGCAAAGTCAGCATAAGTGACAGGGTACATGTGTGCAAGCCTCTTCTCGCCGGCAAGTTTGAAATCATAATTGAGCTCTTTAAGAGCCCAATATGCCTTATGTTCTAGTTCGAGAGGTAAGTGACATGCTTTTCCATAAACCATTTTATACGAAGACATACCCATAGGATTTTTATATGCAGTTCTATAGGCCCATAATGCATCATCAAGTTTCTTGGACCAATTCTTTCTAGACCTACTAACAGTCTTTTACAAAATTAATTTGAGCTCTCTATTACTCAATTCTACTTGACCACTGGACTGTGAGTGATATGGAGATGCAATTCTATGATTAACATCATACTTAGCAAGCATTTTATGAAAAGCACCGTGAATAAAATGTGAACCACCATCAGTCATTAAATATCTAGGAACCCCAAACCTTGGAAAAATAACTTCTTTAAGCATCCTAATAGAGGTGTTATGATCAGCACTACTAGTTGGAATAGCTTCTATCCACTAAGTAACGTAATCAACTACAACTAAAATATGTGAATACCCATTAGAGGAAGGAAATGGTCCCATATAATCAAAGCCCCAAACATCAAATGGTTCAATAACAAGTGAATAATTCATAGGCATTTCTTGACGTCTACTAATATTACCAATTCTTTGACATTCATCACAAGACAAGACAAACTTACGGGCATCTTTGAAGAGCGTAGGCCAATAAAAACCAGATTGCAATACCTTATGTGCAGTTCTATCTCCAGCATGGTGTCCTCCATAAGCTTCAGAGTGACACTTGCGTAGGATATGTTCCTGTTCATGCTCAGGTATACAACGTCTAATAACACCATCTAATCCTTCTTTATAAAGGTGTGGGTCATCCCAGAAGTAATGTATTAAATCATAGAAAAACTTTTTCTTTTGCTCGTATGTGAAACTAGGTGGTATAAATTTAGCAACAATGTAATTAGCATAATCAGCATACCATGGAGTAGTGCGAGAAGCATTTATGACAGCTAATTGTTCATCAGGAAAGCTATCATCAATAGGTAGTGGGTCATCAAGAACATTTTCTAACCTAGACAGGTTGTCTGCAACGGGGTTCTCTGCTCCCTTTCTATCAATAATATGCAAATCAAATTCTTGTAGCAAGAGAACCCATCTAATAAGTCTAGGTTTAGCATCTTTCTTTTCCATAAGATATTTAATAGCAGCATGATCAGTGTGAACAGTTACTTTACAATCAACAATATAAGGTCTGAACTTATCACAAGCAAATACAACTGCTAAAAATTCTTTTTTAGTAGTAGCATAATTTCTCTGGGCATTGTCTAGAGTTTTACTAGCATATTGAATAACATTTAATTTCTTATCAACTCTTTGTCCTAGAACAGCACCTACAACATAATCACTAGCATCACACATAATTTCAAAGGGTAAATTCCAATCAGGGGGCTAAACAATAGGTGTAGAAATCAAAACTTTCTTAAGTATTTCAAATGCTTCTACACAATCATCATCAAAGACGAAAGGAATATCTTTTTGTAAGAGATTAGTCAGAGGCCTAGAAATTTTTGAGAAGTCCTTAATGAACCTCCTATAAAAACCGGCATGACCAAGGAAACTTCTTATACCTTTAATGTCCTTGGGACACGACATCTTTTTAATATCATCAACTTTAGCTTTATCGACTTCAGTACCTCTTTCAGAAATTTTATGCCCCAAGACAATGTCTTCATTAACCATAAAGTGGCACTTCTCCCAATTCAAGACAAGATTAGTTTCTTCACATCTCTGCAAAACTCGATCAAGGTTTCTCAAGCAATCATCAAAAGAAGTTCCATATATGGAGAAATCATCCATGAAAACCTCAACAATCTTTTCACAAAAATCAGAGAATATAGCCATCATGCATCTTTGAAAGATAGCAGGTGCATTACATAAACCAAAAGGCATACATCTATAAGCAAAGGTACCAAAAGGGCAAGTAAAAGTGGTCTTTTCTTGATCCTCTTTTGACACAGGTATTTGAGAGAAACCAGAATAACCATCTAGAAAGCAAAAATGTGTATGTTTGGATAATCTTTCTAGCATTTGATCAATAAAAGGTAAGGGGTAATGATCCTTTTTAGTAGCTTTATTTAATTTGCGGAAATCAATTACCATCCTATAACCTATAACAATTCTTTGTGGGATCAATTCATCTTTATCATTAGGAACAACGGTTGTCGGAGGGAGTGGCCACGGGTAGCCAAACCGGCTACCCCTGGCTCTTCAGAAAATTTATCAGGCCTTTGGGCCTTCTAGCACTCCAAGCATTTGGGCCGCCTTCCCGGGCCGGCTACCACTAGAGCCGACTCCCGGAAGGCGACCCAGCCTCACCGACTCCAAGAAGCCGGCCAAGAGAAACGCCGACTCCTAGAAGCCGGCCGAGATCATAACCGCCCTTACATAACGACGACCTGACGGGGCATGGCCACAGTGCGGCCCACGACCCCCGAAGCCCGAGGCAGGCATGGTTACAGGAGGCCGTACGGGAGGGATGTCTCCCGTGCGGCCGGGCACTGTAGCCACGCCAGCTACGACGTCATCCACGACCCACTCCTGCACGGCCCAAGGACTGCGGGTCCCTTCAGCCAGAGGGAGGCGTGAAGGCGGCCCGGCCTTTCCTAGTCGGCCAGGAGCATAGCCAGCCTCCAGAAGCCGGCGACTCCCTTCCTCGAAGCAGGAGCCCGTTTAAGGAGACAAGACGGGGTGAGGCTACAGTGATAGCCCCCGACGCGGATCACTGTAGCCACGCTTACCTCGACAAAGCCCTCATCATCAGAGGCGCGGCTACAGTAAGCAGCCGCCGACAAGACCCTAGGCGGTGGGGCCGGCCTGTCGACCGAGTAGCCGGCAGCCGGCGGGACCCAGCAGCCGGCGGAGGAGCCGGCGGGCGTAGACACTGACGGCTGGGGCCAGCTCCCAGTCGGATTACCATTGTACCCCCGGGGGGTAGGCCTATATAAAACCCCCGGAGCACCCATGCAAAGGGTTCGCACCCAAGCATAGTTGGCACCTCTGCATGTTTGGCTTCCAAGCATAGCACACGCACACACACCATAGATAGAGAGAAGCAAGAGCTAGCCTTGTTCTTCTTCTCCCTTGATCCCAACAGCTCTAGGAGCGATTGTAGCTACCCTTTATCGAGCTAGTGATCATGCGGAGACCCCGCAGAGCAGGACTAGGGGTGTTATCTCCTCGGAGAGCCCCGAACCTGGGTAAGATTCGCTGGCGTGCATGTCTTCGCCTCATCCCGTTTCCAGGCACCGGCGACGTTTTATTGGCTCCCACAATGATAAGCCATCCTTTGGCATATGTCGCACCAACCACCCGACATTTGGCGCCCACCGTGGGGCCAGGTGCACCGTCGTCCGGAGACCTGTTCTGGACGGGAACCCTCTTCTTTCCCGGCGAGCACAGCCAGCCTGCTGCGCCCGATGGCGTTTGCCCCGACGCGCTGCAAGGCGTCGACGACGCCTGCGCAGCGAGCCGCCTCGCCAATCTGCTCGGCGAGACTCGCATCTCCGACGAGCCTGCGTCCGACGCAGGCACCGACTACCCCGAGAGCCGCCTCGTCAGCCTCCTCGACCAACTTCACGTCTCCAGCGAGCCTGCTGCGGACATGGAGTCTGTCGGCTCCACCGACCCGATGCTCATCGACTCCGACACCGCGTCGCTCGACGCCTACCCCTCCGACGTGGTGGTCTTCGACGACCCGCTCCCTCGAGCTGACAGCGGCAGCAGCACTGTCACCGAAGTGCTGGTCATCAGCCACGCCTCCAACTCGGGCGGGAGCGCCCGCGACGCTCAGCAAGCAGCGATGCACGACCTCTCCATCCCCCTCCCGGCCGACGCCGACGCCGAGACCCTGGAGGCACGCCGTCTTGCCCTCATCATGGAGAGCAAGAAGATAGCCTCGATGAGACGCCTCATCGAGGCCCACCAGCGCGAAGTCGACCGCGCCGCCTTCGGGACGCCGCCGCCGAGCGGCCCGAGCCGAGCCGGCTTCGTCCAGAAGCGCGGCGCAGCCGTTGCCAGCATGTTGGGCGCAGATCGCCCCGTCTACGCCACCCCGCTCGAGAATCTGCGAGCCGCTCAGGCGGCAGCAGAGGAGCTCAATGGGCTGGGAGCCGATGAGCTCCCCTACATGACAAGACGGATCCAGCAGTTGATCGACGCGGCTACAGAACGGCACGAAGCCGGCGCCCGAGCTGATAGCCATCCCCCGCGCCGGGAGCACGCCGCGACGTCCCGCTCGCCGACTGCGAGCGGCACGCTCCAGAAGAAAGACAAGGAGCCGGCTGCCAGCCGCATCCGGACTCGCATCACTATCGAGCGCGACGCGGATGGCCGCCCTCGGGCGGTCGAACACCAAGGAAACCTGCCGCCTCCCCCGCCTCGAAGAGAAAGACGCCTCACTCTGCCGCCCATCACGCATCCGACTCTTGGCGACCGACTCGGCCGCCGAGAAGGAGTCGGCGAGAGTAATGCCCGCCACAGGATCGACCGCCTTGCTCGGTCCTTGGCATTAGAAGAAGAAGACGATGTCGGCCCGCCATGCTTTGGCCCCCGTATCCGCGACGAGCCCTTCCCCAAAGGGTTCTCGCTCCCCAGAGACACGCCCAAGTACAACGGCTCGGTGAAGCCGGAAGATTGGCTCATCGACTACTCTACGGCCGTCAGCATCGCCAACGGCAATTGGCGCGTCGCCGTGAAGTACGCCCCCTTGATGCTGTAAGGGACGGCGCGCACGTGGCTCAACAGCCTCAAGCCATACAGCATCAACAGCTGGCTGGACTTCGCCGAGGTTTTCGTCCGCAACTTCACTAGCACCTACAAGCGGCCTCCCAAGCCTCGCCAGCTCTCCCTCTGCGTCCAAGGGCCCAACGAGTCGACCCGCGACTACCTCACGTGGTGGGCCGAGCTCCGCAATTCCTGCGAGGGAGTGCATGAGGTCCAGGCCATCGAGTACTTCACTGCCGGGTGCCGAGAGGGCACCCTCCTCAAGCACCGACTCCTCTGTGACGAGCCGGCTACCCTCGATGAGTTGCTGATCACCGCCGACAAGTACGCCACTGCCGACTCCTCCATGAAGACCGAGCTCCGAGTGGACGCCTCGGGGAAGGTAGTCGCTCCGGCTCCCAAGACGCCGGCTGGCGACCCAAACCGGCGCCCCTACCAGAACGACCACAAGCGCAAGGGCCCCATGCCGACTTCCTCCAGTCGGCAGGTGGCCACAGTTGAGGACGAGCAGCCCGAAGAGCGGCCTGCTCCCAAGAAGAAGGGAGGCCGGCCGCCCTGGCAGCCGTCCTTCTCCTACGAACAAGCACTCGATGCCCCCTGCAAGTTCCACAGCGGCGCGAAGCCGTCCAACCATACAACACGGAAATGCCACTGGCTCACCCGCATCACCAAGGGCGAAGGGATAGTGCCGCCTCCGCCTCCCGGCCCGCCGCCTCCAGCTCCCCAGCAGCCGGCGGCCCGACCGGCAGTCGGCGCCATCCAAGACGAGTTCCCCGAAGCGCACGACGCCTACGTCGTCTTCACGAGTCAAGTCGACGACAAGCGCAGCCGACGCCGGCAACACCAAGAAGTAAACGCAGTCGCCTCTAGCACCGCCGAGTTCATGCATTGGTCGGAAAAGCCCATCAGCTGGAGCCAGGCCGACCACCCAGAGGTGATGCCTTCGCCTGGCTCTTATGCTATGGTCTTGGACGTCACCCTTGCGACGGAGAGGCGAGCTGCCAGATTTTCCCGCGTCCTGATAGACGGCGGAAGCAGTATCAACATACTGTACCGCGACACCATGGACAAGCTGAACATCAAAGCAAAGCAGCTCATGCCGAGCCGCACTGTCTTCCATGGTATCGTACCCGGCCTATCTTGCTCTCCAATCGGCAAGATCAAAATGGATGTTCTCTTCGGAGACAAAGATCACTTCCGCCGGGAAGCAATATGGTTCGAGGTGGTGGACCTGGAGAGCCCCTATCATGCGCTATTTGGCCGACCTGCTTTGGCCAAGTTCATGGCTGTGCCCCATTATGCCTATCTGAAGATGAAGATGCCGAGCTCGAAGGGGATCATCACGGTAGCCGGCGATTACAAGAAGTCCATCGAGTGTGCCATGGCCAGCAGCCGGCTGGCCGAGTCCCTCGTGGTGGCGGAAGAGAAGAAGATGCTGGAACGGGTTGTGGCCATGGCCGGCAAGCAGCCGACCTTGTCCCCCAACCCCAAGGACTGTGATGCGCAGGGCTCCTTCCAGCCTGCCAAAGAGACGAAGAAGATACCTCTAGACCCGGAGCACCCGGAGAGGTTCGCCGTGATTGGGGCGAACTTGGACAGTAAATAGGAAGGCGAGCTCGCCGACTTCCTCCGTGAGAATCGAGACATCTTTGCATGGTCCCCAAAGGACATGCCGGGTGTCCCGAAGGAATTCGCCGAGCACAAATTACACGTCCGAGCTGATGCGAAGCCGGTCAAGCAACCCCTCCGCCGACTATCAGAAGAGAAGCGAAGAATCGTGGGAGAAGAGATAGCCCGGCTCCTCACAGCCGGCTTCATCATGGAAGTGTTCTTTCCAGAATGGCTTGCCAATCCAGTTCTGGTTTTGAAGAAGAATAACAAGTGGCGCATGTGTATAGACTACACAAGCTTGAACAAGGCCTGCCCAAAGGATCCGTTTGCTTTGCCACGGATTGACCAAGTGATAGACTCTACAGCCGGATGCGAGCTGTTGTGTTTTTTGGATGCATACTCAGGGTATCATCAGATCAAGTTGGACCCAGCTGACCGCCTGAAGACTGCCTTCATCACACCCTTTGGAGCTTTCTGCTACCTGACAATGACATTCGGCTTGAGAAACGCCGGTGCCACTTTTCAGCGTTGCATGCAGAAATGTCTCTTGAAACAACTCGGCAGAAATGCCCACGTCTACGTAGACGACATTGTGGTGAAGACAGAGAAGCGCGGTACCTTTCTGGAAGACCTGAAGGAAACATTCGCCAACTTGCGCCGATTCCAGATCAAGCTCAACCCCGAGAAGTGCGTGTTCGGAGTGCCAGCCGGCCAGCTGCTAGGCTTCCTGGTCTCCGAACGCGGCATTGAGTGCAACCCTGTCAAGATCAAAGCCATCGAGAGGATGGAGATTCCCACCAAGCTGCGAGATGTGCAGAAGTTCACTGGCTGCTTAGCCTCCCTGAACCGTTTTATCAGCCGACTAGGAGAGAAGGCCCTCCCCCTGTACCGACTCATGAAGAAGTCCACTCACTTTGAGTGGAATGATCAAGCCGACCAAGCCTTCCATGAGTTGAAGAAAATGTTGACCACTCCGCCTGTCCTGGCCGCGCCGACTGAGAAGGAGCCCATGCTCCTCTACATCGCCGCGACAAGCCGAGTCGTCAGCACTGTTGTTGTGGTCCAGCGCCCGGAGGAAGGCCGAGCCCAGCTGGTCCAGAGGCCGGTCTACTATCTCAGCGAAGTACTATCTAGCTCGAAGCAAAACTACCCACACTACCAGAAGATGTGCTACGGGGTGTACTTCGCTGCCAAAAAATTGAAGCCCTACTTCCAAGAGCACCCCATCACGGTCGTGTGCACTGCCCCGCTCGCCGAGATCATAGGCAGCCGGGATGCATCCGGCCGGGTGGCCAAATGGGCCATTGCCTTGGCACCCTACATGATCTTCTATCAACCCCGCACCGCCATCAAGTCGCAAGCATTGGCCGACTTCCTCGTCGACTGGGCCGAGACCCAGTACTTACCGCCGGCTCCCGACTCTACCCATTGGCGGATGCACTTTGACGGGTCCAAGATGCGCTCCGGCTTGGGAGCCGGCATCGTCCTCACCTCTCCCAAAGGCGACAAGCTCAAGTACATGCTGCAGATCCACTTCGCCGCCTCCAACAACGTGGCTGAGTACGAGGCGCTCGTACATGGGCTCCGGCTAGCAAAGAGCTTGGCATACGCCGGATCCTGTGCTACGGCGACTCCGACTTAGTGGTCCAGCAATCATCTGGCGATTGGGACGCCAAGGATGCGAACATGGCAAGCTACCGCTTCCTCGTCCAGCAGATGAGCGGATACTTCGAAGGGTGCGAGTTCCTTCACGTGCCAAGGGCCGACAACGACCAAGCAGATGCCCTAGCACGGATCGGCTCCACCCGACAAGCCATACCGACTGGCGTCTCCCTCCAGCGCCTCCTCAAGCCATCCATCAAGCCGTCTCCAGAGTCGGATTCCATCTTCGTACCGCCTGCGCCAGAAACAGCCGGATCCAGCTCAAGAAATCCCGCAGGCGGCACGGGGACTTCGACGACTGCCCCGGGAACTGACGTAGTCGCACCCGGCCCAGGGACCTCAAAGCCCGGCCCGGGGACTGCAGCAGTCGGCCCGGGGACTGCAACGACGCAAGAAGTGGTGGTCGACCCCAACGCAACACCCAACCCACCCACCCGAGTCATGGTGGCCACGATAACAGCAGAAGAAGTCACAGCTCCCTCATGGGCCCAGCCCATCCTCAAGTTCCTAGTCAGCAGAGAGCTGCCGACTGATGAGGTCGCAGCAAGACTAGTGCAACGACGAGCCGCAGCATACACAATAATCAACAGGGAGCTTGTGAAGCGCAGCGTCACTGGAGTCTTCCAATGTCGTCGAGCCAGAAAAAGGAGTGGCAATCCTCAAAGACATCCACCAAGGCGAATGCGGCCATCACGCCGCCTCAAGATCCCTCGTGGCCAAGGCTTTCCGCCATGGGTTCTTCTGGCCGACTGCCTTGGAGGATGCTAAAGAAATAGTCAAGACCTGCAGAGGATGTCAAGTCTTCAGTTCCAAACAACACCTGCCGGCTTCTGCCCTCAAGACCATTCCCCTCACCTGGCCTTTTGCCGTCTGGGGACTGGACATGGTAGGCCCTTTCAAGACAGCCCGCGGTGGCATGACACACCTGCTCGTTGCGGTGGACAAGTTCACAAAGTGGATCGAAGCCAAGCCCATCAAGAAGCTGAACGGGCCGACTGCCGTGACATTCATCACCGACATCACCACTCGGTACGGCGTGCCGCACAACATCATCACCGACAACGGCACAAACTTTGCCAAAGGCGCGCTGGCACATTTCTGCGCGACACAGGGCATCCGACTGGACTTAGCGTCCGTTGCCCACCCGCAGTCAAACGGCCAGGTCGAGCGAGCAAATGGACTTATCCTCTCCGGCATCAAACCCCGACTGGTTGTACCACTGGAGCGATCGGCCGGCTGCTGGCTCGAAGAGCTGCCGGCTGTCCTCTGGAGTCTGCGCACTACACCCAACAAGTCAACCGGCTTCACTCCATTCTTCCTCGTGTACGGTGCCGAGGCTGTCATCCCAACAGACATCGAGTTCGACTCGCCTCGGATCACCATGTACACGGAGGAGGAAGCCAAAGAAGCAAGAGAAGACGGCGTCGACCTACTGGAAGAAGGCCGGCTGTTAGCCCTCAGCCGGTCCGCCATCTACCAGCAAGGCCTGCGCCGCTACTACAACCGCAAGGTCAAGCCAAGATCCTTCCAAGAGGGCGACCTTGTGCTCCGGCTGATCCAGCGAACAGCCGGCCAGCACAAGCTCTCGGCCCCTTGGGAAGGCCCCTTCGTCGTCAGCAAGGCACTCGGCAACGACTCCTACTACTTGATCGACGCGAAAAGCCAAGAGCACGCAAGAGAGACGACTCCGGCAAGGAGTCGGAGCGACCATGGAACGCAAACCTCCTAAGACGATTTTACAGCTGAAAAGCAGTATGTATCACGCTACCCCTTTTGTATTAAGTTACAAACCAACAGGCCCCCCGAACAGTACTCGGGGACTGCCTTTTATTTATCTATGGATGACAAGTGTCATATCCATGAATGTCTTATTACATTTTGAATCCTTGTCCGGCACCGGGTCCGACTAGTCGGCCCGGGGACTGGCCGCCTTAAGCTATATCATAAGTTCTTCCCGAAGTCAGCAAAGTAGTGCGCCGGCTCCCCAGTCCTCTCTTGTTGAAAGTCGCAGCTCAAAGAGCTGACTGTCCGACTAGCAAGAGAGAAGACAGAAAGGACGCCCACGCGAAAACGGCTAAGGAACAACTAAACTATATAGCAAAAAGACGGCCTCCATATATGCCTGCCGGCTGTCACAGCAGCCGGCTGGCCGGCTTCCTAAAAACTTAGCTTAAGTCCGACCGAGCTAAAAGTACTTCCCCCTCCCCAATCGGCCAGGCACTCCCCGGCTACAGATTGCAGAGCAACTGTTTGACTAGGGAGGCGGCAACCAAGGGAGTGTGGCAAAGGAAAAAAGCAGAAGGACAAAAAGCGAAAGTACAAGGAAAGACCGATTGCATAACTTATATACATAAAAGCCCCCGATAGGCGGCAACAGACTTGAGTTTCAATACACCCAGTGGGTGGAACTGCGCAGAACTTAACCAAAAACATTTTTCAAAAGTAACAAGACAGGAAACAAAAGAAAAAAGACAAAGGCGCGAAGGCTGAGTTGGTCGGTGAAGGCAGCTCGCCGGCTGAAGGAGTGGCCGCCTAGCTGGTCCCGGCTTTACTGCCTCCCGCAACAGGAGACGCACTCGCACGCAGCGTAGTGCTGGAGGCGCGGTCAGGCTGGCCGGCTGCTCCATCAGCCGGCTCAACGTCTTCACCCTCCTCCTCCTCCTCCTCCTCACCCTCGTCGCTGGAGTCGATCTCCTCCGCCGAGTCCTCGCCGTACGCCGGGTCCAGCCCGAACCAATCTTCCGGCTGGGCGACTCCATTGTCATCCACCTCGGGGGCGAAGACGTTGGTGTCGGTGTATTCGGCGATCGCCGAAGCTCGCCGAATGATGGCCGGCCGCGCCGGCTCGAGCTCCGTGTCGGCTTCGTGCCGCCAGGTCGCCAGTTGGTCCAAGTTCAGGCCGGGATACCAGGCCTTGACGAACTACAGCGCCCGACCGGCGCCGGAGCGAGCCGCTGACGCCTTCCAAGCCTCGAAGCGGCCGACGGCCACCTCCAGCCAGTCGGCGGTCCGGCTGGGAGTGCGCGGGACCACTTGGCCGGGCCAGAGGGCGGCCAAGACCTGCGACCCGGCACGCTGAAGCCGGCGGAGCAGCCTGTGAGCCGGCTGGATACGAGCCTGGATCGCCAGGAGCTGCTCCTCCAGCGAGCGGTCGGCGGTCGGCGAGATCTCGAAGCCGGCTTGCCTCTTCGCCTGGCGACGAGCTTCGATGGCCTGGTTGGCAGCAGTGGAATAGCCGGGGAAGTACTCTGCGCGAAGAAGAAGAAAAGAAAAGAAGAACCCCAAATCAGAAAAACAAGTCGAAGTAGCAGATGGCAAGAGAAGATGAAGGGGCAGACGACTTACCGTCAACCAGATCCTCAATCTGGCCATAACCGGAGACCAGAGTCTGCCTGGCCTCTGCCCAACCGGCCGCCTCCGTCTCGAACTCGGCCTGGAGGGCGGCTTCGCGGTCCTGCGCGGCCTTCAGCGCCGCCTTGTGGCTTCCCTCCTGGTCGGCCAGCTTCTTGACCAGGCGGTCGCGCTCCTGCACCAAGGCGGCGAGCTCCGCGTCCTTGGCACGAAGAGCAGTCTGGGACTCCCCCAGCTGTGCCCTCAGACTGGCGTTGGCCGCTGCAGAGATAGAAGAACAAGAAGAACGATGAGAAATCATCAAGGAAGATCCGAGCCGACTGCTCAGCAGTCGACCCGAATCTCGGGGACTACACCCAGTGGGTGCGCTGACGCGCCCCCACATGAGATAAAGATCAAGTTACATACCTCGGCTTTCAGTGAGATCGGCGGTCTTCTGCGTCAGCTCCCGAGCCTGGGAGTTGAAGGCGGCCACTCGGAGGTTGTGATAGTCCTGCAAGACGGACAGAAGATCGACGTGAGAACAAAAGCAACGATGAGAAATCATCAAGGAAGATCCGAGCCGACTGCTCAGCAGTCGGCCCGAATCTCGGGGACTACACCCAGTGGGTGCGCTAACGCGCCCCCACGAGAGAAATCAAGAAGAAGATGAGAATACGAACCCGGATGGCTGCCCGCGTGGCGAGGAATTCATCGGTGAACTACCTCAGCGTCGTGGCTTGGTTCTGGAGCCGGGTCCGGACGTCTTGTGCAGCGATGTTCACCACGGCTGTCCCTCCGCCTGGCGTCCACCCGGAGGTAGCGCTGGCCGCCTCCGCGTCTCGGGCCGACGAGCTGGAGCCCACGGCCGGCCGTGGCTCCGACGCCGCCTTATGCGGCTCCGACGCGGCCTTCCCTGCGCGCCGGCTTGGCGGAACCCGGACTGCCACCTCAGCTCCCGCGGCCGGCTCGCCTTCCGCCGACCGTGCGAGCGCAGGCTCGGTCTGACCGCCTTGGGGCGCCCTAGTCGGAGGAGTCGGCCCCGGCGCCTCCCTCACGAAGATGACGTCGTCGCCGCTCCCGCCCAGACCCGGCTGGGAACCGCTGGCTCCCCCTGGCGAGGGATCCGCGTCCCCGGGCGCCATGGCGCGCAGGGGGGTGACCATCAAGGCCTCCCCTGCCGCCGCTTCGGCCTCGGCCTCTGCCTGGGCCTTGGCTGCAGCCTCGGCGAGCGCCTTCGCCGCCTCCTCGTCCTGAGCTGCCTGGGCGGCGGCTGCCTTCCGTGCCTCCGCCTCCCGCGCTTCCTGCTCCTCCCGCACCTCCCGCGCGTTCCTTTCCGTCGCCTCCAGGAGGGCGGCGTGGGGATCTACGCGGTGGGTGGTGCTCCCAGAGCCCCCTGGCGACTCGACAACGGAGCCGGCAGCCGCCCGCTCGAGTGACAGTGCTGCTCTGATCAAAGAAAAGAAGACAAAGGTTCATAAAACCACCCAAGAAAAGAAAGAAGGAGAATACACAGAAAGAGAGAAAGCTTACGCTGACACAGCCTGCGGCTGCTTCACCACTTTGCGGAAGCGAGCCGCCTTCGCGGCCGCTTCTTCCCGCCTGGTGGCTGCCGCCCCACCCCTCGGCTTCTTCGTCCGGCTACCGAACATGCCCTGGGCGGCGCGACGTTTCTGGACTGTACCCCGAGCAGGCTGCGCGCCGGAGGAGCCCGCGCCGCGTCCGGAGGCTGGCTGGCGGGGTGGGACGACTTCGGCTTCGTCCTCGTCCGGCCAATCATCGAAGGTCGCGGAGAACCCGGCACCGCCTGCTTCGCCGCCGGCTTGGCCACCAGCCGGCTCGGCGGCTTCCTCCATATGGACCGCCCCCAGATCGGGGTCCTCCTGGTCGTGCTCGGTCCGGTCGGGGACGAAGCGGCGCTCCACGTCCACCCCGCTGGCCGGCCGAAGCAGAGGATTCTGTCAAAAGAGCGAGCCGACTGAGTTAGAGTCGGCCCGGAGGAACACGGCGACAAAGAGAAAAAGAGAAGGGGAGTGTACTGTAGGCGGAGGATTGGTGCGGCTGTATGGCTCCTTGCCGAATTGCCAGTCGTCGGGAAGCTGGCAGTTGGCGAGGTAGTTCACCATGTCGGCAGCGTCGGCCTGCGGCATCTCCTTGGAACACATCCGGCTCGGATCGAGCTGGCCGCTCATCTGACAGATCAGATGAGGCCGGCTCTGGAGCGGGAGGACCCGACGTGTGACGAACGCGGCCAGGAGGTCGGGCCCCGTCAGGCCCTCCGTCTGGACCATCACCCGCAGGCGGGCGATGGCGGCGTTTCCTCCCTGCGACAGCGTCACCGCCCGGAAGGACCACTGGGGCAGCCTCCCCGCCGGCGGGCCGGCTACGTAAGCCGGCAGGTTGACGTAGTCGCCCCGTGGAGCGATGTTCCGCACGTAGAAGTATGATTTCTGCCACTTCTTCACCGATTGGATCAGCGTGATGACGGGGAAGGGGTTGTCGGCGCCCGATCTCCGCGACGCGATGAAGGCGCCAGTGTGGGCCGGCACGCCCTGGCTGCGCGTACCTAGCTTCGACTGGAAGAACTCCCCCCAGAGCTCAAGGGTGGGGAGGACGCCGAGATAGCCCTCGCACAGGGTGACGAAGGCCGACAGCAGCACCACCGCGTTGGGGGTGAGGTGGTGCGGCTGGAGCTGATAGAAGTCCAGCCAGGTGCGGAGGAAGGCGCTCACTGGCAAGCCGAAGCCGCGCAGGAAGTGCGAGCGGAAGACCACCCGCTCGCCATCCCGCGGCGCCGGCCTGATTTCTTTCTCCGGCGCGAGGCGGACCTCCACTTTGTCCGCACTGGGCAGACGCCGTGTGTCGCGGAGGAAGTCGATGTGGTCGCTGTGGACGATGGAGCCATCCCAATCCCCGCCACGCTGCTCTACGTGGGGAGGCATGGCGGAAGCTAGCACGGCGGCGGAGGAGCGTGCGGAGGAAGAGCGCGGCGGCGAGGCGCTGTTGCGAGAACGAGCAAGGCAAGAAGACGGCGGAAGTAGGAGGAGCGTGCGAAGGCCTGCCGCCCTCCACCTCCCCCTACTTATAGCCTCACGCGGCCGAAGAGGCCGGACGTGGGGGGAGACGTGGGATTAACTGCGCCCACTCCCCCCACGTCTCGCGTTTATTACGCATAAGTGCGAGCCGAAACTGCCGCACGGAACATGCGGGCGGTTCCGGGATACAAAAGATCCGCGCCTGGGCTGGGGCGCGGACGTGGCGGGCCCCCTCTCTGCGGCAACGTCCCGTCTCGCGCGTGGGCTGGCAGGCTTTCCGGCTACGTGGCGCGCCGTCGGCCCGTGGCCGGCCCGCGGCCCGGCGCGCACGCCAGCGGGTTCCCGCCCTCCGACTCCAGAAGATTTCGGCTCAGGCGACGTGCCTGACCAAGGCCGGCTCCCAGCTGCCGGCTTGTCACGATGGGAAGCTGTTCGAGCTTCTCGAACCCTACTCCACCTCGAAGCCCGATCAGCTTCGGGGACTACTGTCGGAGGGAGTGGCCACGGGTAGCCAAACCGGCTACCCCTGGCTCTTCAGAAAATTTATCAGGCCTTTGGGCCTTCTAGCACTCCAAGCATTTGGGCCGCCTTCCCGGGCCGGCTACCACTAAAGCCGACTCCCGGAAGGCGACCCAGCCTCACCGACTCCAAGAAGCCGGCCAAGAGAAACGCCGACTCCTAGAAGCCGGCCGAGATCATAACCGCCCTTACATAACGACGACCTGACGGGGCATGGCCACAGTGCGGCCCACGACCCCCGAAGCCCGAGGCAGGCATGGTTACAGGAGGCCGTACGGGAGGGATGTCTCCCGTGCGGCCGGGCACTGTAGCCACACCAGCTACGACGTCATCCACGACCCACTCCTGCATGGCCCAAGGACTGCGGGTCCCTTCAGCCAGAGGGAGGCGTGAAGGCGGCCCGGCCTTTCCTAGTCGGCCAGGAGCATAGCCGGCCTCCAGAAGCCGGCGACTCCCTTCCTCGAAGCAGGAGCTCGTTTAAGGAGACAAGACGGGGTGAGGCTACAGTGATAGCCCCCGACGCGGATCACTGTAGCCACGCTTACCTCGACAAAGCCCTCATCATCAGAGGCGCGGCTACAGTAAGCAGCCGCCGACAAGACCCTAGGCGGTGGGGCCGGCCTGTCGACCGAGTAGCCGGCAGCCGGCAGGACCCACCAGCCGGCGGGACCCAGCAGCCGGCGGAGGAGCCGGCGGGCGTAGACACTGACGGCTGGGGCCAGCTCCCAGTCGGATTACCATTGTACCCCCGGGGGGTAGGCCTATATAAACCCCCCGGAGCACCCATGCAAAGGGTTCGCACCCAAGCATAGTTGGCACCTCTGCATGTTTGGCTTCCAAGCATAGCACACGCACACACACCATAGATAGAGAGAAGCAAGAGCTAGCCTTGTTCTTCTTCTCCCTCGATCCCAACAGCTCTAGGAGCGATTGTAGCTACCCTTTATCGAGCTAGTGATCATGCGGAGACCCCGCAGAGCAGGACTAGGAGTGTTATCTCCTCGGAGAGCCCCGAACCTGGGTAAGATTCGCCGGCGTGCATGTCTTCGCCTCATCCCGTTTCCAGGCACCGGCGACGTTTTATTGGCTCCCACAATGATAAGCCATCCTTTGGCATATGTCGCACCAACCACCCGACAACGGTAATACCTCCCTTCTTAGGAACACAGTGGACAGGGCTTACCCACTGACTATGAGCAACGGGATAAATTATACCTGCTTCCAGAAGCTTTAGTATTTCTTTTCTTACCACTTCTTTCATCTTAGGATTTAACCGTTGTTGGTGATCAACAACCGGTTTAGCGTCTTTCTCCAATTTAATTTTGTGTTGGCATAGAGTGGGACTAATGCCCTTAAGATCATCAAGAGTATATCCACTAGCAGCACGGTGCTTCTTCAGAGTTTTCAATAATTTCTTTTCTTCATGCTCTGAAAGGTTAGCACTAATCATAACAGCTTATATCTTTTTCTCATCAAGATAAGCATATTTAAGAGTATCAGGTAATGGTTTAAGCTCAAACACGGGATCACCCTTTGGTGGAGGAGGATCCCCTAGGATTTCAACAGTCAAGTTGTGTTTCAAAATAGGTCCCTGTTTAAAGAATACTTCATCTATTTCCCTTCTTTCATTCATAAACTTATCATTTTCATGGTCTAGCAAATATTGTTCTACATTAGGAGGCATGACAATAGAAGCAAGACCAATAATTTAATCTTTACTAGGCAATTCCTCATCACGGGGTTGTCTACGATATTTAGCAAAGTTAAACTCATGAGACATATCCCCCAAACCAATAGTAACAACATCCTTTTCGCAGTCTATCCTAGCGTTAACAGTATTCAAGAAGGGTCTACCAAATATAATGGGAGAAAAGCTATCTTGCGGGGAACCAAGAACAAGAAAATCAGCAGGATCTTTAACTTTCCCACATAAGACTTCAACATCTCTAACAATCCCAACATCGGTATCCATAAAAGATTTAACACAATCAAACTTAGGTGTTATACCTGATTCCTTACCTTCCCGAGATCCCAATCTTCAGAGTTGCGTTTAATTCTTTCCAATAAATCCCATTTGAATTCAATAGTCTTCATCATAAAAGATCCAGTACAAGAAGTATCGAGCATGGAGCGATTATTGAGAGAAAGCCGAGCATAAAAGTTTTGAATAATCATTTCTCTCGAGAGCCCATGATTGGGGCATGAATATAACATTGACTTAAGCCTCCCCCAAGCTTGAGCGATGCTTTCTCCTTCGCGAGGCCAAAAATTATATATATAATTACGATCGCGATGAACAAGATGCATGGGATAAAACTTCTGATGAAATTCCAATTTCAATCGCTTGTAGTTCCATGATCCCATATTATCACATAGCCTAAACCATGTCAATGCCTCTCCCTTTAAATATAAAGGGAAGACCTTCTTCTTTATAACATCCTCAGGCATACCTACAAGCTTAAATAATCCACAAACTTCATCCACATAGTTTAAGTGCAAATCGGGATGCAATGTTCCATCTCCTGCAAAAGGATTAGCTAGCAGTTTCTCTATCATACCCGAAGGAATTTCAAAGTAAACATTTTCAGTAGGTTGAGGGGTAGCTAATTGTGGTTCCGGACGAGGTGAAGATACCCCGAACAAACCCCTCAAAGGATTGTTTTCCATAGTAACAAGTGACAGTAAATTTCAGCAGACTATATAAATTTTTCCTTACCAAATTCCACCTACCAAAGGCGCTTCACTCCCCGGAAACGGCACCAGAAAAGAGTCTTGATGACCCACAAGTGTAGGGGATCTATCATAGTCCTTTAGATAAGTAAGAGTGTCGAACCCAACGAGGAGCAGAAGGAAATGATAAGCAGTTTTCAGTAAGGTATTCTCTGCAAGCACTGAAATTATCAGTAACAGATAGTTTTGTGATAAGGTAATTTGTAATGGGTAACAAGTAACAAGTGTAAATAAAGTGCAGAAAGATGGCCCAATCCTTTTTGTAGCAAAGGAAAAGCCTGGACAAACTCTTATATAAAGGAAAACGCTCCCGAGGACATTTGGGAATTATCGTCAAGCTAGTTTTCATCACGCTCATATGATTCGCGTTCGTTACTTCGATAATTTGGTATGTGGGTGGACCGGTGCTTGGGTGCTGTCCTTACTTGGACAAGCATCCCACTTGTGATTAACTCCTATTGCAAGCATCCGCAACTACAAAAGAAGTATTAAGGTAAACCTAACCATAGCATGAAACATATGGATCCAAATCAGCCCCTTACGAAGCAACACATAAACTAGGGTTTAAGCTTCTGTCACTCTAGCAACCCATCATCTACTTATTACTTCCAAATGCCTTCCTCTAGGCCCAAGCAATGGTGAAGTGTCATGTAGTCGATGTTCACATAACACCACTAGAGGAAAGACAACATACATCTCATCAAAATATCGAACGTATACCAAATTCACATGACTACTTATAGCAAGACTTCTCCCATGTCCTCAGGAACAAATGTAACTACTCACAAATCATATTCATGTTCATAATCAGAGGGGTATTAATATGCATAAAGGATCTGAACATATGATCTTCCACCAAATAAACCAACTAGCATCAACTACAAGGAGTAATCAACACTACTAGCAACCCACAGGTACCAATCTGAGGCTTTGGGACAAAGACTGGATACAAGAGATGAACTAGGGTTTTTAGAGGAGATGGTGCTGGTGAAGATGTTGATGGAGATTGACCCCCCCCCCCCCGATGAGAGAATCGTTGGTGATGACGATGGCGATGATTTCCCCCTCCCGGAGGGAAGTTTCCTCGGCAGAACAGCTCCGCCGGAGCCATAGATTGGTTCCGCCAAGGTTCCGCCTCGTGGTGGCAGAGTTTCGTCCCGAGAGCTTGCTTATGATTTTTTTCCAGGGTGAAAGACTTCATATAGCAGAAGATGGGCACCGGAGGCCTGCCAGGTGTTGGGGAACGTAGTAATTTCAAAAAAATTCCTACGCACACGCAGGATCATGGTGATGCATAGCAACGAGAGGGGAGAGTGTTGTCCACGTACCCTTGTAGACCGAAAGCGGAAGCGTTAGCACAACGCGGTTGATGTAGTTGTACGTATTCACGATCCGACCGATCAAGTATTGAACGCACGACACCTCCGAGTTCAGCACACGTTCAGCCCGATGACGTCCCTTGAACTCTGATCTATCCGAGTGTTGAGGGAGAGTTTCGTCAGCACGACGGCGTGGTGACGATGATGATGTTCTACCGATGCAGGGCTTCGCCTAAGCACCGCTACATTATTATTGAGGTGGACTATGGTGGAGGGGGGCACCGCACACAGCTAAAAGATCAAATCAATTGTTGTGTCTCTAGGGTGCCCCCTGCCCCCGTATATAAAGGAGCAAGGGGGGAGGTGCGGCCGGCCAGGAGGAGGCGTGCCAGGAGGAGTCCCTCCCTTCCTTGTTGGATTAGGAGAAGTGGGGAAGGAGGAGGGAGAGAGGAAGGAAAGGGGGGGGGGCGGCGCCCTCCTCTCCTTGTCCTATTCGGACTAGAGGGGGAGGGGCGCGCGGCCCTGCCCTAGCCGCCTCTCCTCTTCTCCACTAAGGCCCACTATGGCCCATTAAGCCCCCGGGGGGTTCCGGTAACCCCTCAGTACTCCGGTAAAATCCCGATTTCACCCGGAACACTTCCGATATCCAAATATAGGCTTCCAATATATCAATCTTCATGTCTCAACCATTTCGAGATTCCTCGTCATGTTCGTGATCACATCTGGGACTCTGAACAACCTTCGGTACATCAAAACTCATAAACTCATAATATAACCGTCGTCGAAACTTTAAGCGTGCGGACCCTACGGGTTCGAGAACTATGTAGACATGACCGATACACGTCTCCGGTCAATAACAAATAGCGGAACCTGGATGCTCATATTGGCTCCCACATATTCTACGAAGATCTTTATCGGTCAGACCGCATAACAACATACGTTGTTCCCTTTGTCATCGGTATGTTACTTGCCCGAGATTCGATCGTCGGTATCTCAATACCTAGTTCAATCTCGTTACCGGCAAGTCTCTTTACTCGTTCCGTAATACATCATCCCGCAACTAACTCATTAGTTGCAATGCTTGCAAGGCTTAAGTGATGTGCATTACCGAGTGGGCCCAGAGATACCTCTCCGACAATCGGAGTGACAAATCCTAATCTCGAAATACGCCAACCCAATAGGTACCTTCGGAGACACCTGTAGAGCACCTTTATAATCACCCAGTTACGTTGTGACGTTTGGTTGCACACAAAGTGTTCCTCCGGTAAACGGGAGTTGCATAATCTCATAGTCATAGGAACATGTATAAGTCATGAAGAAAGCAATAGCAACATACTAAACGATCGAGTGCTATGCTAACGGAATAGGTCAAGTCAATCACATCATTCTCCTAATGATGTGATCCCGTTAATCAAATGACAACTCATGTCAATGGCTAGGAAACATAACCATCTTTGATCAACGAGCTAGTCAAGTAGAGGCATACTAGTGACACTCTGTTTGTCTATGTATTCACACAAGTATTATGTTTTCGGTTAATACAATTCTAGCATGAGTAATAAACATTTATCATGATATAAGGAAATAAATAATAACTTTATTATTGCTTCTAGGGCATATTTCCTTCAGTCTCCCACTTGCACTGGAGTCAATAATCTAGATTACAAAGTAATGATTCTAACACCCATGGAGTCTTGGTGCTGATCATGTTTTGCTCATGGAAGAGGTTAGTCAACGGGTCTGCAACATTCATATCCGTATGTATCTTGCAAATTTCTATGTCTCCCACCTGGACTAGATCCCGGATGGAATTGAAGCGTCTCTTGATGTGCTTGGTTCTCTTGTGAAATCTGGATTCCTTCGCCAAGGCAATTGCTTCAGTATTGTCACAAAAGATTTTCATTGGACCCGATGCACTAGGTATGACACCTAGATCGGATATGAACTCCTTCATCCAGACTCCTTCATTTGCTGCTTCCAAAGCAGCTATGTACTCCGCTTCACACGTAGATCCTGCCACGACGCTTTGTTTTGAACTGCACCGACTGACAGCTCCACCGTTCAATGTAAACACGTATCCGGTTTGCGATTTAGAATCGTCCGGATCAGTGTCAAAGCTTGCATCAACGTAACCATTTACAATGAGCTCTTTGTCACCTCCATAAATGAGAAACATATCCTTAGTCCTTTTCAGGTATTTCAGGATGTTCTTGACCGCTGTCCAGTGATCCACTCCTGGATTACTTTGGTACCTCCCTGCTAAACTTATAGCAAGGCACACATCAGGTCTGGTACACAACATTGCATACATGATAGAGCATATGGCTGAAGCATAGGGAACATCTTTCATCTTCTCTCTATCTTCTGCAGTGGTCGGGCATTGTGTCTTACTCAACTTCACACCTTGTAATACAGGCAAGAACCCTTTCTTTGCTTGATCCATTTTGAACTTCTTCAAAACTTTGTCAAGGTATGTGCTTTGTGAAAGTGCAATTAAGCGTCTTGATCTATCTCTATAGATCTTGATGCCCAATACATAAGCAGCTTCACGAAGGTCCTTCATTGCAAAACTCTTATTCAAGTATCCCTTTATGCTATCCAGAAATTCTATATCATTTCCAATCAACAATATGTCATCCACATATAATATCAGAAATGCTACAGAGCTCCCACTCAATTTCTTGTAAATACAGGCTTCTCCAAAAGTCTGTATAAAACCAAATGCTTTGATCACACTATCAAAGCATTTATTCCAACTCCGAGAGGCTTGCGCCAGTCCATAAATGGATCACTAGAGCTTGCACACTTTGTTAGCTCCCTTTGGATCAACAAAACCTTCCGGTTGCATCATATACAACTCTTCTTCCAGAAATCCATTCAGGAATGCAGTTTTGACATCCATTTGCCAAATTTCATAATCATAAAATGCGACAATTGCTAACTTGATTCGGACAGACTTAAGCATCGCTACAGGTGAGAAAGTCTCATCATAGTCAATCCCTTGAACTTGTCGAAAACCTTTCGCAACAAGTCGAGCTTTATAGACAGTAACATTACCGTCAGCGTCAGTCTTCTTCTTAAAGATCCATTTATTCTCAATGGCTTGCTGATCATCGGGCAAGTCAACCAAAGTCCACACTTTGTTCTCATACATGGATCCCATCTCAGATTTCATGGCCTTAAGCCATTTTGCGGAATCTGGGCTCACCATCGCTTCTTCATAATTCGTAGGTTCGTCATGGTCTAGTAACATAACCTCCAGACCAGGATTACCATACCACTCTGGTGCGGATCTTACTCTCACTAGTAAAAAAAGACACATCCGTGACATTTTGGGCCGAACGAATTTTTTTTCTGTCATACATATGACACTTCTATGACGATAATTGTGACAAAACCCGGTATCATCATAGATGTGGTGGGCTCCTACTTCTACGACACAAAATCATGACAGAAAATGGGCTTTTCGTCCTGGATGGGCCGAAGACGCAGCTGCATGACATTCTTTGGGCCGTCCATGACGGAAAAAACCGTGGTAGAAGCGAGGGGGAGGAAAATTTCGGGGAGTTCCCGGTTACGGTGGGAGGTCGGGGGCCGAGCGATGCGCGTTTCTCTCGTACACGTACGCGCATGTGTGCGAGGCGTTGGCTCTAACTGAACCTGGGCGAGGCGTTGGGCTCTAACTGAACCCGAGCGATTGCACTGCAGGCTACGCATTACTGAACCCAAGCGATCGATCGATCGATGGCTGTTAACTGAACCCGATCGAGCGATTCCTTCGCTACTGCTGCTAACTGAAGCCGATCGATTGGATGAACAGTGAGCGTTGCGGGGGGGGGGGTGTTGGATGAACAGTGAGCGGTGGCGTTGCCTCTGGATGAACAGGACCCCGTGGTGTGGTGGAGGGCTGGATGAACAGTAGACGGTGGAGGGGTGCTCGTGGAGGGGTGGTTGAACAGGACCCCGTGGTGTGGAGGGCTGGATGAACAGTAGACGGTGGAGGGGTGCCCGTGGAGGGGTGGTTGAACAGGACCCCGTGGTGTGGAGGGCTGGATGAACGGTAGATGGTGGAGGGGTGCCCGTGGAGGGGTGGTTGAACAGTAGCCGGTGGAGTAGCGCGCGGTGGAGGCTGGATGAACAGGAGCCCGTTGAGGCTGCTGGAGGAGGTCGACGGTAGCCCGTGGAGGCTAGAGGAGGTCGACGGTGGAGATGAACAGTATCCCATGGAGTCCCGTTTTGCGGTACGCCACACCCCTCCTGATGAACAGGACCCCCGTTTTGACCGTAGGAGGTCCGTTTCGTCCGTTTTGCGGTGCGCCACACCCCTCCCGATCAACAGGACCCCCGTTTCGACCGTAGGAGGTCGGTTTCCTCCGTTTTGCGGTACGCCACACCCCTCCCGATCAACAGGACCCCCGTTTCGACCGTTGGAGGTCCGTTTCCTTCGTTTTGCGGTACGCCACACCCCTCCCGATCAACAGGACCCCGTTCCGAACATAGGAGGTCTGTTCCTCCGTTTTGCGGTACGCCAGGCCTCGTTTCCATCGTCTGTTCCGTCCAAGCCCTCCCGATGAACACGACCACGCATGCCGTTCCGACCCAGCCGGTTGGCTCCCACGCGTTCCGTTGCCTCCCGATGAACACGACGCATTTCGTTGCCTCCCCATGAACACGAAGGCTTCCGTTGCCTCCCCATGAACACGACGACGATGCTGTTTCTCCGTTCTGACCCAGCCATGTACACGAGCCCTAGCCGTACGTATGCGCGAGTAGGCGTTCGAGACCCCGCCCGTATGTACACATACGTGGTCGTATTTTCTTTCTTGCACCCTGGCCGCTGTACGTACGTGTACATTGTATGTGCGCGCCTCTACTACGACACGTACGCGCCTCTACTACGACACGTGCACGCCTCTACATCCACCAGTATATATGTACGTACACGTTCGCGACCAGAATGACAACGCTACGTACGCTTCGACCAGGTGGGTCCCAACTGTCAGGCACTTTCTTGCCTGCGAAGATGTATCTGGTGGGTCCCAGCAGTCAGGGGGGCGAATCATTTTTTTTGCCCGGACGCACTTCCTTGCATGCGAAGATGTAGCTGGTGGGTCCCAGCAGTCAGAGGGAAACTTTTTTTCGCGAAATATAGTGGCCCGTCCAGTGGGTCCCAGCTGTCAGGTGGAGGAATCATTATTTTCCGCGTAATAAGGAGTCACTTCCTTGCTGCGGCCGTGGACCCAGCTGTCAGCCTCTCCACGTATGGTCCACGTCCGATGGAAGTCGTTCCTTGACCACGTTGACCACGCCGCACCGAGAGCACCACGGCGGTGGACGACGGCGAGGCCTAGGAAGGGGACGACGGGGAGCCGGGGAAGACGCGTCAGTGGAAGCCCGCGCGGAGAGGAGTACGAGGGTTCACTGGTTCGGCTGTGGTGTGAGGCTGCCGTCGCCGCAGGGCCTGGCCAGCGGTGGGAATAGTAGGGGGCGGTGAGGCCTCCGTGGTAGCACAGCTGGCCACGGGAGGCAGGAGCATGCGGCACGACCGGCGCTGCTTTGGGTGGCTGGAGCAAGAAGACCGGAGGTTGAAGAAGCACTATGGCCGTTGGATAGACATCGTACGGTCACTGGAGCTAGAATCGTTCATATTGACTAAAGATGACAAAGGCCCCCGTCCCAGTCAACTTAGTAGGCCCACAAGTCAGCCTCCCACCATGGTGGGTCCCAGCTAGCAGGGGGAGTATTCATATTTTTGTGCGTAATAAGGAGGTACTTCCGATGGGTCCGAGCTGACAGCGGGGGGACGTTTTTTTTCGCGAAATATGCTGGCCCGCCCGGTGGGTCCCAGCAGTCAGGGGGGAAACGTTTTTTTCACGAAATAAGGTGGCCCATCCGGTGGGTCCCTGCTGTCAGGTGGAGGAATAATTATTTTGTGCGTAATAAGGAGGCACTTCCTTGCGGCCGCCTGGACCCAGCTGTCAGCCTCTCCACGTATAGTACTCTTCCGATGGAAGTCGTTCGTTGACCACGTTGACCATGCCGCGCCGAGAGCACCAGGGCGGTGGTCTGGACGACGGCGAGGCCTAGGAAGGGGACGACGCAGAGCCGGGGAAGACACAACAGTGGAAGCCCGCGCGGAGAGGAGTACGAGGGTTCACTGGTTCGGCTGCGGTGTGAGGCTGTCGTCGCCGCAGAATAACAGGGGGTGTGGGTGAGTAGAGGGATGGCCTGGCCAGCGGTGGGAGTAGTACGGGGCGGTGAGGCCTCCGCGGCATCACAGCCGGTCACGGGAGGCAGGAGCACGCGACACGACCGGCGCTGCTTTGGGCGGCTGGAGCAAGAAGACCAGAGGTTGAAGAAGCACTACGGCCGTTGGATGGACATCGTACGATCACTGCAGCTAGAATCGTTTATATTGACTAAGTTGACAAAGCCCTTGGTACGCGTCAACTTAGTAGGCCCACAACTCGGATTTGGCAGAGAACATATAGCCCATTTGCGATTTGTAAGAATGCACAACCCATTTTTTAATTCTAATGGAATTTACTACAGCCCATTTACGGTTTGTTAAAAGTACAGCCCAACTTCTAGGTAGGACAACGATTAATAATTTCAAACAGCCGCTCAAAACAGAATTAAAAAAAAATCCCACATTTTGATGGGATCCAAAATATTTTTATCCGAACTTTCTAGTCAGGTTAAATATAATTTCAAAATAAAGTTGTATTACGTTAAAATCCAACGAAATATTGCCCGCGCAACAAGTAATGAAATTAAAATTTTCAAATTCCAAACATAATATATTTTTCAAACTAATTACGTGTTTGGTGCATAGTAACTGTCTAGTTATTATAATTACATCCCATTTATTATTTCTTAAAGTCCATTTTCTTGTTAAGCCTAATGCATGCCTGCAAGGAAAGTTTGCAGCCCAGCGGGGCGGAGAATAACAAGTTGACCCGGATATTGTGTAGAACTGTCGGCCCAGTTGCATTGCTGATGTTGAAAAAAGGCCTGTGTAGTATAGTACAGCCTAACATGGTTACTCAGCCCACATTCAGCGACGCCGGAAAGGCCCAAACAAGGCTTGTGTACAACGTTTTGAAGTCACTGAGCTCAATTAATAACTTAAGAAAAAAGTTAGATTACAGTGGAACGTAATTAAGAGCTGTCACGAGCAAATAAATAATTCAACAGGTCCCACTTGTGCGTGTGCGCGTGTGTGTGTGTGTGAGAAAGAGAGAGAGATAGAGAGAGACCCATCGGTCGATGCTCGTAAATACATCTTTCAGCCATATGCATTGCTGATGCTCAGTAAAAACTTATATAGTTGACACAATCATATAGAACATCATAGCACACTGAACTTGCGTACAAAAATTTCACGGAGGCGGCACAATCAGGATTGAAGCAGTGGATCGCTACGGGAAGGGCTATGTTGAATCCAACGAAGTCGTACATAACGGTTCATCATCTTTATCAATGATGGGGAAATATCTTGAATGTTGTGCAAAGAAAACAGACAGACAACACAATAAGTTCTGCTAGCACATTAAGTTGACGTACAGCCCTTTCTAAAAAAAGTTCAGGTACAAAATTAGAACAGGTCAAAATCAAATGTACTGGCATATCAGTGCTTCACACCCATAGCTCGGATTTAACTAGTATCTGACAAGATTCAGTTGTTACCTCAAATTAGAGCACATCCAGGCAGCCAGCCCTGCCTCTTCTCCCAAAGAAGCAGTGGCCTCCGCCACGCGATGGAGTAGGCCCTGTGCTACCCATCGTTTCGAGCAACACGGGGAAAGTCTGACGTTGACTCCTGTAATGGATGTCGTCGATGGACCCTGGCACCAGTGGCGGCGGTAGGACTTCGATTGATGGATTGACCACTTCTTCGACATGCACGAACACTCGATACAGGTACATCCCTAACGTGGTCCGCGACGGCCTTGGTGGCGACGAATAGTACAACCCCGGTTCCTGCACCGATATCTCAACAGCAATCACCTTAGGTATGGTGGACGACTTCTTCATCCATGCCATAACCGTCAGAGCCCAGCTGTCAGGAGGAACAAACATACTTACGAGCTCACCTCCAAGGTCGTTGATAAGCTCGTTCATGGACTCGCTGTTCCAAGCACGTCGAGGCATGCCCTGGAAGGTAAGCTTTGTTAAAAACTCAAGCTCAGAGGGCACCAAGCCCCATCCTGGGTGCCACCGATCAAAAGCTCACCAGCGCGCCATCGCAGAACAAACGCCGGGAAGATTCGAACACACGACTGGAGTCGGAAGTTGTCTGGAACCTGACGAAGAAATCAGCTGGTGGCGGACAGACTTCGACGAGCAAGTCACTTATTTGGATGCCGTGCGCAATGCCAAGAGCTTTGACAAGGTCGTCCAGCGAGACGGGAGGCCGGTCGCCGTTGATGGTTACCATCCGCACTTTGCCGGCAAACTGGTCCTCAAGCGCCGCCATGCCACTGTTGAGCGACAGCACGTAGCGACCGAAGGCAGGATGGACCTCAGGATCTCCGGCTCGGAGATCCGCGTTGACCGGCGACATGATAGTGCACTTGAGTACAGGGAGTACAGGAGGGAGATTTGGGGGAGATGGAGTAGGAATCGAGATTCCAAAGGTGGGGGAGGGGCGGGAGACTGGGGATGAAAAAGTAGCATGAATTTCGAGCACGCGCCAATATGCTCTCGGCGCGCAAGCACACGAAAACACCGGTGGCGCCCACATGTCGGCCTAAGAGTCCTTATTCTTTCTTTTTTGGAGAGATTGGCCTTTTTTTTCAGGATCTTTTGAGAGCCCGGCCTGAGAGTCATAATTGACCTGTTTGGCATTGCGTTACTACTCGGCCCATATTCAACGACACCTCGGTGGCCCAAACAAGTGTACATCATCGAAAAGACACTGAGCTCAAATTATATAACTTGAAAAAAGGAGATATACTCTGAACACTGGAGAATGGTGATGCCTCATTTAGCCCACCTGTAGTTCGAGACAATAAACAGTTCGAAACAACGATATATACAACATTCAAACACTGACTAGTGACTACTACTGACATAAACAGGAAGACATTATAGTTCATAAGAAGTCTTGCTACACCACCAAAACGCACCCATCTGCAGCTCTCAGACTCTCGTGATCAAGACGAGAATGACATTCTAAACAGAAGCAACTATTACATGGTAAGAGTGACATAGCCGAGGATGACCAAATGACAAGGAATATGCATAACAAAAGAAAGAACTACCCATCCAGAACCAGCAGCAAAGACAACAAAGTCATTCGAAGAGATGATCCAACACCATCATAATTTGCAGCCCCGCTTCAGCGACCAGTGATCCGGAGACACCAGTACTCCACCCTTTCGATGCAACAACCCAATTACCTATCAACCTGAAGGCTTGAAACACATCACTGCCTGTCGTAATTGAGACATCCAAGGATCAAAGTTAATCCGGATGCCTTTGTCATTCTCACCTTCTTTTGGCTGCAGGCTGTATCGTTGACAATCAGGGGAGTTTGCTCCCGAACTCCTAGGGCTCGCCGTGTAGACACAGTTTTCCATAGCAAACAGAGCCTCTATGCCATCAAGGTCCTTGCCAACGGTGATCTCCTGGTTAATCGGATAATTGAGTCCGAGAAACAGAGAGTGTGAACCAAGGCTGTTTACCCGCCTCCAACTAAAAAATCCGGAAGGCCCCAACAAGCTGGTATCCTGCTCATAGACGTAACAACCACTGTCCGGATACTCACGTATTACACGGTGCTGGTATACAGTGGGGTTTTTGCAATATAACTTTTCTGGCTCATGTGTCCGAATGATCATCAGTCTTTTGCCGTCGTCTGATCGAGCGAGGAACCAGTTGTGCTTCCCTGTTTTTGGCAAAGGTGGTGTGATTAAAAAGGGCAGTAACTATAGGGACACTGCATCATATCAAAAAGGACAGGCATTGTTAATGTAAGATCAGCATTGTTCAGAGTATGAGTAGGATAATGCAAGAAACAACATTGATATGTCCCTGTTGGAACTGGGAGGAAAATACAGGGAAATGTATACTGGTTTCGAAAATATAGAAGTGCCATGCATGGTTATACTCATGTTATCTCGCAATCGATTCTTCACAGGAAACTACCATGTCATGCATGTTATGTACTCCCTCCGTTCCCAAATATTTTTCTTTCTAGGCATTTCAAATAGACACAACATATGGATGTATGTAGACATATTTTAGAGTGTAGATTCACTCATTTTGCTCCGTATGTAGTCACTTGTTAAAATCTCTAGAAAGACAAATATTTGGGAACGGAGGGAGTAATCATGTTCTCTCCTCACAAACAAATTCTTCAAGGTAACTAACAGACCATGCATTGTTATATACTCGTGTTCTGTGGGCAAAATTTTTGTGAGGATATTATTCTAGCCATTGATTGCTGAAGGGCGAATATAGGTATGTACACATGGTAAGCATTGCAGGATTTCACTACTTCCAAATATAGAGTTCTCCATATGCACATTTACTTCCCTAATGTATGGTTAGATGAAACCAACAGTGTGGTGCATGTTTCTACATCATGAAAATGAGGAAACTAACATGGCCATTGATACACACTCATATTTAGTAGTAGTATATAGATTACTGTAAAATAAGGATAATATCCATATATTCCTAACCGTTTGATTATTCAGGGTACAAATTGGCTGTAATGACATGGTCACAATCGCATGAATTAACTCATTCCAAATATAGCCGATTTACGGCGTCTCTAATACATTGCCATAGTTCTACTCAAATTCTGCTCAAACAGGGATATGCCAATCATCACAAAAAGTTCAAACAGTGTCATGGCGTCATCATTAACATGAGATGGAAACAACTTACACGCGCCGTCCCAGCAATACGTGGTGCCATCTGCTTTGTCGATCGCGTAGATGATGCCATTGTGTTGAATAGCATCACAGAAGTGTGTATCAGCTTTGACGATGATCCACTGCGAGCCGAGTTGTCTCCAGCTAAAGAAGGCACCGGCGTAAAGATAGGCGAGTTCGCGGTCGAACAAGGCAGTTAGCTTGAAGTCTGCGTAATTCGCATGTCGTGTGGGCACTTGGCAGATTACAATCTTCTGCAAAACAAGGTCCGTCCAACTGACGTAGTAATCTAGATGACTTGGACCGCGATGGTAATACTCTATATAATCCAACGGAGGAAGGATAATCTCATGGGAGGTATGGAAGTTCACGAGCACCAACTTTTTACCGTCTTCTCTGAAGGCATCCATCCAGTTGGAGTTCATGCCGACCCAGTACATACCTGCCAAGAAGTTTCGGGCGATGGTGATCGGATCGATGTCGAGGGAAATGATGTACGGCGACCCACTATATACCTGCAAAGAAGTTTCGGCTAATGGAGATCGGATTGAAGTCGAGGGGCATCATGCACGCCTCCGTATCATGGTGAGCCAATCTCGCAAGACCAGATAGCAGCAAGCAGGGTGTCTTGAAAAGCTTAGGCCTCGCTTCGACGATGGCCGTGTGCATGTCCCTCGAGCATGCAGCCAGCCGCAGGGAGCTCAACATATCCATACACGAACAACAGAGGTCGAGGATGTCACTGGGGAGATTGCTCCAATCGCGGCTCATATGGATGCTGCGCGATTCGCGTTCGGCCATGGTGCTATGGGAGCGAAGAGGGAGACGAGGCGAGGCGCCAATGTGCTGTACAGCGGTGGTGACAGACTGCACAGTGCACAGGGTGAGGCTGACTTTGGTAACCCGAACACGCCGCCTGGACTAGTGTCAGGCGCAGGCTGTTGTCACTTCACTGTGAGGACCGGATGAATAGTATTTTGACCATCAAGTGTACCACAGTTGTACTACTACTACTACTACTAGTAGGAACATGAGTACTCCAGTATTGTATAGCGGAAATAGGTCTCCCGTGCTAGCATGCCTGTTCACTTCATCATTCAGGTATCATCCATATTGCGAGCAGAACCAAATTCTCGTGCATGCCCAATCAACGCCCTGCCGCGATGCATGCGGTGGTCGTTCTGGTGCATCAAGGACGGCATGCAGATCATTCCACACTTGAGAAGAGGAAAAATGGAAAGGTAGAACGCGGCAGCAGAGGAAGAGAACGCTGGCTAACAAGGCTGGGAGGGGATCGAGCAGGAAGTTAAAGCTCCACGCTTAAAGGTTTTGGGAAAACCTGATTTTCATAAGGTGACTTATACTCACCTAAACGGAGGGAGTATTCCTTAACCAGAGAATGTTGTGTCTCCCACTCACGCGCTCAAAAAAAAACTACGACACATTTTTTTTATCTGTTTGCATAGGTCCCACCTATCAGGAAGGATGGGCACGTACACGAACAGGTACGACTCATCAGTCTACCCGCATAGCCTTTTCGTTTAGTCTACCTAGCCGTCTAATCAACTGCCTGCACGCCACTTCTCCCATTTACTTCTCCATCGGGAACCGATTCTCCTCGGCTTCTTCACCTCCCCTTCGTCTTCATTTGCATCCAAACCCCACTGTGTTCACATTGTTTTAACCTCTTTAAATAATCATCTTCTACTTCAGTTAGACTAGCCATCTAATCCTAATTCTCCAAACCATAGCCCTCCGTTCCAGCGGTTCCAAATGCCGAAAGAGATCAAGATGCAGGTTTTTAGCGTCCAACATGTCCTCGTCGAAGGCTCGATGCGCATAGTTGCCACCGTCACCGTCCACCCAAGGGTTGTTCGGCAGTGGATCAACAATGTATCCAACTCCCTCGAAAAGGTAGAAACGAGGGTCATCGGTCTCGACGCAGAGTACATGGAGCGTGCCCCTGGGAAGATCCAGCGCGCCGCCGTCCTTCAGCTGTGCCTCGAAGATGATGTTTTGGTGTACCACATCATACACTCGCCCTCCATACCAGGTGAGCTTCACAATTTCTTGTCTCGGGAGGACGTATACTTCTTTGGGGCAGCCATCGAAGGGGACAAACAGAAGCTGGAGCCGTACAACCTTGATTTGAAAAGCATCGCTGACCTACAAACCAGAACCAAAATTCATGTAGAAGATTGTGATAAACAGACACCATCCCTATTCGACATAGCAAATTTTGTGCTCGGTACAAATCTTCAGAAGGGTGACGAGACGGTGGCATTAAGGTCGTCTGGATGGGAGAATTATCCCTTGACGTACAAGCAGATAAAATATGCTGCCCTCGATGCCCGTGTGAGTTTCGAGATAGCTGCAAGGTCCAAAGAGCTTGTTGCGAAGCCGTCTCCCACAGAGAATGAGAAGAAGAAGAAGAAGAAGAAGAAGAAGAAGAAGAAGAAGAAGAAGAAGAAGAAGAAAAGGCTGCACCAGCAGGAGGGCATTATGGATGGATGAACTATTTCCTCTCTTGTAAAAAAAATTATTCCCTCTCGGTGTATATTGATATAGATGGACTATTTCGATGGTGTGCATATCTTTGGAACAGAGTAGTAGCGTGGGTCCGCTTGACTATAAGGAACTATTTATCCGCATATATAGCTTTCTCTCCTACTCCTTCCAGTGATCGGTATGCAGTGCATGTGTCCGTAGACATGACAGCTTGTCCATGGAAGTTCAACTATGGCGACCATCACGTTTCATCTAGCGATTCCCACGACGCCTCTCCAACCCATGACACCACGCCCCCCGACGTGCGCCTCACCCCTCTCGGCCGCACCGCCCCTCTGCCTTTGTGTGCATGACATGTGGGCCACCTAAAATGCGGCGAGCATCAAGTTTCTACCACAGCCACCCGCGATTCCCACGACGCCGCTCGAACCCATGAAACCACACGTCCCCCGACCTACGGCTCACCCCTCTTGGCCCCACTGCCCCTCTGCCTACGGGAGCATTACATGTGGACCAGTTACCTATCGGGTCCACATGTTATTGACTCAAAGGTAGGTGTAGTAAGGCGCTGAAGCTCAGTCCCGACGGCCCTGAGAGGGAAATGTAACTCCTGCGCCAGGGCTTGTGGTGCTCCCGCAACACGAACTCGTGCCAAACTCGAGATTTGTTTCTTTACTATACATGCACGCAACGATTTAATGGACATTGTAATCTCAACATGTGATGGGGAGCTCTAAATTTGAATTTGAAATTTATAAAACGAAAAGATTCAAAACAAATAAACTGAGAGAGAGGGAGTATATCGTAGGGTGTGTCCCATACAAAATAAGTCCCCTGGTTTGTCACCACGAAGATGCGGTTAGAAAGGAGCACAGCGTCTTCCTACTCGTACGGCAACAAATCGGCCGCAGACAGCATGGTCCACCTTTGACCGCCATGTGCAAGGTTCGTGCTATCTTATTCAATCTCACCGTGGTTCCATCGTACCAATTCATGCGGTGGCCCGTTGCATGGTTGATCCCAATGTTGGACAAAGGTTCTACGGGAACGGTGTCACTGTTGTAAATGTTGTGCAAATTGATGTTGGTACCCTCCCGTACATATGCAAGCCAATCTCCACTCGCACCGGGCCTAACCTGTGAAACAGTGGGCAGGGGGAGAATTAGGAAATGGACACGGAAGTAGTCTTTAGAATGCATTTACTACGTGATCAAACTCATCTTACCTGCTCATCGGAGGAAATCCGAGTGCCCCTCAACGTCGGCATCTCAAGGGGCGTCAACTTGCAACTACGGCCACGCCGCGCTGGAGAGACCCCCAAGGAAACATCCTCGTGCGTTCCACGGAACATCAAGATGCATTTGTATGAGTAGTTTATCTTGTGAGAGAAAAGGATGAACGTGGGAAGGCCTCTAGAGATAGAGATGGACACTACTACTACCAATGTGCTGGCCCGTGCGTTGCAATGGATCCAAAGTAGTAGAATAATACTTGTTCACGTGCTTGAAATATAAACACTCTAGTTTTGATATACATGTGTCAGCAGACATGACAGCTTGTCCATGGAAGTTGAACCACGGCGACCATCACGTTTCTTGTTTCTACCAGTGCCACACCCACACGCGATTCCCACGACGCCGCTCCAACCCACGGCACGACGTCCCCTGACGTGGACATGGATCCTCTGACGTGGCTATCACTGCCTTGCCTTGTCTTTCCTTCGCTGACGGTGGGACCCACGCTTATGGGTCCCACATGTCAGTGACAGAATGGTAGGATTGTTCACGTCAGGGGATCCTCATCCCCCCGACGTGCCCCTCATCCCTCTCGGCCCCACCGCTCCTCTGCCTTTGTGTGCATGACATGCGGGCCTGCTGAACTGCGGTGACCATCAACTTTCTACCACAGACACACCCGATTGGACACGGTTTGCCTGCTCCGCTGCTGTGCTCCGATCGTACTCCCGCACCATCGAATTTTCATCCAGCGGCTGTGACACATTTCGTCCCGAGCATCAATCCTCAGCTGGAGTACTTATGTACTACAGGTAGTACCCGCCGTTGTGGCCATCTACGCCTCGTAACGCCCCGACGCTCAGCTGTGGCACCCTTGCCACGGCCACGCCACCATCGGCCGGTTCATCTCGAACGAGTGAGTTGCGAACCACGCCACCACCATGAGAATGACATGTGAGCCAGCCGCATTTAAGGTCCGCATGTCATTGACTCATAGGCCGGGCACTAAGGCACTGAAGTTCGGTCCCGTGGGCCCCGAGAGGGAAATGTAACTCCCGCGGTAGGCCTTGTGGTGCTCCAGCAGTACGAGCTCATGCCAAAACTTGAATTTGTTTCTTACTACTACCAACTAGTACTAGTAAGGTACACGTGCATTGCACGCATGAGATTCTGGTGGTTTGTGCATTATGCTTCTACATGTGGAGCTTTCTGGATTCTAACATGTGGCAAAATCTGGTGGAATGTAAGGTTAGGCAAGTTTGATTAACTTAGGTGAGTGTTTGGTTCAAGCCACACCTTAGGCAAGCCAAACTAAGGCCCCGCATGACATACACACACAAAATGTGGCAAGATTCCCATAGGCTTGCCAACTTGTGGCTCTCATTTTGAAGAACTAATAACTTTGCATAAGCTTAGTTGTGGCAAAGTTAGTCATGAATTAAGTTCAACCATGGAGTCTTCTAGATTATACATGTGGCAGAATCTGGTGGATGATATCCAACGGCCAGTAGTGCTCGGATTTGCCATCTTTGTACTGTCGGATTGGCTTCATCCAACAACCAACTTTCAAAGTTTTTTCACACACTATATAGGGGGTATAGATATAGATGTGCCGGTCCGTTGCAATGGATCCAAAGTATATCTATTTAGTGGAGTGCACTCTAAACACATTATCTATTTATTTTTCTCTAACCTTCCGTAGACACGCAACCAAGCCACATAAGCTTCATGGGTGCCCCCCACATCATATTATTCATACTACGTTGATTGAAAAAAAGATAAATCACCCAAAACAAGATCTTCCCGTTTTTTGTTCATACGATGTTGTGCCGTGCACGTACCTACTAGTTGTATAGTGGTAGTACGGAATGCTCCTACTCTATCAACAAGCCCCGTCTGACACCAAATTTCTTGGCTTCCGTGCTACAGCTAGATCTTCCCCTTGTTTCTGTTTTCCAACCCGGCGGCGGGCGGGGTGTCGGTTTGCTCAACGGCGGTCCCACATGGAATTGAAAATGCTAGGCAACACGCCTTCCCTAAGCTATGTGTCGCGCCGGACGGGCCGTGTTGTACTCCCGATTCCCGGGCGTGTGGGGGTGCGACGCGCACGCGGCAAGCCTTTTCCTTTTACCAGCAATGTGCCCGTGCGTTGCGATTGATCCAAAGTAGTAGAATAGTAGTATTTGTTCACAAACTTGAAATAAATCACTATTGTTTTGATATACTCCTAATATATTACTCCCTCCGTACCTAAATATTTGTCTTTTTGAGATTTCAAATGGACTATCACATACGGACTATATAGACATATTCTAGTGTTTCTAGCAAGATGCCCGCGCGTTGCACGAAGTTGATGGAAAAGGTAAGCACAACTTATAAATTGACGGATGGAGTACTAGTTACAGTGATGCATATAATTAAGCAAAGGGATCGCACATGTCGGTATTGACTAGAACGAGAATGCAACAGCACAATAAGAATTAAGGCCACGATGATGCGATCGTAGTGGTGGTTACAGAAGGCAAGAAGAAAGATGGATCCACGAACGTACGACCTCCTCCTCCTCAACTTAGTGCGCCGGGCCACCGACCGGCGGCTAAGGAGCGGCGGCTTTTGTGGCGAGGTCGAGGTGCTTCTCAGCAAAGGCATCCAAGGCTTCCAGCCGGTTGAGGAAGGCCAACGTCATAGCGTCCTCACTGGCCTTGTAGATACCTATGTACACGATTTGCTCGTACACGTGGATGTGTAGGTCGACGAATTCTTGCAGGGCGAGGCGCCTCGTGGCGAGCGCGACCTCCAGGTAGACATTCTTCATGGCGTCGGCGGGCAGTCGCAGGGCCACCAGTGCTTGAAAGAGGTTCTGGCCATGGAGGCCGATTAGGGTGGCAGGCAATGAGGAGCCCGGGCGCGCGGGCTGGAGGAGTACGGCGATGTCGTCCGCGAGCATCTTGAGGATGGTGAACTTGTTGCTGGTGGCAACGATCATCTGGTCCAACTGAGAGTCGTAGTTGGCGTCGACGGCGGCCATCCACCAGCCGGTCTCCAACACCGTCTGGAGACGATCCTCGGCGCCATGCCGCAGGCCGGCGTCGTGGACCATCTGGCGCAGCCGCTGGCCGCTCACACGCATCGCCGCCATGGGTCTGGAGTGAGCTCTTTTGCGCTTAGTGTAGGTGCTTAGGCAAATGCTTAGGTGGGTACGATGTGGTAGATGCATTGGAATGGAGGGGCGCCTTTATATGAGGGCAATGAGGGCAAACTAGGTTGCATTCACATCGTGCAGCCTCTTTTCCCGGACCTCCTCCCATTACTTCCCTCATGCATTAATTGAAGGAGGATGCATTGGCCGTTCAACATATCGGGAACCGCTACTCCCTCCCTCGTCTGCATTAAAGCCATATCGGGAACTGCGCCGCCCGCTGTCAAATCGAATACTCCCTACGTCTAGGTGAGTATTAAGTCATCTTACGAAAACCAAATAGTAAACACATAGGCGTGGTGCATTAACTTTCACGTTATTTCTTATTTTTGAACATAAATAGAGGAATCAACCAAGAAGAGATGTGGGGCTTGTATGCTTTTAATGACTTGAGACTATCAAACATGACATGCAGTGGTCAGTTCGTTGCACAAGAACAAATACAACCCACGTCAGCACACACGCATCTTATATAGCATCACATCCAATGACTATAAAAGATGAATGAGACCAAATTATATCGCATCTAGATGAGTTCTAGCAAAACTGTATTAATAATACTTAGTACTCCTACGCCATGTATCATATATTAGTATCATGTAGTACTTTATTTATTGCCATGTATGACACATAGTACTCAACTCTCTCTCTTTCTTCATTTAATTCTATGACACCTCATCAAAATTGCTAAGGCTAGTACCATTACAACCAGCCTTAGCAAATACTAAACATTAAGTTCTCTCGTTTTCCTCTCCACCTTGGTCACCTAGACGGAGGGAGTATACTGCGCGGGCTTTTCCTGCGCGGTAGGCGGGGCAGTTCCGCCTAGTCGGTTCGACAGAGACGCGAGAAGATGAGGGAGTAGGCTGCTGCAAACGTAGGGCTGTGTGATTTGACAGCGAGTTACTGCTGGACAGGTGGGCCCCCGTGATTTGACTTGCCATTATCATTTTAACTGCGGCTCTACGACCGGCATGAGTCTCCCGATTCCTGACCACCTCCATACAGGTGCCTCTCCCAATGCTCCACCATGTAGTAGAGGCTGCCTCTTGCATGAGAGCCCACTTCTCCACTTTTTCCTTGCCTCTCTTTCCTCCACATATGCAAAAATGCCATGTAAAGCGCACTATTGTACTTACTTGCTCCTACAGGTGCTTAAGCTTGCCACATAGGCATAAAGTCTGATGTGGCAAGTTAATCAAGAAGAGAGAGACTAGTTTGGTGACCCAAGGAAGAAACGGTGCTAAGCGCGTGTACCTAGGTGAAAAGACAATTTTGAGTCTATAGCTAATTAAATGAAGCAAACTTAGCAACACCATTTCATTGGAAGAGGTCACTCCTTGGCAAATGCAATAAATACTAGTACTCCCTGTGTCCCATAATATAAGAACGTTTTTGGCACTACACTAGTGTCAAAAACGTTCTTATATTATGGGACAGAGGGAGTACGAAGAAAGAGATAAAGAGAAGTAAAAAAATAAATACACTTATAGCCAACCTTATAGCCAAAACCTTGTTGTAGTATGAGTGACTAAGTGATGACTATGTATGACATGCCAACATCAGATAGCCTAACACACCGTGTTAAATCTCCAAGGGCGCAACCGCACGAGCGACGCGACGGTCGTGGTAGGCGCGACCACGATACGGGCTGCTGGTAGCCCTTGGATCTGAGATCAAACGGTCGCATGCTAAGTTGCTGAAAATTTGCAGAATAACCCTCCAGGATAGGATATGCACCCATATGTCTAGAATCGCGCCATGCAACCGTTCGATCTCAGATCCAAGGGTTCTCGGAAGCCCGTATCATGGGAGAATGGAAAGCCACTACCCTGCCGTTCGCACGCTGGCAGTTCGCTCCTACTCGTCCCCGCACGTCCTTCAATACTACGGCGGTTCGCTCCTAGTCGTCCCGTCCATTCACATTACGGCAGTTCCACTAATCCTAACCCTCCTCCCAAATCCATGGCGTCCCAAATCTCCCCGATCAGCGGTGAGTACAAGGTTAGAACCATCACCGGCGATGAGTTCGACGTCATCTACACCCATTCTTCCGCGACGGTGAAAGGATGCCTTTCTCGCTTCAGACTCATGTTCGCAGACTCAGATGATGAGTGGGTCCCTGGGCTAGATGTTGAGTACACCACAGTCCTGGGACGAGAGAAGGATCTAAAGGACGAAGAGAGGAAGAAGCCCGCCGTGATCCAGGTTTGCGTGCATGACTTATGCTTGGTCTACCACATATGCCATGCCGACGTTGAGTGCCAGGATATTAAGGACTTCTTCGAGAGCAACCTAGTCAAATTCGTTACTTAGACTTTGGTAATGACAAAGAAGTCCTGCGTCGGATAGGCCTCGTTGTAGGCAACACCTTCGACCTCCAGAAGAATCGACTGGTGTCCTCTCGTCAGCCTTCAATGCTGACCCTGGCAGGAGCCAAGGTTCATCCTTCGTACAGTAAACTGGAGAAACCTCCATACACGTTTCATCGTCATGTATGGCAACGGAATGTACTAGATATAGACCACATCCACTACGCTGCAATGGATGGCTACCTTTGCTTCAATATCTACAAGGGTTGGATGAAGAGCAACAGCCAAGTGTGCGGTTCAAGCAAAGAAGTATCGGCCAAGAGGAAGAGGGACAAGGACGAAGTCGAGGACGTGGACGAGGACTCCGAGTAAGGTGGCAGTGTCGTTGCTCATGGTGGTTCTAATGCAGTGTCTACCGGAATAGTTGCAAAGTTTAATTTCAGGTGTGCTTAATTTAATTTGAGGGGTGTGTTGTGCTGAGCCCCCAGCAGAACTATGTTATGTTTCTTCTTGTTACTTTAACTCTTCAGTACGTACATACTAGTATTTCTTACATTTCATCTTTTAGTTGGTATATTACTACCACTCGTTTCTTCGCATTATATACGCACAATATATATGGCCAACATCATATAGCCAGCAGTTTAGTTGTCAAAGAATTTCAGGGTGCTTAGTTTTGTCAAAGAATTCCAGGGTGCTTAGTTTTATTTGAGGGGTGGGTTGTGCACTTGTGCTGGACACCATAATTGTGACAAGCCTTTTTAATAGTACTATATGCATAATTTGGCGACGAGCGCTCTCTATATGTACCACCTTTTTTTAATTTCAAGTTTTGCTCCATAGGGCAATCCATCGATACTACTACTGTACAAAAGTGGAGTATATACATTTTTTAAAAGGCTAGAGGGCGGGGCAGTCTAGCTTGGTTGGTTTCACGAGAGGCGAGGGCCTTTGTGATTTGACGGCTCATTACTGCTGTCAAATCGAATAGTACTGCGCCGCCCGCTGCACGCCCGGCGCCTCCATTAAACCCCTCCGTTAAACCCGCATGCAAACCGAGAATCCTACTCCTGCCACACGTCCGTTCATGAGCGGGCCGGAATTAAACGCAACACCGGCCGAGCTCCTCCCGCCCGCCCTCAATTTAAACGAGGCTAGACGCCGTCCAAGCTCCTACCGTCCGCCCTCTATTTACACGAGGCCAGACAGACAGCGGGCAAGAATCGCGCCCCTTCGCCGCTCCCCCATCTCCTCCTTCACCATTTTCTCCACTCTTCCGATGGCTTCCGATGAGCCGTTCTCCGGCATATTACCCGGCTGGGTGGCCCACCGAGCCCTCCGGATACGGGCGACGCCGCTCGATGCTTCACCAACCTCGCTTGGCCCGACGGAGCCAGTTGCCACCCCAAGCAGGCGCGTGGTTCAGCAACTCGCGGCTCTAGTTCAGCTCGATGAGGAGTGCCGAGTTGCTCCACGCCGGCACGGCGGCTAGGACGCCGGTACGGGCGCCGTCGCTGCCGCGTCGTACCGTGCCACCAGTGTCTGCGGTGGCCGCACCTCCCGTGTCTGTGGGCGCGCCTCCCGTGCCTGCGGCAGCGCCATTCAGGCAGAGACAGAAGCCGGGTGCATGGAGAGCGACGAGTCAGTGGCCAGCTTCTTCGTGTCCGCCGCCATCATCGAGGAGAAGTAGAACCCGGGAGGCCGCCGCCATTTGGGACCCATGAAGGCCACCGCCGAGGCGACAACCGCGGATTCAGGTGGTTTCTTTGCTGCTTCGTCTCTTCCGAGGACCTTCGTCGACCCTGCAAGTGTCTGACGGACATGAGGAAGACAAAGGGATCCGCGGGCGGCCATTTAGAACTAAAATAAGTCTAGATACATCCATTTCTAGGACAAGTATTTCCGAACGGAGGGAGTATTAATTATACAAGAGAGCCGGATTGGCACCTCTTAGTTCATGTAAATATAATGAAATCCATCATGTTTATATGAAGATCTGGCTTTTTTATTCGAAATCCTTCATGCTTATATGAAATCAGTCCATGTTTGCACGCATTTCATCTGGTTGGTTAGAGTTGTAAAAATGTATGCCACTGGCGTTTAATGTCGTCCTCCGCTTAAGGAAGCGGGAGGAAATTTGCCAGCTGCCGTTGAAGATGCTCTTTATGCTGGAAATAATAGAGTGACATCCAATCCATTTGAGTTAATTGCCTGTATGATTGTCCCTCTATAAAAAGTTAATTGCATGTATAGTGTACACGTGACTTGTAGGGTGGCTACAGCTTTGTACAGAAAGTTAAAAAGAAACAAGTCCATCCTTAATCTTGTATTCTAAGTACTCTGTGGGTTCCACTGTCAGTACAGTAGCGAAAGAAGTATATATTAAATAAGTAAAGTAATATATAATATAAAAATATAAAGTTAAAAGACAGAATTCGAACTCATGTCATCGCGTTGCGAGCATCTGGCGCTAACCAGCCCAACACATTTTTGTTGTAGACCATGCTGGAGATATATCTCCATGTCTACTCTTATATATACTCCATTCGTTCCTAAATATTTGTCTTTTTCAGATTTCAAATGGACTACCACATACGGATGTGTATGTAGACATATTTTAGAGTGTAGATTCACTCATTTTGCTCCGTATGTCTTTTCAGGAAGGGGTCAGATTTGTCCTTGATTTATTTATGAGGTATCCAGATGGCACTGCACCGCCAAGAAAAGAGGGTAACATCAAAATTATGGACTACTTTTTTGAGTATGTTGTTAAGGTCCGGTCATAGTCACTTGTTGACATCTCTAAAAAGACAAATACTCCCTCCGTCCGAAAATACTTGTCATCAAAATGGATAAAAGGAAATGTATCTAGACGTATTTTAGTTTTAGATACATCTCTTTTTATCCATTTTGATGACAAGTATTTTCGGACGGAGGGAGTAGAAAACAGAGTTGGTGATGATGGTGTGCGTGCCATCCTGCAATATAGGCCGTCGGATTTATATCTAACGGATAGGAAAGAAACTATGGAAATTTTCCAAAAATATACCCACACGTCTCTCCACGTTCGCAAATAAGGCCTTCCCTCGTTCAACCTTTTCTCTCACAAGATAAACTACTCATACAAATGCATCTTGATGTTCCGTGCAACGCACGGGCAGCTAGCTAATTTCTTTTAAAATAGTTGCTGCGATAATTGGGTTGAAGTGATATATTTTATGTCTGCCCCGAATGATTTCAGATTCACTAGTAGTAACAAAGAAAAGGTTGCCTTGTTAATTAACAGAAAACAGGGTGAAAACAACATGAGGCCGGTAAAAACAAGGCACACTGGGTTCAGCGTCATCGTCACTACAGCTGTGCGCGCGCGAGAAGTCTACATATCGAGGGGGCTACCGAGCGAGGCACCGAGACACAATGTTTGAGAGAGAAACCAATTGACAGATTATGATCAGATCAAGTTGTCACCCTTCTGCTGTCATTGTTGGGGGGGGGGAGGGAGAGAAAGACGTATCGAGAGTGTGCGCGGTAGGCACAGAGTCACAACTAGCGAGTGTGTGTGTGTGTGTGTGTGTGTGTGTTTGAAAGAGGAGTAGATAGATTATTATCAAGATCGATGTGCCACCCTACTCCTTCGGTGCCGGGTAGTGTGTGTGTGTGTGTGTATGTTTGAGAGAGAAGCCAGTCGATAGATTAGTATCAAGATCGAGGTGTCACCCTACTCCTTCGGTGTTGGGAAGTGTGGGTGTGTGTGTGGGGGGGGGGGGCAGTGACACTCACATATCTCTACTCTTATAAAAAAATAGAGTTGGTGATGATGGTGTTCCTGCCATCCTGCAATATAGGCCATCCGATTTATATCCGACGGACAGGAAGGAAACTATGGCAATTTTGCAAAAAGATACCCACACCCCTCTCCGCATTTGCAAATAAGGCATTCCCTCATTCATCCTTTTCTCCCACAAGATAAACTTCTCATGCAAATGCATCTTGATGTTCCGTGCAATGCATGGGCATCTTGCTAGTAGGGAGAAGGAGTTTGTGTGACGCATATCTAGCTCTATTAAGGGATAGGAAAATAGCATATGTGTGAGAGACATTATTATAGTTTGAGACATTAGTGGCTGTGGGTGGGCGTAATTAAAGGGGTGGGCGTGTTAGACATAGAGAGCGTGTGTGTTTCTGTGTGAGAGACTTGTAGGATGGGGTAGAAAGATGAATTTAACCCTGACGGAGGGAGAGAAATACATGAAGTGCGCATGTGTGATTCCGATGCCCACAGGGAAATGAGATATGTATGCGTGTGAGAGAGATTGCACAATTCATTCACGTATCACTATCTAGCGATCGTGGACGTGCATCGCTTGAACATAAGTCAATATCTACTTCGTATCGTGGCCAACGCTATAAAGATTGGACACTCACATATCACATTTTTTTATTTAAATAAACCTTTTCAGTTGTGCTTGCCAAAGTTACAGTGATGTTTCTTCAAACAACCAATGTAGCTATCATGTATATGCACCATTGTTACTCTTGCATTCAAATTCATTAGTCTTGGATGATTTAAGTTTATATTTTGAAGTAATATATGTAATATTCATATATGAATTCAACGGGTACGCAATTTATGAAATGGAGGCTATGTAATAATATGAGGTAACACTTTTAAGTAGCTGACTACAATATCCATTTCTTTTTGTGCGCCTCTACACAAACACGTCAATGCATTATGTTTAAAGTAAATAACCAATGGCACTAAATTATCTATTTACACGAGAAATACATAGGCTGAGCGTTTGATCCCTTTTTTTTGTGAATGCGCCACTACACCCGTACGATTGGCCGCGCCCGTGTGAACGTCCAAGTTATCGGCGCATCATCCCGAGTTATTGTCTTTTTTTCTGGGGTGGACTTCACACCAGTTATTAACTGCTGACGCGTGCCCCGTGTACACAGTCTAGCATGACCTTCCCGCTAGCATGGTCCAAAATTAGTTGAAACTGGATACGAACAATCCCGCGGGCGGCAAAATCTCCCGCCTCCTTCTAAAATTTCCGCCACCTTAGTCTTTAGCATGCGAAATCCCCCTTTTGTCCTTGGTGCACGGAGACCAACAGTTACAATACCGCCCTCATCTACATGATAGGTCGGGGCTGCTTTGGTAACTTCCGGTTCCCCCACTACACGGCACCCCCATTTCCTCCCCCCCTCCCGCAAAAACGACTAACTCCACAGCACCAGAGCATCTTACATGACGCCGTCCGTACTTCATCGCCCTTTCTCCCCTCCCCTCTCGAAACCCTAGACTGCTCATCCACTGGCGTACCATAGCCCATTCACTGCCAGCGGCGTCCACCTCGCCGGATCTGCTTCTGCGGCCGCATCTACCCCTCCCACCTCCCCTAGAAACAAGTAGACTGCTCCACCACTGTACCACAGCCCATTCAGTGCCGACCTTGTCCACGGCGCCGGATCTGCTTCGCCGGTACTCTCGTCAACCGCCGCGCATCTGCAGTGGCTCATTCGTACTCCCCACCGGAGACGCTTCGTCCACACACCCCGGAGCCGCCCCACCGACGCCCCCGTCGACGGCCTCTGATCCTCTTTGCCGACACCTTCCTCAACCCTACCGGAGCCGCTTCGCCGACACCTTCCTCAACCCTACCGGAGCCGCTTCGCCGACACCATCGTCAACCCTACCGAAGTAGCTTCGCCTATACCATTCTCAACCCTACCGGGGCCGCTTTGCCAACTCACAATTCCACGGCCTCAGATCCGCTTCCTCGCACCCTCATCCAACCTACCGGAGCAGCTTCTGATGCCCCGTCCACGGCCGCAGATCCGCATCGTCGACACCACCCTTAACCCAACCACCGGAGCAGCTTCTGACGCCCCGTCCATGGCCGCAGAACCGCATCGTCGACACCATCCTTAACCCAACCACTGGAGCAGCTTCTGACGCCCCGTCCACGGCCGCAGATCCGCATCGTCGACACCATCCTTAACCCAACCACCGGAGCAGCTTCTGACGCCCCGTCCACGGCCGCAGATCCGCGTCGTCGACACCATCCTTAACCCAACCACCGGAGCAGCTTCACCTACGCCCTCGTCCACGGCCACAGATCCGCTTCGCCCACACCATAGTCCACCCTACCGAAGCCGCTCCACAAACACCCTACTCGACGGTTCTAGATCTCCTTACCGGACCCGACAGCCAGCGCAGCGTCATCACCCTCGACGTTTCTAACCTGATTCCCACCATCTGGAGAGATGCCAAGCACCCGCCACGGCCTAGGTACTTGTCACCTTTAAACCCGTCCAGCATCACCTGCCCGATGTACTTCAAATATACTAACCGGTCGCTGTTACCTATTATGCAGCTGGCAAAAACTACAAGGACGATGTTTCTTCTGGATCTAACAGCTTGGCCAACCAAGATCCTGGACTGAGGCATTGCTATGATCTTGTAAGCGCGTCTCTCTCTCTTGTATTGTTCTGTGCCTGCCAGCGTGCTTTGCTAGGATTTTCGACCAGTAATCCCTTTGTGCAGACAATGATTTCTACCACTGGCTGCTAAATTAGATATGTAGATGTCATACATGATACTACCTCGTACCTCCGTTCCTAAATATAAGTCTTTCTAGAGATTCCACTATAGGCTACATACGGAGCAAAATGAGAGAATCTACACTCGAAAATGCATCTATATACATCTGTATGTGGTCCATACTGGAATCTCTACAAAGACATATATTTAGGAACAGGGGCAGTACATTACACAAAATCATAGGTGGCATGTAGGAATTCCAGTGCACTACATTAGGCTCCCTTAGAGTGCCTGCTAGTCCAGCATACAGAGTCATGGCTAGTTTATGGTACGCACACAATCGTTAATTGGTGGTTTAAATATGCGCAAGGGATATGCAATGTAGTATCATGTAGAGATGTCTGAAATTAGCCGTGTCAACTTGCAGATAGGGTTACACAATGAAAAAGTACAAGATGTATGTGGCAATTTCATGGAACATCGCAAAAAAAGGAGAGGCAACGGTGAGCCTATAAAGTGTTCTATGGTACGTCACTCCTCCATTGCAATCATCGTGACATGTTATTTGTATGCCAGTTCTATTAGCTAAGTTTCTTAGGGACAGTTATTACGAGTTATCCTAAGAAAATAAGCACCTGTGAATATAAGCTCCATGTAATAAGCCAACCAGTTCTTTTCATTGCGTTTTCAACTTCTCTTTGGTATGATCAGTGGAAAGTCTAGATTGCATTAATTTTTTTTCATTTTGCTGCCCATATGGAAATTAATTTGACTTGCAAACATCCCAAATTGAAACCAGTGCAGTAACTAATATGATAGGAAAACAGACCATCACTATTTGCTCAAAATGCAAATACAAAGATACCATCTACTTGGCACAATCTACTTTGGTCAATGTTTTCCATAGAGATCCCATTGCCTAATTTAAATGAAGAACACATGACCCACATTTAAATGAAGAACAATTATTTATTGAAATTCGATGGTCCAAGTGGCTGGTTATTATCGTATAGCAGCACCACCTGAAAGCATCATATAGCAGCAGCTCATAGCAACTCATCATACAGCAGCAGCAGTCTGCAATTCATCATATACCAGCAGCAGGAGCGGCTCATAGCAGTTCATCATATAGCAGCAGCAGGAGCAGCTCATAGCAATTCATCATATAGCAGCAGCAGGAGCAGCTTGTAGCAACTCATCATATAGCAGCAGCAGCTCATAGCAATTCATCATATAGCAGCAGCAGCTCATAGCAACTCATCATACAGCAGCAGCAGCTCATAGCAATTCATCATATAGCAGCAGCAGGAGCAGTTCATAGCAATGCATCATATAGCAGCAGCAGAAGCAGCTCATAGCAATTCATCGTATAGTGGATCAGAATGAAAATTTGGCAAAAAATCAGAGGAGGTCCTCACCTTGTTGGATGAGCTCATCCTTCAACAGCACCTCAAGGCCATGGCCTGGGAGGAGGGGAGGGGGAATAAGGTGTCTTCTGCCGCAGTGTGGCATCAGCCATTGTTGTGCAGCGCCCGCCGGAGTAGTGCGTTGGACGAACCACAGTGGAGCAGCTGCTGGAGACCATGAGAATGAGGGGCTGCGCTAGAGGGAGGAGCAGCCAGGGAGATTTGCCCCTACCCGCTGGCCATGTAGCCTAACTAGACATAGCATCGTCGAGGACCAGGCCAGATGGGACCAGTGGCGACGACTCGTTGGAGGAACCCTAGTGCTGCGGGCAGGGGATCGAGGTAGAGGGAAAGGGGAGAGGAGATGCAAGCGGGCAGGGCAATGAATGCTTGCGTGTTTGTTTTTACTTGAGGGCCAGGTGTGACACGGGCGTCAGCAGTTGCATTTGAGTGTAATATAGGCAGACAACAGAGTCATTTCACTATTCCCCTTCCCTTCAATTTTTAGTGAGGTTCTACCCGAAACACCCCCCTCCAAAGTGAAATTAGTTAAGCCCAAGCCCATAACTCAAAAATGACTTCTTTACATCTTTTATGGCTTATTTTGACAATATGCCCTGAAAAGGCGGAATCGAACTGGCCCTTAACCTGCAATTCAATTGTGCGTGCAATGATGAATCACTCCTCCCTGCTATCTGTACATTTAGGCATCATCATACATGGCATAACCTAATACATGTGCATTCCATTGTAGAATCTGGAATATGCAATGTTTATGTTAGTTCATACGTTGCACATGATGTTTAAATGCCCCTTAAATCTGGTCAGTCAAGTGATGGTCTTTAAGCCTCCTTCTTTGCTTCTTTTCTTGATGTGTAAGATTTGCTCACACATCTGTTCAATTGCTTGTTTGCATCAGCCAGCCATACTAGGACTGTTTGCTTTGATTACTTGCTGTTCTTGACCTAACACTCTAACAGAGCTTGTCAACGATTTAAACACTAAGGGCTGCTGTAGTGGGGCCTTGTCTAACTCATAGGTGACATAAAGGTTTGGCTGTACACTACAGTAGGCTCTCCAAGAGTACCTGGAGATCCAGTTCGAAGGTATGCCTAGTTTTTACATAGTGCAGACATAGTAAATGCTCATTTTATTGTGTGCAAGTGCAAGAGATGCGGCATGTTTCATTATGTGGTGTTGTTTTGTTATAATCTCATCCTTTTGTGTTCACAAACTGGAAAGTATGCATATTTATCTTCCAAGGAGACGAGTAACTAGTTTGTGTCACCTTGCAGAGGGGGTGCAATGAAGATAAGATTGAGGATTTCCAAGTACAAGATGTTAGGAAGGAGCCTTGCAAGAGAAGTAGGAGCTGCGCTGAGCCTCTTCAACCTGCTAAGGTAAGTCACTGTATGCAACTCAACAGTTCAATTCCTTGTTTGTTTCAGGCATAGTTAATTTTCTCTTTTCAATTGCTTTATTTGTCCTCAGTTAATGAGATGCCCAAATAATCATGCCTGATGTTCGGTACTTGTATCACTATTAGTTGACATAATTAAAGGCCTTACCATTTAATTACTCTGCCGAAGTGTGCCTGAAGCTTTGAAGTCTATTAACTAACTATTATTGCATGAGGCTCACAATCTAGTTTATACTACGCTAATGATTGCATAGTTTTGCCTGCTGTAGTATGTTTGTATGAAACCCTCTGCTGTTCATTATGCCCCCTAAGACTTTAATTGAGGCACAGAATGGCCAACTGCTTGCTTACTTATACGCAACATGCTGTCTAAATTTGTAACTTGTCTGTGTTTTCGATTGGGCCCCAACATCATGCTCCTCTGGTGAGCTAAGAGGGATTTCTGTATGCAGGCTACTGAGACTATCTTTTTTATAATTTTTAAAATATCACCTGCTTATGATTCATGAAGTGTAACATTTTTTTTGAAAGTGACGTGTAACATTATTGTTAGTCCTGTTTTGCCATGTAGTACAAAATAGTGCCTTGTTCGCTTCACTGTTGTAACTATATTTTTGCCCTAGTCATGTGTACTTACAGAAACATTTCAGGATGAAGTGACATCAACACAAAGATCTGCGAGCAGTGCGGCATGGCCGTTACCGAATGATTATGGATTGGAATTGGAATGTGCTGATGTTCTCGAGCATCAACTAGAGGTGGCAAGACAACGTGTACATGATTGTCAACGTATAATCAACAAGTTGAGACTGGACATGCAGGTATTAGATGCAGGAGTCAAAAAAATGAAACAAGACACTGAGGTAACCATGAAGGAATTGGAGATTTTGCGGACTGAAATTTCTGCTACCTGAATCCGGCCAATCCTATTTTCTGAAGAGATTATAGTTCAAATGGAGTTAAGTTGATGCGCGTCCATGATGTATGAGCTGTATTTGCCCAGTGTATGTAATTTGCTGTTTGTGTATGCTTTATTATCACCTGTGCCGAACCATAATGCCCAGTGGGTATAATCGGCTGTAATTTCTTTATTGTATGATGTAGGATTATTCTACCTTTCTATGCCTTGATCTCGTTGTTGTATAGTGTATGCTTTTTAGAGGTGATAGTATTGAGTAGGATAGTTCTTTGAATATGCTATATCGTTCAAACGGGGGCCAACTCGCCCGACCATGGCCCTTCACGGGCCATCGAATCCATGGGCCTTCTACGTCTCGTAGGATCCATGGGCCTTCTACGTCTCGTAGGATCCATGGGCCTTCTACGTCTCGTAGGATCCATGGGCCTTGTACGTCTCGTAGGATCCATGGGCCATCTACATCTCGTATGATCCATGGGCCTTCTATGTCTCGTAGGATCCATGGGCCGCCGACTCATTTATGGGTCTTGTACGGGCCTTTAATGGGCCGTAGACGGGCCTTTTGGAAATCGTACGTTTTATGGGCTGACCATAAGGGGCTGTTAATAGGCCGTATTTGGTGATGCTATGAAAATGGCCCAACAGACTAATGGTCCACAAACGGGCCGAGTGCAACGACAGGCTGAATTTGGCCCACAAGCAGAAAATGACAGTAACGGGCCGTAAGTAACCGAATGCTGCAAATGAGCCCAAGAATAAATGGGCCCTCAGAAGGCCGAAAGTTAACTTGTGCTGGAAACGGCCCAACGGAATAACGGGCCGTTAATGGGTATAAATTGATACACTGTTCATTACGGGCCAGTTTCACCACGGGCCGTTAATGGGTGTAAAGTAATACACTGTTCATTACGGGCCAGTTTCAGCACGGGCCGCTAATGGGCCAAGAGTTACAAAGGGCCTCATATGGGCCGAAAGACGTCATGGGCTATACATGGGCCAGAAGTGAAAACAGGCTAGAATCATATTGGATGGCCCAGATGACACTACTGGGCCAGATTTGGATAGGGCATAACGGGCCTTGGGTTAGCGGGCTGTAAATGGGCTATATGCGAACAGGCCGTTAACAGGCTTTCCATGGGCCGGCCCGCCAGCTTTTGACCAAGTCAAACGGGCCGGCCTTTTCACAGGAATGGGCCACTGTTGGGCCGTGCCACATGTCGACGTATCATAGGCGCCTTCTGTCCAGTGAGTGGATGACATCTGTCCCAACGATGAGCCGACACGTGTTTCCTCTAGCCAATGATGATTTTACACGTGGAAAATCCCCATTGGTCGGGGCTATTAACGGGTTATCGGATCCAAAACCCGACCCGATAGCTTAACGGTGTTCCGTTATGGTGGATGCCACGTGTTGGTCACCCTTGACGAAAGCACTTCTGTGACGCGCGATTTATCATCATGGAAGTGGACACTTCCCTGATGATAATTTTGGTAATGTCATGGAACACTTCTATGACAGCGCATGTATGACTATCTTGATTCTGTCATAAATTTGTCATGGATGTACATGCATGACAAAAAACGCGACCTACTGTGACAAACACGTATCATCACGGAAGTGTATTTTTTTGTAGTGACCTACGAGGTTCAGTAACAACTTGATCTGAAGTTCCATGATCATCATCATTAACTTCCTCACTAATTGGTATAGACGTCACAGGAACCGGTTTCTGTGATGAACTACTTTCCAATAAGGGAGCAGGTACGGTTACCTCATCAAGTTCTACTTTCCTCCCACTCACTTCTTTCGAGAGAAACTCCTTTTCTAGAAAGGATCCATTCTTAGCAATGAATGTCTTGCCTTCAGATCTGTGAAGGTGTACCCAATAGTCTCCTTTGGGTATCCTATGAAGACACATTTCTCTGATTTGGGTTCGAGCTTATCAGGTTGAAGGTTTTTCACATAAGCATCGCAGCCCCAAACTTTAAGAAACGACAACTTTGGTTTCTTGCCAAACCACGGTTCATAAAGCGACGTCTCAACGGATTTCGATGGTGCCCTATTTAACGTGAATGCGGCCGTCTCTAAAGCATAACCCCAAAATGATAGTGGTAAATCAGTAAGAGACATCATAGATCGCACCATATCTAGTAAAGTACGATTACGATGTTCGGATACACCATTACGCTGTGGTGTTCCGGGTGGCGTGAGTTGCGAAACTATTCCGCATTGTTTCAAATGTAGACCAAACTCATAACTCAAATATTCTCCTCCACGATGAGATCGTAGAAACTTTATTTTCTTGTTACGATGATTTTCAACTTCACTCCGAAATTCTTTGAACTTTTCAAATGTTTCAGACTTATGTTTCATTAAGTAGATATACCCATATTTGCTTAAATCATCTGTGAAGGTGAGAAAATAACGATACCCGCCACGAGCCTCAACATTCATCGGACCACATACATCTGTATGTATGATTTCCAACAAATCTGTTGCTCGCTCCATAATTCCGGAGAACGGCGTTTTAGTCATCTTGCCCATGAGGCACGGTTCGCAAGTACCAAGTGATTCATAATCAAGTGATTCCAAAAGTCCATCAGTATGGAGTTTCTTCATGCGCTTTACACCAATATGACCTAAACGGCAGTGCCTCGAATAAGTTGCACTATCATTATCAACTCTGCATCTTTTGGTTTCAACATTATGAATATGTGTATCACTACTATCGAGATTCATCAAAAATATACCACTCTTCAAGGGTGCATGACCATAAAAGATATTACTCATATAAATAGAACAACCATTATTCTCTGAATTAAATGAATAATCGTCTCGCATCAAACAAGATCTAGATATAATGTTCATGCTCAATGCTGGCACCAAATAACAATTATTTAGGTCTAATACTAATCCCGAAGGTATATGTAGAGGTAGCATGCTGACGGCGATCACATCGACTTTGGAACCGTTTCCCACGCGCATCGTCATCTCGTCCTTGGCCAGTGTTTGCTTAATCCGTAGTAACTGTTTTAAGTTGCAAATATTAGCAACAGAATCAATATCAAATACCCAGGTGCTACTGCGAGCTCTGGTAAGGTACATATCAATAACATGTATATCACATATACCTTTGTTCACCTTGCCATCCTTCTTATCCGCCAAATATTTGGTGCAGTTCCGCTTCCAGTGACCAGTCTGCTTGCAGTAGAAGCACTCAGTCTCAGTCTTAGGTCCAGACTTGGGATTCTTCTCTTGAACAGCAACTTGCTTGTTGTTCTTCTTGAAGTTCCCCTTCTTCTGCCATTTGCCCTTTTTCTTGAAACTGGTGGTCTTATTGACCATCAACACTTGATGCTCCTTCTTGATTTCTACCTCCGCAGCCTTTAGCATTGCGAAGAGCTCGGGAATCGTCTTATCCATACCTTGCATGTTATAGTTCATCACGAAGCTCTTATAGCTTGGTGGTAGTGATTGAAGAATTCTGTCAATGACGCTATCATTCGGAAGATTAACTCCCAGTTGAATCAAGTGATTGCAGTACCCAGACATCTTGAGTATATGCTCACTGACAGAACTATTCTCCTCCATCTTGCAGCTGTAGAACTTATTGGAAACTTCATATCTCTCAATCCGGGCATTCTTTTGAAATAGTAACTTCAACTCCTGGAACATCTCATATGCTCCATGACGTTCAAAACATCGTTGAAGTCCCGGTTCTAAGTCGTAAAGCATGGCACACTGAACTATCGAGTAGTCATCAACACGTGACTGCCAGGCATTCACAATGTCTGCAGTTGCTGGCGCAGGTGGTACACCTAGCGGTGCTTCCAGGACGTAACTCTTCTGTGCAGCCATGAGGATAATCCTCAAGTTACGGACCCAGTCCGTGTAATTGCTACCATCATCTTTCAACTTTGCTTTCTCAAGGAACACATTAAAATTTAATGGAACAACAACACGGGCCATCTATCTACAATCAACATAGACAAGCAAGATATTATCAGGTACTAAGTTCATGATAAATTTAAGTTCAATTAATCATATTACTTAAGAACTCCCACTTAGATAGATATCCCTCTAATCTTCTAAGTGATCACGTGATCCATATCAACTAAACCATAACCGATCATCACGTGAAATGGAGTAGCTTTCAATGGTGAACATCATTATGTTGATCATATCTACTATATGATTCACGCTCGACCTTTCAGTCTCAGTGTTCTGAGGCCATATCTGCATATGCTAGGCTCGTCAAGTTTAACCTGAGTATTCTGCGTGTGCAAAACTGGCTTGCACCCATTGTAGATGGACGTAGAGCTTATCACACCCGATCATCACGTGGTGTCTGGGCACGACGAACTTTGGCAATGGAGCATACTCGGGGAGAACACTTTTATCTTGAAATTTAGTGAGAGATCATCTTATAATTCTACCGTCAATCAAAGCAAGATAAGATGCATAAAAGATAAACATCACATGCAATCAATATAAGTGATATGATATGGCCATCATCATCTTGTGCTTGTGATCTCCATCTCCGAAGCACTGTCATGATTACCATCGTCACCGGCGCGACACCTTAATCTCCATCGTAGCATCGTTGTCATCTCGCCAATCTTATGCTTCTATGACCATCGCTACCGCTTAGTGATAAAGTAAAGCATTACAGGGCGATTGCATTGCAAACAAGAAAGCGACAACCATATGGCTCCTACCAGTTGCCGATAACTCGGTTACAAAACATGATCATCTCATACAATAAAATTTAGCATCATGTATTGACCATATCACATCACAACATGCCCCGCAAAAACAAGTTAGACGTCCTCTACTTTGTTGTTGCAAATTTTACGTGGCTGCTATGGGCTTAGCAAGAATCGTTCTTACCTATGCATCAAAACCACAACGATGGTTTGTCAAGTTGGTGCTGTTTTAACCTTCGCAAGGACCGAGCGTAGCCACACTCGGTTCAACTAAAGTTGGAGAAACTGACACCCGCCAGCCACCTGTGTTCAAAGCTGGTCGGTAGAACCAGTCTCGCGTAAGCGTACGCGTAATGTCGGTCCGGGCCGCTTCATCCAACAATACCGCCGAACTAAAGTATGACATGCTGGTAAGCAGTATGACTTATATCGCCCACAACTCACTTGTGTTCTACTCATGCATATGACATCTACGCATAAAACCAGGCTCGGATGCCACTGTTGGGGAACGTAGTAATTTCAAAAAAATTCCTATGCACACGCAAGATCATGGTGATGCATAGCAACGAGAGGGGAGAGTGTTGTCCACGTACCCTCGTAGACCGAGAGCGGAAGCATTAGCACAACGTGGTTGATGTAGTCGTACGTCTTCACGATCCGACCGATCAAGTACCGAACGCACGGCGCCTCCGAGTTCAGCACACGTTCAGCCCGATGACGTCCCTCGAACTCCGATCCAGCCGAGTGTTGAGGGAGAGTTTCGTCAGCACGACGGCGTGGTGACGATGATGATGTTCTACCGACGCAGGACTTCGCCTAAGCACCGCTACAGTATTATCGAGGTGGACTATGGTGGAGGGGGGGCACCGCACACGGCTAAAAGATCAAATCAATTGTTGTGTCTCTAGGGTGCCCCCTGCCCTCGTATATAAAGGAGCAAGGGGGGAGGTGCGGCCGGCCAGGAGGAGTCCTACTCCCACCGGGAGTAGGACTCCCTCCCTTCCTTGTTGGATTAGGAGAAGGGGGGAAGGAGGAGGGAGAGAGGAAGGAAAGGGGGGCGCCGCCCTCCTCTCCTTGTCCTATTCGGACTAGAGGGGAGGGGCGCGCGGCCCTACCCTAGCCGCCTCTCCTCTTCTCCACTAAGGCCCACTATGGCCCATTAAGCCCCCGGGGGGTTCCGGTAACCCCTCGGTACTCCGGTAAAATCCCGGTTTCACCCGGAACATTTCCGATATCCAAATATAGGCTTCCAATATATCAATCTTCATGTCTCGACCATTTCGAGACTCCTCGTCATGTCCGTGATTACATCCGGGACTCCGAACAACCTTCGGTACATCAAAACTCATAAACTCATAATATAACCGTCATCGAAACTTTAAGCGTGCGGACCCTACGGGTTCGAGAACTATGTAGACATGACCGAGACACGTCTCCGGTCAATAACCAATAGCGGAACCTGGATGCTCATATTGGCTCCCACATATTCTACGAAGATCTTTATCAGTCAGACCGCATAACAACATACGTTGTTCCCTTTGTCATCGGTATGTTACTTGCCCGAGATTCGATCATCGGTATCTCAGTACCTAGTTCAATCTCGTTACCGGCAAGTCTCTTTACTCGTTCCGCAATACATCATCCCGCAACTAACTCATTAGTTGCAATGCTTGCAAGGCTTAAGTGATGTGCATTACCGAGTGGGCCCAGAGATACCTCTCCGACAATCGGAGTGACAAATCCTAATCTCGAAATACGCCAACCCAACAGGTACCTTCGGAGACACCTGTAGAGCACCTTTATAATCACCCAGTTACGTTGTGACGTTTGGTTGCACACAAAGTGTTCCTCCGGTAAACGGGAGTTGCATAATCTCATAGTCATAGGAACATGTATAAGTCATGAAGAAAGCAATAGCAACATTCTAAACGATCGAGTGCTAAGCTAACGGAATGGGTCAAGTCAATCACATCATTCTCCTAATGATGTGATCCCATTAATCAAATGACAACTCATGTCAATGGCTAGGAAATATAACCATCTTTGATCAACGAGCTAGTCAAGTAGAGGCATACTAGTGACACTCTGTTTGTCTATGTATTCACACAAGTATTATGTTTCCGGTCAATACAATTCTAGCATGAATAATAAACATTTATCATGATATAAGGAAATAAATAATAACTTTATTATTGCCTCTAGGGCATATTTCCTTCACCAGGGGGCCCACGAGGCAGGGGGCACGCCCAGGGGGGTAGGGCGCGCCCCCCCGCCCTCGTGGCCAGGGTGTGGGCCCCCTCTGGTACTTTCTTCGCTCAGTATTTTTTATTAATTCCAAAAATGACTTTCGTGAAGTTTCAGGACATTTAGAGTTGTGCAGAGTAGGTCTCTAATATTTGCTCCTTTTCCAGCCCAGAATTCCAGCTGCCGGCATTCTCCCTCTTCATGTAACCCTTGTAAAATAAGAGAGAATAGTCATAAGTATTGTGATATAACTTGTAATAACAGCCCATAATGCAATAAATATCGATATGAAAGCATGATGCAAAATGGAAGTATCACCCCCAGGTGCTACTCTGGCCCTTTGGATGTCTTTTGGTCCATAAAAAATCCACAAAAAGTTTCGCGGTGTTTGGACTCCGTTTGATATTGATATCCTACTATGTAAAAAACAAGCAAAAAACAACAACTGGGACTGGGCACTGTGTCAATAGGTAGCCGCAAAAAATGATATAAAGTTTCTATATAATGATCGTAAAACATCCAAGAATGATAATATAACGGCATGAATATTTCATAAATTATAGATACGTTGGAGACGTATCATTGTTCAAGCCGAAGAAGGACTGGCCGGCCAAGGAGGAGGTGACACCGTCATGGCCGAGGTAAATATCTCGGCCACCAAAGAACAGGAAGGGGAATCCTTCTGGTGAACAAAGAGGGGGAGCCCGGCCAGCCCGGGCTTTCTCCGAAGGTGGTTCCAGAGCCACTAAGGCCCCAGGAGCCAACAATTTCGGCCTCCACCGAGGGAGGAGGCGAGGTACCTCCGCCACCCCCACCCGCTACAGAGCGGGTTCTGACTGGGTGGCCAGATGCGATGGAGGAGGCGTTAACCAACTCCTCTACCACCGAGGAGCACCGTGCCCTTATGGGTGCGGTTTGTCAATGGCTTTTGTCCGTGGACAACGGAATGAAGGAGGTCTTCATCGGACTTTTGACAGGCTTCAAGGTAAACAATGTAATGCCCTTTTTTTCTTAGAAAATTTCACCTATATGATCAGGCAACCTCATATACAGTAGCCCCTAGGCCCTGAGTGAGTCTAAAAAACTCATGCGGGGGTCGAATAGTTTTAGGGATCTAGATGATAGCAAAAAGTGGGTAGTATCCCTTGAGACTCTAGCTGGATTGAAAAAGAAAGTCGGGCAGAGGATCGAGAATCGAATACTTGGGAACCTAATATGTTTAGCCTAATTCAGGCATCATCTTTGGCGGCCGTTGCCAGAGCTTAGGAGTTGGCCGAGCTAAATCGGAAGCTCAAGAGCTCCGATGACGAGCTCGAACTGTTGAATAAGCAGTTCGACAAAATGCAACGCAAGTCCAAGCTAATTTTTTATTCAATCGTTTGGTAATGAGGTTTTCGCAGTTGATCTGAATGGGATACCACTGTAATTACTACAGTTGTTGTCACAGAGGTCGAGAACCTCAAGGCCGAGCCGAGGAAAGCATAGTAGGAAACTGCACAGCAGAGGGCGGCGCTGTACAAGCGGCCACTGAACTAGCAACAGTGAAAACCGTGAGCCAGCAGCACGAAGCCAGAGTGGCTGAGGTACAACAAGAGCTCAAGGATACCGTCATGAAATGTGAGGCCCTTGAGCAGAAAAGTAAGGATCAGGGCACGGAGCTAACCTCGTTGAGGTCGGCAGTCAAGGAAGCGCAGACGGAGGCGCGAGGCCGCCAAGAAGAACTCCACCAAGTCAAGCTTATTCCGGATGGTAAGCTGTACTTACTGCAAAGTGTCTTTGGTGGGAATAGGTTCGCATTGCTCACACGAGTATAGCGTTCCCCAGGCGCTTTTGCGCATCTCCCGAGGAGTGCATCCGATGCGGCCAGGAACTTCACATCCCAGGAGGGTCGCACCGAGCAGAGGCTATTTTTGGCGCAGTTTCAGGCTCCCGAAAACCCTCCCCTCCTTAACAACCAGATGAAGCAGCTGATGGAGTTGCATCGGATGGCGGAGCCGGCAATGAAGGACCTATGCGTCAAGTTTTGGCCTTTGGAGCCGCTACCGAGCAGCTATTTTGGCTTGGTGTAGAGGTTGTGCGATGTTGTGCCCCGGATTGTTGTCTGGAAGCGCTCCTTATGCATTGAGGGAGCTCGGATGGCCTTCGGAAAGACTATAGTGCATTGGCCGAAGATTAAGCTAGCCAAAATGGCCACCGGAACCGTGCCCCCTGGGAAGGAGCATAGGCGCCCTCAGCAATACTTTGCCATCGTGATGGATGGTGCTCGGCCGATAGAGGCTCAGTGCACGAAGGATGTAATTTATGAATGACTGTATTTTCATTTATCCGAAGGAGTTTGAACTTTTGTGCTCTAGAACGCAACTGTTGGCTTTATAATGCCTTGTTTGTCTATTTTGACTCCTGTACAGCTGTTTTAAACTGAAAGTTACCGGTTGTTGACTTCAACCCCTTTGCAGATACTGCAAATGGTGTTTTCTCTTTAACACTTTACCCCTTAGCAACCGTCTCGGTGCCCGGAGGCGGTAGTTTGTAAGGAAAACAAGGCAATCAGACTATGCGGCTTTAGTGCTTTCATTTAGCCATAGGAGCTTGACAGCGGGAGCTAGTGTCTAGCCCCCAGTGTGTCCATGATATTCGGGTATGCCGTGGTTGATAACCATTATCATTTGGCCTCTAGATGGGATCTCGTGAATCGGGAACTTGCGGCGACACAAAAAGTATGTCATGGACTCCTTTGTTGGTTTCACGATTTTAGAGAATTCATAGAGGTGGAACTAGGTCAAACGGAGCCACGTGGCCCCCCCAACATACCAGGGCACGCCTACCCCGTGGGCGCACACTGGTGTCTTGTGGGCCCATAGTCCATCATCTAGTCTTCTCCCGAAGCTTCTAGTGTCTCATTTGTCCATAAAAAATCTCCAAAAAGTTTCGTGGCATTTGGACTTCGTTTGGTGATGATATTCTGTGAAACCAAAAACAAGCAAAAAACAACAACTTGCACTGGGCACTAAGTTAATAGGTTAATCCCAAAAAATGATATATAATTGCTTGAACATGTATATAAAACATCTAAGATTGATAATATAATATCATGGAACAATAACAATTATCGATACGTTGGAGACGTATCAAGCATAATTTTTGATGTGGAATTCTACCTAACATATTCATCATATATTCTTTTCTTTGTAGCATGGATATTTGAACTTGAATGATTAAAAGCAATAGTCTATAATTTGACATGAAGACGTTAATACTCAAGCATACTAACAAGGAACCATGTCTTTCAAAATATCGATGCTAAAGAAAGTTATCCCTGCCCATTATGCTCAATCATTGATCCATTCATGAAACACACTCAACATTAGCTACATCCAATGCAAAAGTGACAATAGTGCTCTCTAGTTGGTGCTTTATAACAGAAGGTGGAGACTCGAATTAAAAATAAAATTGCAAAAAGTAAATAGATAGGCCCTTCGTAGAGGGAAGCAGAGATTTGCAGAGGTGCCAGAGCTCAAGGCTTAATTTAGAGATAAAAATTATTTTGAGAGGCATGCTTTTCTTGTCAACGAAAACGATCGAGAATTCCCAATATCTTCCATGCTAGACAAACTATAGGCGGTTCCCAAACAGAAAGTAAAGTTTATTTTCTTTCAACCATTCTTTCATAATCCATGGCTAGCCGTATCCACAGGTGCCTTCCATACCAACACTTTCCAATAATTTACTATCATAGTATTTTTTTCTCATTTTGGGACTGGGCATCCCTATTGCACTACTAGAAAAAGGCCTGTTAGTGGTGCACCTATTTTGGCCATTAATGGCGCACTATAGGTGTGCCACTATCACCACGCCACTAATAACAAGTCCTAATGGCGCACCCCTGGTGCGCCATTAGTATACCAGATAATAGTGGCGCACCTGGCAGTGCGCCATTACTATGTCCAACGGTGCGCCATTACTATGCCTCCTAGGGGGCCATATTTACCTTCACGTATGCCCCCAAGTGCGCCATTACTATGCCCCATAATGCGCCCCTGGTATTTAGCCCTGGTGTGCCACTAATGCTCAACAAGGTGCGCCACTACTATGAATATTAGGATTTTTTTTGCTTTTCTGATATTTGCACAGGTTACAAAATACATTACAACACAGAATATAAACAACACAACATATAAACAGCAGATTTATCGAATACAATAGAAGATTAGTCTCCGAATACAATTCACCATATTAGTCTCCGAATTCAAAATACCGAACAAAGTTAGAACATTACAAGTCTCGAGACCACGAGTAGCGAGTTAGTCTTCACATTACAAGTCGATATCTAAACTACCATCACATAGAAGAGAGCTGCAGTCACGATGAGCATCATCGCGATGAAACTGGTCTTCATCCGGTTCCTCCTCCGCTCCCTCCTCTCTCCCGCTAGATAGCGCGCGTATCTAGCTTCCGCCTCCGCCCTAGTGGTGTACCCTTTGTAACTGTTACCGCTGAAACGGTGAACCTGTCTCCGACACTCCTCCCAGTCGTCGTAGACTCCGGGAACCTTACCCTTGTACACGACATACGAACAAAACGTTAGTAGCAATTCACAGACAATATATAAGCAATATATAAGTATGCAACAAAAGGATCGGAAGAGAAAAGCAACACATTAATAGCACGGTTCATGGTCGTACTAATAAATAGCATCGATTACATATAAGTTGAACGACTGTCCAAACTAAAGAGACATACAAGTTCATTAAAGTTTAGTTACAACATGAGCTAATCGATATTTCAGAACTACATAGCATCACTACTTTCGACTCGACTCAGGGACCGGAGCGTGGATGAAGCCGCCGTCTTTCGTGATGGTCATGAATGTGCGGTCGTTGTCAGCCTACATTTGTAGCATTGTTTCTATTTCACTGTTGGACGGTTGATATTTGAGGTAGAACTGCCCCGAGGTACGAAGGACATCTTGATGGATGATTTCCGCAAACTCCGACTGGATGCGAAAGAATTCTTGTCTGAGGTCCGCGTCCTGGATTGCCGACAAGCGTGCGGCCCAATCTTTGAGATTATTTGGTAGCAGAAGGTGATTATGGTCCCGTACGATCGCCCGCATGTGATGGAGGGCGTAGTAGGCATCCTTCTGACCGCCAGGCGGCTGCTTGACGCAGGGGAACGTCGTTACGTGGGTGAACACGTGCTTGCCGTACCTAAAAATTGGCCTCCTGAAGGTGCCTCCAGATTTGGCGTAATCGGGGAGAACATCATCAAGAAATTTCTTGATATTTGTGTAGTCTTTCTTCGACTGACGGTCCGAGTAAAAATACGTGGCCATGGAATAGTTCAGGCTTAAGAGGATGAGTGTGCAATGTGTGTCACTGCACAAAACACGGAATGTTAGAAGAAAAAAACGATCGAAATCTAAGAAATGATATGTTACGGGGCGGTGAGGAGATGACTTACTCGGGAAAGTAAGGCATGAGGAAGTTATCCTTATCTGGGTTCGCTAGAATGACGCCTTCGAGGTATGAACTCGCGACTTGCCGGTCCCCAGCGCCGCCCAAGATCTTGGCACGCATGTAGAAGGGGTCGACTATCACGATGTCCGGGGTCTTGTCTCTAATGATCCGCATCTCCATACTGAGTGAAAATAGCCGAATGAAGGTGTAGTGCAGCGGATGAAGGTTAAACATAGCGAAGATGTCATCAAACCGCAGGACGATCATACCCCCGATGGCGTTATCGACAAAGCCCTTGCCCTCAGCTGGCACCTTGGCCAGGAAAACCGGGTATGCCACATCATTCTCGGAGAGACGCCGCTTCTCCAAAGAAAGAACACTATCTGCAGACTCTGCATAGCACCGGTTGCAGCATTGAGCAGATTAGTCGGTAGCATCGTCCTACCCGCCGCATGCACCCTCCTCGAGATATCCTTAGGTGAAGGTGGCCCGTCCTGAGCACGGATCGTACTAGGTGCCGGCTGGCTCGCACCCTTGTTATTCTTTCTTGTCCGTCCCTTCTGCTTCTTCTGTTGTAATGGGATCGAGTTCTTCTCAGAGACCACCTTATTGAGTGTGTTGGGGCTGATAATATTTCGCACCTCGGCTATCTAAGGCTCGGTGAAGGCGGCAGCTGGAGGCGTCTCCTGAGAACTGAACGACAGACGACGCCTGTTGCAATTGGGTTTCTCCGCGGTACTAGCTAGATCGCGATCCTCTTTTGCAGGGTTGGGTTCTTGAGAAGGAAGCCCCAAGAATTCGTCATCGTACCCATGTTCGTTGAAGTACTTATCGACGTTGGTAAATGTGCCGTCATCGTCATCCGGATCCTGTGCCATATGCATGTCCGGATCAACTAACGGCGGTAGCATTGCGGCGGTCTTGCCATGGCTTGGCGCCGGCACGACTGGCGGTGTTGTCTGTGGGGTGGTGTCCCCCACCCCCAAACGAATCTGGCTCTTTGGCCAAAGCATGGACCAGCTTATGCAGGTGCTGAGGGTCATCACATCATCTTCGTCGGCCCCAGGGGGTCGATACGGAGGTAACAAGTCGTTGCAGCCCCGCAACACCCGAACCAGTTGAACCCTATACACGGTGGGTGGCATCGGATTACCGTGGAACAAGCAGTTGCCCGGTTGAATGATTCTGGCCTTGGCAACATGGATCAACTCGCCGTCCACGAAGTGCAGAAGTACGTCGGTGGCGCCCTGCGAAAACATGTAGGGCGTCAGGGATGCCCAGTCAAAGGCAAGGAGATTAAGTCATCGGCCGAGAGGCTTAGTTACCGTGATGGCGTCGAGCTCGGCAAATGTCGAGGCACCGCCAACGGCGGGCGTGCAAGTGACGGAGGGGCCGCTTGCTGCCGAGGTGCCAGCCGGCGTATTCTTCCCACACCCGGGTGCATTAAGCTCAAATGCCGGCGCCGACGCCGGAGACACCAATGCCGCCTCCGCCGGAGACACCAATGGCGCCGTGGCGCGTTGTGCGAGTTGCTGCCCATGAAGCTGGGAATCGGGGGCGGCCCCTGTTGGCCGCCCGTAATCCACGCCTGCAGCCCCTCAATCAAGGTAGGCACAATGGTGGTGATCATCACTCCTAGTTGGTCTCGCACTTGCTCTTCGACTATCTCCGGAATCCGCGCCACTTGTGCCTTGAGTTCTTGAACCTCGCGCTCCTGGCTTTCCGAGCTGGTCTTTCTCTCCTTTCGCCCAGCGGTATAGTATTCCGACCATTTCGTGGACAAGCCTTTGCTGGCCACACGACCAGCTGACGACGGCTTACTGAGCTTATCCTTGTGTTTCATTACGTTCAACGCCCTATTTAAAGTGGTGTCCCAAGGGGAGCTCTTAGACGACCCCGCGCTACTACTTTCAGTGTCCTACGGAAGGAACGTGAACCATTTAGAAATTTGACTTCATTAATTAGAATGCAACCATAAGGAGCTAATTACGCGCGCGCGGGGGGGGGGGGGGGGGCGGGGGTATTCCTTACCAGAACAAGCTCAAGCGCCTTGGTCTTCGGATCCGTGGTAAGCTCCTTTGTTACCGGGTCAATCTTGTACCGGGCCCTGACGTAGTTCCTGGTCTGCTTGTCACGGTATTTATCGAAGAGGGGCGGTAGGCCTTGCTCGGCATGCTCTGCGTCCTCCTTGTCCCATATAGGTTCCGCCACTCTGTAACCGCCGGGACCAAGTTTGTGGACCCTAAGTTCAAGTCCCGCATATCTTTCCCCCACTGACTTGATTCCACGGTTGCGTTGCTCTCGCACTTGATCTTGAACTCCAGGTAGTCAGCTTCGCCGATCGAAGGATTTGTCTCCTTGATCTTCTCATAACTATCACCTCTTAGAATCCTTCTCTTCACCGCGGCTCTCCAAGTAGCCAGGGCCGTGCTCATCTTCATGAGGGCAGCACTGTTCACTTTATTCCCTGAGAGGCGTGTGTTTGCGAAGTCACCGAGGAACTTGTATCGTTCGTGCAACTTCATGAAGAGGAGGTTGCGCAAATTCCCTCGGTCACGATGCCTTAGGTTCTCGGTGTTGATCGAGACGGTGCTCTGGAGAATGCACCCGAGCTGTCCTCCGTACCCACTGACTAATTCTTTGGGCACCATTGGATGCCCAATGTAGGACACTTCAGTAAATTCCTCCTTAATGGTGCCGAGCATGTTCGGGCGCCGGTCCTTCCGTTGCCTCTTCGGTTGGCTGCCATCTGTGCGTGCGCTGCCATCATCACTGGTGGCATCCTCGGCGGCACCATCAGTGGTGTCATCCCCGACGCCACTAGGGGTTGTGTAGTCGGGATCGGTGTCTTCCGCGGCGTCCTCATAGCGGTGAGGTTCTTCCTCCATCTCCTAGGACAGCTCCCAGAATGCCTTGCCCGAACCGCCGGCCTCATCGTTGTGGGCCATGTTCGCTCTAAATAGGAAAAAAGTTTGGTCAAAAAGTTGGTTATTGTCAAGGAACAAGATCTCTAATTTGACCAAATAACCTAATTCTCGAGGAATGTCGCGAAAAAGTTGGTTATTGTCAGGGAACAAATGAGAGATGTTTGTGATATTGCCTAGGTGCTTTCGGATGGAACCTGTTAGTGTGTTGTTGCCAAGGTCCAAGTCCACGTTCTCAAGGTAACCTAGTTCTTAAGGGATGTGTCCAGAAAGTTGGTTGCTGCAAAGATACAAGGCTGTGAGTTTGGTCAAATTGCCTATGCTGTTTGTGATATTGCCTTGGATCTTGAAGGCACTGTTGCATGATGCAGCGGTACAGCCAGCATGGGACCTCATCTTTGCAGGCTAATTTTCTAGCTTGTAACACTGGGATTAGTTGCTTAATTAATTGACTAGTCGGTCGTATGGTGGTGTAATTAACTTGTTTTAATACTGGCCAGTCATGTGGAGTATACTAGCTCACTGGGTGCCCCTAAAGATACCCCGGCCGTATGATTTGATTAATTAGTAAGTAAGCAATTGATCTAGCTAGCATTGCCATGCCATGCATCCACCTTTACCGAGTGCAAGCAACTGATATGATACAGATACAGATAGATACCGACAATTAGTTATTGTTATCATCTAATTAAGATAATTTAATCAGGGGAGTGGCAGTGGAATTGTGCACAAGCTAAGCTAGCTAAGACAGTAGCTTCCTTGCAACCCACAAAACACAAAGGAAAAGGGGTGAAAAGGGGGAGATGGTTAGCTTTGATGAGCAGGCAGCATCTTCCTAACCCCCTTCTTCTTGTCTCCTCTCACTATCTCTCTCACACACATGGCAAGCAAGGGTGTCTGAGTGTGTGAAAAATTACTAAACTAATCCAATCACTAAAGCACTAGATCACTACTATTGTATAATCTTTTTTATAGCTTTGTATATATGTATGGCTCCAATGGGTGCCACTGCCATGCATCCCTCTCCTATAGCTTTCCAAGGCCTCTTTCCAAAGCCACAACTCCTCTAAGTTAAAATACATGCTGATTAATTTGTTTGTCGGTTGAGAATCGGGCACCTTCTAGGTCAAGAAAATTGGGCATGACCTTTGCTAATTTTCTTGACCTAGGAGTGCCCCAATCTCAACCGAAACGGAAATTAATCAACATTTCAGGAGAAAGGGGTAACGAAGTGATGGAGCAAATGTGCTAGGCACCACAATGTGATCACAGAAACAAAGCAGCACCACAATGTTGGATTCACAGTGTAAATGATGGATGAAAAGGCCACAGACCATATGGTCCTCTGCTTTCATATGGACAAAATAAAAGTTCACATGAATGGCTACTTGACTGAATGGTGCCAGGTAAAGTAAAACTCAGAAAACAATTTGACTAATGTATCTGAAAACAAATTAAGAAAATTTGAAAGAGTCCATCCCTCCTCATCATTAAGATAAACATTTCAAACTGAAAGTTAAATGCTTACCAAAGGCTTGCGGAAATAGTGAAAAAATCTGGAGTCACCAAGCTGGCTAACAAACTCCCAAAGTCCACTAGTAGATCCAAGATCTAATTCTATTACACACAACATAGCAATTTAAGAGAATTAGAATAAGGATAGTAGGAAATGAAAAAGAATTATGCTCAAAGAACAATGGTAACAGCAAAATATTGAAACCTTTGGTAAGCATTATATTACAAAAAAACAAGATATGCAGTACTATACAATATCCATAACCAGAAAACAAGACATTCATAGGCTATATTTGAAACAAGATATCCTGCCAATCTTTGTTAACTGAAACTATCTACAATTCATGTGTTCAAAAATTCAGTTACATTCAGCTGTTGTGCAAAAAATCAGTTATAGGGTGTCGTTTTTCTGAGTTCTAAGAGGCCTTCTAACTAACTGATTGTTTGTTAATATTGTTATTACTACCATGACCACGAGTGATCGACGCACCATCTTTCTTGTCCCATCAACAGAAGAATGCCTCTTTGTCAAAGCTTGTCATCACTTAGAACTTGGAACAAAAATCATTATTCAGACACATATCTACAGTTGCACGTTTGCATCAGATGGTCATCATACATATATATCAAGCTCTCACTTCTCTCATCCAGTCAGAAGTGGAACTAAAGATTAGGATCGCGGGAAATAAACTGAAAGGCAAGAGCTTGTCAAAGTCAACAAAATAAGTTGCCAATACAGTAAAAGGCCTGCTTTCTTGCCCCATTAGAATAAGATTGGAAACAAAACAGTTTTTGCACTCTTTGAACTCAGAACAAATTCCAATTTTCAAACACATATCTACAGTTTCGGTTTTATTGTTTCTCATTTCAGAGTCTACAATTGCACAACAAATTTCACATATCTGCAGCCATCCAAGAGTGCAGAGAAAAGAGAAGAGAACAGAGACACAGACCTGCTCCTGCGCACCAAGGCCGGTGCCCTCCTTCCACCCGGACTTCTTCAGCAGCAACAGAAACCCAACAACAAGCGACCATCTGGCTCACGGAAGGCACCAAAGCCAAACCATAATCCCCAGCGTGGGCAGGGAAGAAATGGCTAGAGAGGAATTGGGGAAACAAAAGCGAACCTCCTTGTAGTCGCCGAACTGCTGCTGGCACTTGCTCTTATCCTGGTTAGCGAGGCGGAGGAGGTTGCGGCGCGCACGGGCGAGGGCGAGGTTGGTGTCGGCCCTACGGCGCTGCTCCGGCGAGAGCGGGGTGGGTTGGAGGGGGAGGAAGGGGAGGATGGGGAGAGGGAGGCGGCGGGGGCGCGGATTGGGAGCGGACGCGTCCCACGGGCGAGGGCGGCGGCGCAGTAGGGGTGGCGGCGTAGTGGGTCGGTGAAGTGGTTCGGGCGCTGCTCCGGCTAAGAGAGATGTGAGATTGGGAGAAGGACGAACGGCTGGCGAGATGGACAGGACACACATACATACAGAGGGGGGAAGGTTAGCAATGGCGCACCTTCTAGGGGTGCGCCATAAACACAGTGATAGCAATGACGCACCTTCCCCCGGTGCGCCATTACTAAATTTTTTTGATTTTTAGTTGCATCTAATAACTTTTTAGAAAATGACGATCAAATTTGAAAACATTTATGAATGTGAAAACTATCATCAAATTTTTTATTTGAAAATATTTATGAATATGAAAAAATATCATCAAATTTGTTATTTGAAAATATTTTTTTTGGATTTTTAATTGCATCTAATAATTTTTTAGAAAACATTTATGAATATGATAAAATATTCATGAATTCAAAAAGTGCCCATGAAATTTAAAAATATTCATGAGTTCAAAAAATATTAACAAATTCAATACTTTTTGTGAGTTAGAAATTCAATACCAGAATAAACCTAAATAAAAATTGGTATACCAATGGCGCACCTCCTAGGGGTGCTCCATAACTACCTTGATAGCAATGGCGCACCTTCTCCAGGTGCGCCATTAGTAACTTCTTTTTTGGATTTTTAGTTGCATTCATTTGTGAATTGGTAAAACATTTATGAATATGAATAAATATCATCAAATTTGAAAAAATATTCATGAATTCAAAAAGTGCCCATGAAATTTAAAAATATTCATGAGTTCAAAAAATATTAACAAATTCAATACTTTTTGTGAGTTAGAAATTCAATACCAGAATAAACATAAATAAAAATTGGTATACCAGAATAAACATAAATAAATATTCATGAGGACTAGAACAGAAGAAATGTCATTTCCATATGTCGAAATACAATCGAGAAATGAAGACTACAATTTAAATACAATCGATCTTAGCTAGCTATCTTTTCACAATCTTCTTGCCCTTTTTTTCGCAAATGGAGTTCTTCTCTTGAACGGACGTCCTTTAGGTAGGGTGGTCCTACTTCTTCCTGTGGTGTATGGTACTTCATCGTTGTCGTCATGCTCCATCTTCGGGTCACCGTACTTGTCGAAGTCTTGCTCATTGGCGACTCCATCCATTCCGATGATCTTCCTTTTGCCTCTCCTCACGATAACACGACTGGGCTTTGACGGGTCGGTAATGAAGAAGCATTAGTCCACTTGGGAAGCCAGTACCCGTGGCTCATTTTTCGCGGTGACGTTTGCGCCCGCGGTCTTCGATTTGGCTTCGGGTATAACCATGGTGGTAAAATACCGGTCTTCTTTTAGGACGCTCTTGGCCCATCTGACACGGAACATCGGGGCCTTCTCTCCAGCGTAGCTCAGCTCCCAAATCTCCTCGATCCTTCCGTAGTATCAGTCCCTGTCGTTACTGGTCTAGGATTCCATCGTTACCCCGGAGTTCTGATAACCATCGCTCTTCATGTCCTTGTCCTCGGTGTAGAATGTGTAGTCGTTGATATCATAGGCCTCATAGGTCATCAGGTTGTGCTCGGCACCCTGTGACAAGGCGAATATGAGTTTTTCTTCCGCGGAAGAATCCTCATGTAAAGGGTACGACAGAAGCTTCTCCTTGAACCAACGCGTGAAACATGAGTTGTGCTCTTTGATTATATCTCCATTCATCCTCTATTGGCCTCGGTCATTGTACGTCTTCTCAATAAAGGTTTTGTGCTCTACCACCCAAGGATCGACCACGTCTATGTGTTGTAGCGCGACTAGGTTTGCTCTTTCAAAGTCGGCGAGTCGACCCTCGAAGTCGACATGCATTTCGCGGCGACCCTCGCGGTGACCCCATCCAGCGAGCCTGCCGAGGTGCCTGGTGACGGGCAGACCAACGGGGTTCTCGATGCCTAGATAATTCGTGCAGTAGGAGATGCACTCTTCGGTCAGAAAGCCCCTGGCTATGCTTCCCTCTGGACGTGACATGTTGCGAACGTATCCTTTGATGACACCATTCATCCTTTCGAACGGCATCATGCTGTGCAGGAACATCGGACCGAGTTGGATGATATCCTCCACGATATGGACCAGCAGATGCACCATAACGTCAAAGAATGCGGGCGGGAAGTACATCTCAAGCTCGCATAGTATCACCACGATCTCTTCGTGTAGCCTTCTGAGTTGCCTCACGCCAACCGACTTCCGAGAGATGACGTCGAAAAAGTTGCATAGGCCAAACAGAGTTTCAGACGTGTGCGTCCATGATCCCACGGATTGCAACTGGAAGTATTTGCGTCATCAGCACGTGACAGTCGTGAGACTTCATCCCGCTGAACTTCTGCTTCGCTGAGTCTAGGTATCTGCTTATCTTCCCCGCGTAACCGTAAGGAAGTTTTACTCCTACGAGGCAGGTAAAAAACTGCTCGATCTCCTCCTGACTTAGAGTGAAGCACACGGGAGGGCAGTCATTTCCGATCTTCTTGGCCTTTTTGCCTTTGCGACGACTTTCCGTGTCCTTCGCCTCATCATCATCATTATCATCATCATTAGCATGAAGCTCCTCCCCGATGCCCATTGATTTCAAGTCTGCCCTTGCTTTCAGCCCATCTTTGGTCCTCTCTGGCATGTTGCGCAGGGTACCAAGCAGACTCTCGCACACGTTCTTCGTGATATGCATGACATCAAGGCTATGAGGCACACGAAGGATCTACCAGTACGGCAAGTCCCAGAAAACAGACCTCGTTTTCCATACCTTCAGCAGCGGCTCTGGCGCCTTTCACTTCTTTCCCGGCTCTGGCGCCTTTCGCTTCTTTCTCGGCAGTGGGCACTCTTTCCAATTTTTCAACAGCTTGTCTATTTCCTCGCCGCTCCTCGTACGCGGGCATCTTCGGGGTTCGGTTTCACCATCGAACAGATTCTTGCGTTTTCTCCATGAGTCATCATCGCGAAGCCACCTTCGATGTGCCATGAACATGGTTTTCAAAGACCCAACATCTCTATCTAGCTGGCGATAAGTTGTGTCATCCATGCACCTGACGCATCCAGAAAATCCGTGGACCACCTGCCCCGCAACATATCCGTAACCGAGATAGTGGTGCACCGTCGTGAGCAGTGCGGCTCTCATAGGGAAATATTCTTTCTCTGCGGCGTCCCACGTATTGGCTGGCGTTTTCCACAGCGTGTCTAGCTCCTCTTTCAGCAGCCCCAGATAAAGATTGATGTCTTTTCCTGGTTGTTTTGGCCCTTCAATTAGCATACTCATGTGAATGTACTTCCTCTTCATGCACAACCAGGGGGGAGGTTGTACATCCACACAAACATAGGCCAGGTGCTATGTGTGCTTCTCTGGCTGCCAAACGGATTGACTCCATCGGTGCTCGCGCCCAGCATGATGTTCCTTGGATCGTCCCCAAATTCTGGGTGTTCGAAGTTCAACGCTTGCCACTGGCTCGCATACTTAGGGTGACTCAGCATCTTGTCTTTTTTATTTATCTCCAGATCATTTCTGTCATCTTCTCGCTTCTTCTCCTCCCTATCCGCGTGCCAACGCAGGAGCTTTGCTAGCTTAGGGTCTGCTAAATACCGCTGCAGACGAGGAGTGATCGGAAAGTACCACACCACTTTTCGAGGAGCTTTCTTCCTCTTCTTGTATCGAGTGACGCCGCACACCAGACATATGGTAGACTCCGCGTGCTCGTCCCGATAAATGATTCAATTGTTCATGCACACATGGCATTTCACGTGCGGTAAATCAAGAGGACATATGATTTTCTTCGCCTCCTCGAAACTGGTCGGGCACTTGTTCCCCTTGGGAAGACGTTCGTGCCAGAATGACATGTTCTCGTCGAAGCATGCGTCGGTCATCTTGTGTTTGACCTTCATCTCCAGAGCCATGAGAGTTACTTTCAGGCGGGTATCCTCGGGCCTGCATCCTTCATACAATGGAGTAACCGCGTCTATCTCCAGTTGATCCAGCTTGGCTTTCTCTCGGCCGACAGCTCTTGCGTTATCCGTTTGCTTGAGAAGCAGCTCTTGAATATGAGGGTCCTGCACCCAGCCCATCGATGGTCCATCGTCGTCTGCTCCGGCATCTTCATCTTCATGATCATGATCATGCCCTTCGTCTTGACCTTCCTCATCATCATGTCCAGCATCTTCTACATGATGACTGTGTACTGCATCTTCTTCGTGATCATGTCCTGGAGATTCTTCGTCTTCTCGCCCGCCCTCGCCGCGGTTGTCTTGCTGCCCTTCCTCATTTCTTTCCCGGCCTCCATGGACGACTTCATAATCATCTTCATCCCCTTGCCACTGATAGCCATCCATGAAACCATGCAAGAGCAGGTGGTCCCGCACCTGTACGGAATCCGGGTCCATAAGGCTCTTCAGCTTGCATCTTCGACACAGACATCTTATCTCCGTCTCGTTCTTTTGAAGCATCTCGGCCTTCGTGGAGCTCAAAAACCTATTCATGATGCCTTCGGTCATCGTGCGGACCATGGTCGCCTGCGGGGTAGAGCAAAACGGTATTTTAGAACCAAAAAAAAAGTTGGCATGACATTGCCTAAAAATAGGACCAAAAAGAATGCATAGTGCCAAATTCTCGCCGAAATGGAAATGAATCAACATTCAGGCAAAATATTGACAACTATCAAATTTCAAATACCGGTACCTGCAAACACAAACATACGTAGATCTAGGCCATAAAAAGTGTGTACGTTGTTGAAGGGAGAAAAAAGTAGATCTAGAACATAAAGAAAGCTTTCCCCTTACTTACCTATCAAAAAAGGAAATTTAACCACTTCATTTGGGTGAATCTATGGTGCAAATGAGGTGAGGAGGAGGAGGCAGCCGAGACCAAGCTTAGTAGAGGTGGAGAGAATGAAGTGGGGAAAGTGAGTGTGGTAGGTGGCTGTCCAAAATATCTAGCTGCTCCCAGGTTACCAATGGCGCATCACCTAAGAATGCGCCATTAGTAACCAGGATAACTAATGGCGCACCTGGTGAGTGGAGCGCCATTACTAGTTTTGAAAAAAACATGTGTTAGTAGTGGCGCACCAGTGGACAGTGCGCCATTACTAGTTAAAACTAGTAATGGCACACTATCCCCTGGTGCGCCACTGCTACAATTTTTTTCCTTTTTTTAACTAGTAATGGCGCACCACCCACCAGGTGCGCCATTAGTAATGAGGACATTAATGGCGTACCTGTATCTGGTGCGCCACTGCTATATAGCAGTGGCGCACCACATACATGGTGCGCCATTAATGTCCATATTAGCTATAGCCCTTTTCCTAGTACTGTTACCTGCCACACTCTCATGCAATCACAAGTGAATAAACATTCATCATGAGAATAAAATAACTAGCATGGAAAATATTGGCCACCCCCTGCTGCCTCATGAGCGGTACGGGCACACAAAATGGAAATTCATTTTGAAAATTAGAGTTGGCACATGCAAATTTACTTGGAACGACATGGAAATACCGCATATAGGTAGGTACGGTGGACTCATATGGCACACTGTGCAAGAAGAATTCCCGCTTATAGAAATGAAGGCTAGCTAATAGATTGAGAAGCGACCAACTAAAAAGAGAAAACAGTCATAAGCATGAATTGAAAATAACTAACAATGAATAATGCACCATAAGTAGGATATAACTTCGTTGCATAAGTATATACTTTATATGCATGCATAGGGAATCACAAACCTTAACACCAATATTATTACTAAAGCATAATTACTCTTCAACATGACTAACGTATTCCTATCTCCATATCGAAAAACTATTGCAAGGAATCAAGTTTATCATATCCAATGATCTATATGACAGTTTTATTATACCCCCCTTGGATATCCATCACTTCGAGACCAAATTCATAACTTGTGCAAATTACCATTGCTATTATCAACAAACAAAATATAAAAGCGAAGCATGAGAGTATAAATATGTCTTCAAAATTTTCAACTCTCAAAATAATATAAGTGAAGCATGAGAGTGTATTTCTTTAAAATATAACAACCGCCATGCATAAAAAGACATAAGTGAAGTACTAGAGCTACTGCCTAGCTCAAAATATTTAAGTGAAGCACCTAGAGTATTATAGCAAATCATGATATGCGTGTGGCTCTCTCAAAACAGTGTCTTCAGCATGGATGATCGTGACAAACTAGAAAGCAAACAAAACAAAGACTCATATAATACATGACGCTTGAAGCGAAACTCATGATATGTGAAGAATAAAAATATAGCTCCAAGTAAAATGACCGATGGTCGTTAAAAGAAAGAGGGGATGCCTTCCCGGCCATCGCCAAGCTTAGTTGCTTCGGCGTACTTGAATATTACCTTGGGGTGCCTCGGGCATCCCCAAGCTTACGCTCTTGCCACTCCTTATTCCTTCATCCATCGTGATCTCACCCAAAACTTGAAAACTTCAATCACACAGAACTCAACAAAACCTTGTGAGATATGTTAGTGTAATAAAGCAAATCACTACTTTAAGTATTGTTGAAAGCCCATTCATATTTTATTTTTGCATTATAGCTACTGTATTCTAACCTCTCCATGGCTTATACCCCCGATACAATCCATAGTTTTATCAAAACAAACAAAACAATGCATCAAAAACAGAATCTGTCAACAACAGAACAGTCTGTAGCAATATGAACATTGACCATACTTCTATAACTCCAACAATTCTTAAAAATTAGGACAACTTGGGCAATTTGTATATCAATCATGTGTACAAAATTCAGAATTTATCATGCTCCAGAAATTTTTAACAATTCTGCCACTGTATGCAAAAGTTTCCTTTAATCCACAAAATCAAAGCAACTGTCACCCAAAACATCCCCAAGGCTTTGCTTGGCACAAACACTAACTGAAACACTAAAACACAATCATAATAGTAGAATAATTGTGTGTTTATTGAAAAACAACAATTAAACAAAAAATTGAAAGATAACTATTGGGTTGCCTCCCAACTAGCGATTTTTTACGCCCCTAGCTAGGTATAACACATAGTTTCAAGTGTTTTCATCGTTGGTTTCCAATTCCTTAACCACACATCCATATTTCCTAGGAGTTCTAGCATATATGTTTTTAATAATCACACTCCTATGAACAAAATCAATAGACTTATTTTTATATATTGGTTCCTTTATCAAATCAATGAAATTGGGGTGAACACTAATCATTTTAAGATCTTCGCTATTGTTGCTAGTCGTGGTACCCTTGTCTCTAGGAACATATATAAACTTGCAATTCTTCCTAGGAGGATTTTTTCAATAGCTTTTAACGGAAGAAAAAGTGGAACCCAAGTTATTAATAATTTCTTCCAATTTATCGATCCTAGCGAGACTTTGTTCTACCCTTTCATTGATTATTGATTCTTTCTCCTTTAGCATATTTAGAGTAATTCCTACCTTTGATCCAAATTGAGTGACATGGTTATGCACCTTTTATCCAAATTTTAAATATGTACTATGGTAGGCTTCTTCCTTTCAATAGCATCTAACCTTTGCATAACATGTTCCAAAGTTAAATCATTTCCTTAACAGTGATAGGTGGTGATCCCACTAAATTTCCCATAGTATTGAAAGCATCCATAGAGGGACACATCAAGAAATTCCCTTCGGTAATAGTGTCAAGCACAAATCTATACCAAGTTGTAATACCCACATAAAAATTGCGAAGAAGAACGGTAGTAGATTGCTTATGAGTTGATCTATTACGAGCATTGCAAATCCTATACCAAGAATCTTTTAAATTCTCTCCCCCCTTTGCTTAAAATAGAGAACTTCATTCTCAGGAGTGCACATAGCAAGAGAAGAAGTTGCCATAATGATAAAGTGGGAAATCAAGCAAACAAGAAAACGCGCAAAAAGGCAAACATAAAATATTTTTGTATTTTTGTAAAAACCTTTCAGAAGTGGGGACATGAAAACAAGAGGCAAATGGAAAATAATGTAAATGCAAGGAGATGAAAGTGTATGCGTTGTTACTTGATAGTTGTTGATGATGTCTCCCCGGCAACGGCGCCAGAAATTCTTCCTGCTACTTGTGAGCTGCATTGGGATTTCCTCGAAGAGGAGAGGATGATGCAGTTCAGTAGAGATAAGTATTTCTCTCAGTTGTGAAACCAAGGTTATCAATCCAGTAGGAGAACCAAGCATCACCTAGTGAATAACACCCGCACACAAACAACAAATACTTGCAACCCTACGTGAACAAGGGGTTGTCAATCCCTTGACGGTTACGAGCAAGATTAAATGGTATAGTTTTTGATAGATAGATAGATTGAACAAAAATAAAAATAAAATAAATAAAAGAAAATTGCAGCAAGTTATTTTTGGTTTTAATAGATTATAAAATATAGACCCCGGGGCCAAAGTTTTCACTAAAGGCTTCTCTCATAAAAATAGCATACGATGGGTAAACAAATTACTGTTGGGCAATTGATAGAAAAACAAATAATTATGATGATATCCAAGGCAATGATCATGTATATAGGCATCACGTCTGAGACAAGTAGAGCAAGACGATTTTGCATCTACTACTATTACTCCACACATCGACCGCTGTCCAGCATGCATCTAGGGTATTAAGTTAATGGAAGAATGGAGTACCGCCTTAAGCAAGATGACATGATGTAGACAAGATAAACTCACGTATGAAATAAATCCTATATTTTTACTCTTAATAGCAACGACACAAGCGTGTAATGTCCCTTTCTTTCACTTAGATTGAGCAACGCAAGATCGAACCCATTACAAAGCACCTCTTCCCATGGCGAGATAAATCAATCTAGTTGACCAAACCAAATCAATAAACCAGATAAGAAATATGAGGCCATAACAATCATGCATAACAGATTTCAGAGAAAACTCAAATAATATTCATGGATAGATCTGATCATAAACTCACAATTCATCGGATCCCAACAAACACACCGCAAAAATTCATTACATCGAATAGATCTCCAAGAACACCAACGAGAACATTGTATTGAAGATCAAATAGATAGAAGAAGCCATGTAGCTACTATTGACCCATAGGTCTGTGGTAAACTACTCACTCATATCGGAGGGTAGCAAGGATGATGTAGAGCCCCCTCTGTGATGGAATCCCCCTTCGGCAGAGTGCCGGAAAAGGCTGCTACCTCTTGAGCACTGTGTTGGTTTTCCATTGAAGAGGAACGGGTGATGCAGCAAAGTAGCGTAAGTATTTCCCTCAGTTTTTGAGAACCAAGGTATCAATCCAGTAGGAGGCTACGCGCGAGTCCCTCGTACCTACACAAAACAAATAACTCCTCGCAACCAACGCGATAAGGGGTTGCCAATCCCTTCACGGTCACTTACGAGAGTGAGATCTGATAGATATGATAGGATAATATTTTTGGTATTTTTGTGATAGAGATGCAAAGTAAAAATAAAAGCAAAGTAAAAAGCAAAGGAAATAACTAAGTGTAGGAAGATTAATATGATGAAGATAGACCCGGGGGCTAGTGGCTTCTCTCAAGAACATAAGTATTTTATGGTGGGTGAATGAATTACTGTTGAGCAATTGACAGAACTGAGCATAGTTATGGGAATATCTAGGTATGATCATGTATATATGCATCACGTCCGAGACAAGTAGACCGACTCCTGCCTGCATCTACTACTATTACTCCACTCATTGAACGCTATCCAGCATGCATCTAGAGTATTAAGTTCATAAAAATAGAGTAACACCTTACGCAAGATGACATGATGTAGAGGAATAAATTCATGCAATATGATAAAAAAACCCATCTTGTTATCCTCGATGGCAACAATACAATACGTGCCTTGCTGCCCCTACTGTCACTGGGAAAGGACACCGCAAGATTGAACCCAAAGCTAAGCACTTCTCCATTGCAAGAAAGATCAATCTAGTAGGCCAAATCAAACTGATAATTCGAAGAGACTTGCAAAGATAACCAATCATACATAAAAGAATTCAGAGAAGATTCAAATATTGTTCGTAGATAATCTTGATCATAAACCCACAATTCATCGGTCTCAACAAACACACCGCAAAAAGAAGATTACATCGAATAGATCTCCACTAGAGAGGGGGAGAACATTGTATTGAGATCCAAAAAGAGAGAAGAAGCCATCTAGCTACTAACTATGGACCCGAAGGTCTGAGGTAAACTACTCAGACTTCATTGGAGAGGCTATGGTGTTGATGTAGAAGCCCTCCGTGATGGATGCCCCCTCCGGCGGAGCTCCGGAACAGGCCCCAAGATGGGATCTCGTGGGTACAGTAGGTTGCGGCGGTGGAATTAGGTTTTTGGCTCCGAATCTGATCGTTTGGGGGTACGTAGGTATATATAGGAGGAAGAAGTACGTCGGTGGAGCAACGTGGGGCCCACGAGGGTGGAGGGCGCGCCCTGGGGGGTGGGCGCGCCCTCCTACCTCGTGGCCTCCTGGAAGCTTCTCTTACGTAGGGTCCAACTCTCCTGGATCATGTTCGTTCCAAAAATCACGCTCCCGAAGGTTTCATTCCGTTTGGACTCCGTTTGATATTTTTTCTGCAAAACTCAGAAATAGGCAAAAAACAGCAATTCTGGGCTGGGCCTCCGGTTAATAGGTTAGTCCCAAAAATAATATAAAAGTGGATAATAAAGCCCAATATTGTCCAAAATAGTAGATAATATAGCATGGAGCAATAAAAAATTATAGGTACGTTGGAGACGTATCAAGCATCCCCAAGCTTAATTCCTGCTCGTCCTCGAGTAGGTAAATGATAAAAACAGAATTTATATGCGGAGTGCTACTTGGCATAATTTCAATGTAATTCTTATTAATTGTGGTATGAATATTCAGATCCGAAAGATTCAAGATAAAAGTTCATATTGACATAAAAATAATAATACTTCAAACATATTAACTAAGCTGTTATGTCTTCTCAAAATAGCATGGCCAAAGAAAGTTCGTCCCTACAAAATCATATAGTTTAGTCATGCTCCATTTTCGTCACACAAGAATGCTCTCATCATGCACAACCCCGATAACAAGCCAAGCAATTGTTTCATACTTTAGTAATCTCAAAGTTTATAAACCTTCACACAATACATGAGCGTGTGCCATGGACATAGCACTATGGGTGGAAAAGAATATGATGATGAGGGTTATGTGGAGAACACAAAAAGGGAGAAAGTCTCACATCAACGAGGCTAATCAATGGGCTATGGAGATGCCCATCGATTGATGTTAATGCAAGGAGCAGGGATTGCCATGCAACGGATGCACTAGAGCTATAAATGTATGAAAGCTCAACAAAAGAAACTAAGTGAGTGTGCATCCAACTTGCTTGCTCACGAAGACCTAGGGCACTTGAGGAAGCCAATTGTTGGAATATACAAGCCAAGTTCTATAATGAAAAATTCCCAAGAGTATATGAAAGTGACAACACAAAAGACTCTCTATCATGAAGATTATGGTACTACTTTGAAGCACAAGTGTGGAAAAAAGGATAGTAGCATTGCCCCTTTTTATTTCTTTTTTTGGGCCTTCTTTTTTTTGGCCTTTCTCTTTTTTTGGGGACAATGCTCTATTAAATGATGATCATCACACTTCTATTTATTTACAACTCAATGATTACAACTCGATACTAGAACAAAGTATGACTCTATATGAATGCCTCCTGCGGTGTACCGGGATATGCAATGAATCAAGAGTGACATGTATGAAAGAATTATGAACGGCGGCTCTGCCACAAATACTATGTCAACTACATGATCATGCTAAGCAATATGACAATGATGAATGTGTCATGATAAACGGAATGGTGGAAAGTTGCATGGCAATATATCTTGGAATGGCTATGGAAATGCCATAATAGGTAGGTATGGTGGCTGTTTTGAGGAAGATATAAGGAGGTTTATGTGTGAAAGAGCGTATCATATCACGGGGTTTGGATGCACCGGCAAAGTTTGCACCAACTCTCAATGTGAGAAAGGGCAATGCACGGTACCAAAGAGGCTAGCAATGATGGAAGGGTGAGAGTGCGTATAATCCATGGACGCAACATTAGTCATAAAGAACTCACATACTTATTGCAAAAATCTACAAGTCATCAAAAACCAAGCACTACGCGCATGCTCCTAGGGGGATAGATTGGTAGGAAAAGACCATCGCTCGTCCCCGACCGCCACTCATAAGGAGGACAATCAAAGAACACCTCATGTTTCAAATTTGTTACATAACGTTTACCATACGTGCATGCTACGGGACTTGCAAACTTCAACACAAGCATTTCTCAAATTCACAACTACTCAACTAGCACGACTTTGATATTATTACCTCCATATCTCAAAACAATCATCAAGCATCAAACTTCTCTTAGTATTCAACACACTCATAAGAAAGTTTTTACTAATCTTGAATACCTAGCATATTAGGATTATTTAAGCAAATTACCATGCTATTTAAGACTCTCAAAATATTCTAAGTGAAGCATGAGAGATCAATAGTTTCTATAAAACAAATCCACCACCGTGCTCTAAAAGATATAAGTGAAGTACTAGAGCAAAACTATATAACTCAAAATATATAAGTGAAGCACAAAGAGTATTCTAATAATTTCCAAATAATGTATGGCTCTCTCAAAAGGTGTGTACAGCAAGGATGACTGTGGTAAACTAAAAAGCAAAGACTCAAATCATACAAGACGCTCCAAGCAAAACACATATCATGTGGTGAATAAAAATATAGCTCCAAGTAAAGTTACCGATGGAAGTAGACGAAAGAGGGGATGCCTTCCGGGGCATCCCCAAGCTTTGGCTTTTTGGTGTCCTTAGATTATATTGGGGGTACCATGGGCATCTCCAAGATTAGGCTCTTGCCACTCCTTGTTCCATAATCCATCAAAATCTTTCACCCAAAACTTGAAAACTTCACAACACAAAACTTAACAGAAAACCTCGTGAGCTCCGTTAGCGAAAGAAAACAAAAGACCACTTCAAGGTACTGTAATGAACTCATTATTTATTTATATTGGTGTTAAAACTACTGTATTACAACTTCTCTATGGTTTATGAACTATTTTACTAGCCATAGATTCATCAAAATAAGCAAACAACACACGAAAGACAGAATCTGTCAAAAACAGAACAGTCTGTAGTAATCTGTAACTAACGCAAACTTCTGGAACTCCAAAAAATCAGCCAAAATTGGATGACCTAGAAAATTTGTTTATTGATCATCAGCAATTGGAATCACTATTTTATCACGTTCTGGTGATTTTTAACAATTGTTTTCGTGAACAGAAAGTTTCTGGAAATTACAGCAAGATCAAATAACTATCATCCAAGAAGATCCTATAGGTTTAACTTGGCACAAACACTAATTAAAACATAAAAACACATCTAACCAGAGGCTAGATCAAAGATTTATTCCTAAACAGAAGCAAAAGCAAAAAAACTAAAAATAAAATTGGGTTGCCTCCCAACAAGCGCTATCGTTTAACGCCCCTAGCTAGGCATAAAATCAAGGATAGATCTAGGTATTGCCATCTTTGGTAGGCAATTCTTCAATGAGACATCTATCATCCTTAGAAATTTCCTTGTTTTTAGTAATTATCAAACTTTTAGGCACAAGATCGAAATATTCATTTGTAGCAAATGGTTCCTTAATCATAGCAACAAGATTGGGATGAATACTTATAGATTTGAGATCCGCAGTTTCCTTATTAGAGGATTCACCCTTATTTTTAGGAACATACATAAGCTTGGCAATTTTAGTAGTAGGACTTGGAGTATTCTTTACGGAAGAAAAAGCGGTTCCCAAGTTGGTAATGATATCTTCAAGTTTATCGATCCTAGTGGAATCCTGATTTATTTTCTCATTAACTATGGGTTCCTTTTCTTTAATATTTTTCAAAGTGACTCCTACTTTAGATCCATATTGAGAGATTCGATTGTGGATCTTTTTATCCAAATTTTCAATTAACTCTACGGTAGCAACCTTATTTTCAACAATTTCAAGCCTTTGCATTACATGCTCCAAAGTTAACATAGTTCCATTAACCAAAAGAGGGGGTGAGCCAAACAAATCTATCATAGCATTATAGGAATCAAAAGTATGGCTACCTAAGAAATTCCCTCCGGTAACGGTATCAAGGATATATCTGTACCAAGGATTAGCACCTACATAAAAATTGCGGAGAAGAACGGAAGTAGATTGCTTCCTGGTAGATCTATTTTGAGCATTGCAAATTCTATACCAAGCATCTTTTACATTTTCTCCCTCCCTTTGCTTAAAATTTAGAACTTCATTCTCGGGAGACAACGGAGAAGATAGAGGACTAGCCATAACGACAAGCAAGCGAAAAAGAGGCAAACAGAAAAGAGAGGGCGAATAAAACGGCAAGTGTGAAGTGGGGGAGAGGAAAACGAGAGGCAAATAGCAAATAATGTAATGCGGGAGATAAGGGATTGTGATGGGTAGTTGGTATGTTGACTTTTGCGTAAACCTGCCCGGCAACAGCGCCAGAAATCCTTCTTGCTACCTCTTGAGCACTGCGTTGGTTTTCCCTTGAAGAGGAAAGGGTGATGCAGCAAAGGACCGTAACTATTCCCCTCAGTTTTTGAGAACCAAGGTATCAATCCAGTAGGAGGCTACGCGCGAGTCCCTCATACCTACACAAAACAAATAACTCCTCGCAACCAACGCGATAAGGGGTTGTCAATCCCTTCACGGTCACTTACGAGAGTGAGTTCTGATAGATATGATAGGATAATTTTTTGGTATTTTTGTGATAGAGATGCAAAGTAAAAATAAAAGCAAAGTAAAAAAAGCAAAGGAAATAACTAAGTGTTGGAAGATTGATATGATGAAGATAGACCCGGGGGCCATAGATTTCACTAGTGGCTTCTCTCAAGAGCATAAGTATTTTACGGGGGGTGAACGAATTACTGTTGAGCAATTGACAGAATTGAGCATAGTTATGAGAATATCTAGGTATCATCATGTATATAGGCATCACGTCCGAGACAAGTGGACCGACTCCTGCCTGCATCTACTACTATTACTCCACTCATCGACCGCTATCCAGCATGCATCTAGAGTATTAAGTTCATAAAAATAGATTAACGCCTTAAGCAAGATGACATGATGTAGAGGAATAAATTCATGCAATATTATAAAAAAACCCATCTTGTTATCCTCGATGGCAACAATACAATACGTGCCTTGCTGCCCCTACTGTCACTAGGAAAGGACACCGCAAGATTGAACCCAAAGCTAAGCACTTCTCCCATTGCAAGAAAGATCAATCTAGTAGGCCAAACCAAACTGATAATTTGAAGAGACTTGCAAAGATAACCAATCATACATAAAAGAATTCAGAGAAGATTCAAATATTGTTCATAGATAATCTTGATCATAAACCCACAATTCGTCGGTCTCAACAAACACACCACAAAAAGAAGATTACATCGAATAGATCTCCACGAGAGAGGGGGGGACATTGTATTGAGATCCAAAAAGAGAGAAGAAGCCATCTAGCTACTAACTATGGACCCGAAGGTCTGAGGTAAACTACTCACACTTCATCGGAGAGGCTATGGTGTTGATGTAGAAGCCCTTCGTGATGGATGCCCCCTCCGGCGGAGCTCCGGAACAGGCCCCAAGATGAGATCTCGTGGGTACATAAGGTTGCGGCGGTGGAATTAGCTTTTTGGCTCCGTATCTGATCGTTTGGGGGTACATAGGTATATATAGGAGGAAGAAGTACGTCGGTGGAGCAACATGGGGCCCACGAGGGTGGAGGGCGCGCCCTGGGGGGCTGGGTGCACCCCCTACCTCATGGCCTCCTTGATAGGGGCGGGGGTCCCGATCTTTCGATGAGATGATAACTATCGATTTGGTGGAGACGACTTTGACGATCCGACTACAAACATGGACGACGTTGCGCCTTAGCAATCGCTAAACCAACTCCGAGAGGTTATTGACCACGCTGGAGCACGATCAACCTGACCACAAAGGTCTATTCCTGCAAGCAATCGAAGAAGAAGCAAGAATATGATTAAGCAATCTGAATATTGCGAGTATGGATGAAGTATTGATAAAAGTGGGGTTTCATAAGCGGTCTTGGTCTGGTCGTTGGACTCAAACGAAGTACACGAAGTTGCAGCGATGGCTAACTTTTAACTAAATAAAACCCAAGTCTAAACGATGCCTTAAGGGCTATATTTATAGGGAAAAGAGAGGGGATTTTGTCCACCCTTGGCAAGGTGGGACTAAAACACCTCCTAAGTCGTTTCCCCTACAATATGGACTCTAAAAGTAGATTACATGGGCCTGGCCCAAAATAAGGTCGCGCCACACCAATAATAAGCTATGGACGAAATTTATGAAAGGCCATCTTGTATATTTCGTCCATCTTCTTGTATGTCATCATGGTGGCTTCAAAGTCCGGAAATCTCCACTTGAACCTCTATTCTTGTTCTCCTCGCACGCACCTTCATCTCCGTGCTTGACCATGCTCCAATGTTCAACCTTCTTGTCCGTGCTAGGCCCTTCAATTGCAAACAACACAAATGTATCTAAGTTAGGTAGCATCATATTCTCATGAACACTAGAAACATTACCAAGAAACGAAAGTACCTGATAATTTAATTGGCATATCTGAGCTCTAGCAACTGTTCTAAGAGGTAAAACAGCAGGGGATATGGGTGTAACTGTGGTGGCCATGTCCTCATCATCCTCCCCTTCTTGAAAACAAAGCCGTCCTCAGCGTTGCTTAATCTGAAATCTGGCTAACAAAAGAGACAAGGTGTACACATTGTATATGTATATGTCATCCATTTTTACTGATCTCAGTTGGGGCACATGTGACGCAGTTATACAAGAGCACCCTTCAAAAGTCATGAAATATAAAGCCAATGTATTATCACAAGAATTCAAAGGCATGAAAATATTGCAACTTAGTTTGCACATATAAGTGAAGCTCTTATTCATATCAAAAGATTGACAATGCTTATCATTAAACCATCCTAACATTGATGAATCATCTCCAAGATTAGAGGTCATATCAAAATGATTAAACATTGGCACAATTATTTTCAAACGTATTTGATCCAAATATGATTTATTCCCTGATTCACATGATTCTTTTGCGTCAATTGTTAATTCAATGGGTTCACTCAAAATTGTTTGATCACATGGCAAAGTCAAATCATGAACATAGTCCTCTAAAATAGCTGGTGTGATCAAAGTAGTGGGTAGCTCATCGCATGGTTCATTTAAATTAACAAGGCATTCATCATACTCATGTGGAGGTGGAAGATCGGTACCTTTGGCATTACCTCTTATGATCAACAAAGATGATGTAGGCACTCTAGGTGGCGACATGGCACATGGTGGAGGTGATGTAGTGCTCTCAACAATGGATGTTGTTTTCATAGGAGACACAGTGGTGGAAGGAACAACCGTCGCAACTCTTGGGATTTGCACCTTCCGCTTGTTTGCCTTGTGGGCAACACGTCTTCTTATCTCCTGTTCAGCTTTGCAAGCAAGACGAAACAAACGGTCCATAGGATAACATGTTTCATGAATTAGTATATCCTGAATGTCACAGTTTAATCCGCCCCAAAATCTATCCATAAAATCTTCTTCACTTTCTTCTAAAGAGGAATGCAACAAGGTAGTTTGTAAATCATCATAATATTTTGTTACGGTGTCACTACCTTGTTTTAAATGTTGCAACTTTTTCATCATGTCACGAGTATAATAAGCGGGGACAAATGTATGTCGCATGGAAAGTTTCAAATCATCCCAAGTAGTAGGTATATAATCAGGGTGTAACCGACAATATTCACTCCACCAAACTAAAGCATAACAGGTGAAAGAACCAACCGCAACCTTAACTTTTTTATGTTCATCAAAATTATGGGAAGCAAATATATTATTTATGTCGAACTCCCATTCAATATATAAAGCAGGTCTAAAATGCCCATTAAATGGTGGTATAGAAACATTAACCTGAACATGTGCATCTGGATGTTTGTGCACCTCTCGTGACGGTTGTGATATTTGGATAGGTGGTGGCACGTCTCCCGCGACTGACAAAGCCCATGAATTGACTCTAGATCCTGTCATGATTAGTAGAAACAAGAAACAGAATCCAAAAATAATGCTCCTATAACTACTAGGATGTGGTGGTAAAACGCTCACAGTAAAGCAAATATCAATGTCTTACAAGTTCTTACCATGCAGCAGGCGGTGATCGGCAACCAGCAGTGTCAAGTAACTCCAAAAGTTGGGGAAAGCGATTGCCAGGTGAACTATAGATACACGGTGTAGAAATATGTGGAGCTAGGTTGGCTTTATATATGTAGGAAAAAATGCTAAAACCACGTTAATTAATGCAAGCTGAAAATTCGTTCAAAGTGGTCGAGTGTTGGTCCTAGGCTAGACTGTACTAGAGACGCGAGCCTATGACATAGATGAATATTCACGCAAAGAGAAAATAATGAGCGTATGGAGACAGACCGAGTTGAAGCGCCAAAGAAAAATAAGAGCGGATGCACTCCTCCTTTGTTTTTTCAACCTTTCCAAATGAACCAAAACTGAAGAACACGTATCCTTCTTTTCTTTTCTTTTTTTTTGTCTCAATATCTAGAACGCCTCCTTTCCCTTGCAAAAGTATATGGACCAACTCCCACAAACCACTGCGCACGTTCCTTCTTTTTTTTACTTGTTTCCTTCTTCACGTTGGAGCCATTCCTCCTCTTAATGCTCTCTTTTTTTCACAAGGAAAAGTGCAAGGATCTCTTTCCTCACGTGAAACAATGGCTCGGTCCCACAAGAGGAAAAAGAAACCTGCCAACAGATCTGCACCGAAATTATTCTATGGCAAAAACGAATCCAAGATTTAGGCAACCAGCGTGGACTTTCCTTGAGAGAAAACAAGGCAAAAAAAACTGATCCAAACCTGCCTTTCTTTTTACCGATCAAATCTTCTAAACGAAGCAACTTCTTTTTTTTCTCCAACAGATCAAAACCTTCCAAACTTGTCACGTTATCTCTCTTTTTTTTAGACACGGCCAGACTTGGAAACCTCCAACCAAAATTTGGTTTTCCTTTTTTTTTCTCTCCTTCCTTACTCTCTCTCTCTACTATCTCGTTTAATTCCTGTAATTCGTTTTGCTGACCAGACTTGCCTTTTAATATGGCCGAATCTCTCTCAATTCTTTTTTTTCAACAAACTCACGCCAACAACCTCAATATCTAAGCCACTATTCACATTTTCTTCCAACCGAACCGATTGGCAGTTGCCTTTTTTATATATCCTAATCCGAACCTTCCAAGTATCCAAAGTTTCTTTCCTTGTACGGGGCAAGAGATCTGAACGTGATTCTCTCTCCTTTCCTGCCGAAAATAACAAGGCACAAACGTAGCAGGTAATTAAAACATGCCAAATACACACAAGCGATGGACAAACTTCCTCCTTTTAATCTCTTTCCTTTCTCAAATTTTTTTTCTTGACTATTCGGATCAGCTCTAACAATTGACCGGTCAGATTTTTTTTACTTCAATATCTAAACATGGCAACTATCTCTCTCTCTTTTTTTGGTTGATCAGAACTTGCCAAAACCGAAACCAACAAAGTCAATCGCAACAAGATCACCTGAAGGATGTGGCCGAACCCCCTTTTTTTAATAAGTAGGCTGATCTGACTTGCCTTTCTTTTTCTATCACGGTGGACCAGTCCAAAGAAAATCCAGCAAGCGTGAATTGCTAGGACTCCACCCCACGTACACCTTTCCTTGGAAGCCAAACCGTATCTGCCTTTTTTTCTTCTGCTGTTTTTTTTTAACTATCCAAATACCAAATCTGCTATGTAGCCTTTCTTGTATACAAGAAACGAATCAGCCAACAACAAATCCAATGCCTAACCTCCACTTCGTTTCTCTTTCTTCTTTCCAAAACATGAAGATCACCGTAGGCTACTCCCTGTTTCTGTATTGCTTTGCGTTCCAAGAAAACTTTATGTGAAACCAACAACACACTTTCCTGCCAATAACAACCAACTTCACTTGTGCTCAGAGGATGCGACAAGAAATATGGCTGTGAAACAGATCGAGAAGATGACGACGTACGACAATTGCGAATGAAGGTGACAACGGGGAAGGAAAAATAAATGGCAGCGGAAAATGACAATGAGGTGGATGATCGTGTATGTGGATGCGGCGTGAACAAAACGTGACTAGAACTCGAAACTCTAAAAGACTAGATACCAAAACCAGCAACTCGACACACGATGCAACCGAAAATTCAACAATGCAAAAACTAAGTGGCAATGGCGAAAAGGCTCAGACTGTCTGGGACACGGATGAACTAATCTAACTTTTTTTGTGGCTTTTTCTAGGACTATAGGTATGAAGAACAGATGCAGTCTAAGACTATGAAAATCTGGAAAATCTCACCGAGCAACCTGAAAACTGATACCACTTGATAGGGGCGAGGGTCCCGATCTTTCGATGAGATGATAACTATCGATTTGGTGGAGCCGATTTTGACGATCCGACTACAAACATGCACGACGTTGCGCCTTAGCAATCGCTAAACCAACTCCGAGAGGTTATTGACCACGCTGGAGCACGATCAACCTGACCACGAAGGTCTATTCCTGCAAGCAATCGAAGAACAAGCAAGAATATGATTAAGCAATCTGAATATTGCAAGTATGGATGAAGTATTGATAAAAGTGGGGTTTCATAAGCGGTCTTGGTCTGGTCGTTGGACTCAAACGAAGTACACGAAGTTGCAGCGATGGCTAACTTTTAACTAAATAAAACCCAAGTCTAAACGATGCCTTAAGGGCTATATTTATGGGGAAAAGAGAGGGGATTTTGTCCACCCTTGGCAAGGTGGGACTAAAACACCTCCTAAGTCGTTTCCCCTACAATATGGACTCTAAAAATAGATTACATGCGCCTGGCCCAAAATAAGGTCGCGCCACACCAATAATTAGCTATGGACGAAATTTATGAAAGGCCATCTTGTATATTTCGTCCATCTTCTTGTATGTCATGATGGTGGCTTCAAAATCCGGAAATCTCCACTTGAACCTCCGTTCTTGTTCTCCTCGCACACACCTTCATCTCCGTGCTTGACCATGCTCCAATGTTCAACCTTCTTGTTCGTGCTAGGCCCTTCAATTGCAAAAAACACAAATGTATCTAAGTTAGGCAGCATCATATTCTCATGAACACTAGAAACATTACCAAGAAACGAAAGTACCTAATAATTTAATTGGCATATCTGAGCTCTAGCAACTGTTCTAAGAGGTAAAACAGCAGGGGATATGGGTGTAACTGTGGTGGCCATGTCCTCATCACTCCTGGAAGCTTCTCTTACGTAGGGTCCAAGTCACCTGGATCATGTTCGTTCCAAAAATCACGCTCCTGAAGGTTCCATTCCGTTTGGACTCCGTTTGATATATTCTTTTTCAGCAAAACTCTAAAATAGGCAAAAAACAGCAATTCCGGCTGGGCCTCTGGTTAATAGGTTAGTCCCAAAAATAATATAAAAGTGGATAATAAAGCCCAATATTGTCCAAAACAGTAGATAATATAGCATGGAGCAATCAAAAATTATAGATACGTTGGAGACGTATCAAAGGCCTCCACTACAGAAAAAAGACACATCCGTGACATTTTGGGCCGAACAATTTTTTTCTGTCATACTTATGACACTTCTATGACGATAATTGTGACAAAACATGGTATCATCATAGATGTAGTAGGGTCCTACTTCGATGACAAAAAAGCATGACAGAAAATGGGCTTTTCGTCCTGGGCGGGCCGGAGACGCAGCTGCATGACATTCTTTGGGCCGTCCATGACGGAAAAAACCGTGGTAGAAGCAAGGGCGCGGAAAATATCGGGGAGTCCCCGGTTACGGTGGGTGGTCAGGGGCCGAGCGATGCGTGTTTCTCTCGTACGTACGCGCGTGTGTGCGAGGCGTTGGGATCTAACTGACCCTGAGCGAGGCGTTGGGCTCTAACTGAACCCGAGCGATTGCACTGCAGGCTATGCGTTGCTGAACCCGAGCGATCGATCGATGGCTGATAACTAAACCCGATCGAGGGATTCCTTCGCTACTGCTGCTAACTGAAGCCGACCGATGCTGCCTCTGGCTGAGCAGTGAGCGTTGCTGGGGGGTTTGGATGAACAGTTCCCGGTGCGGGTGGATGAACAGAACCCCGTGGCGTTGCCTCTGGATGAACAGTGAGCATTGCTGGGGGGTTTGGATGAACAGTGCCTGGTGGGGGTGGATGAGCAGGACCCCAATCAACCGGTTGGGGCTGGATGAACAGGACCCCGTGGAGGGCAGGATGAACAGGACCACCCCGTGGAGGGCAGGATGAACAGTAGACGGTGGAGGGCTGGATGAACAGTAGCCCGTGGAGGGGTGGTTGAACAGGAGCCCTTGGAGAGGGCTGGTTAAACAGTAGCCGGTGGAGTAGCGCGCGGTGGAGGCTGGATGAACAGGAGCCCATGGATGAACAGTCGCAGATGGAGGCTGGAGGAGGTCGACGGGTGGATGAACAGTAGCCCGTGGAGGCTGTACGGAGTCGATGGTGGAGATGAACAGTATCCTGTGGAGTCCCGTTTTGCGGTATGCCACACCCCTCCCGATGAATAGGACCCCCGTTTCGACCGTAGCGCTCCAACACAAGTCTGTTTCCTCCGTTTTGCGGTACGCCACACCCCTCCCGATCAATAGGACCCCCGTTTCGACCGTAGGAGGTCCATTTCCTCCATTTTGCAGTACGCCAGACCCCTCCCGATGAACAGGATCCCGTTTTGAATGTGGCCGGTTGAACACAATGCCGTTTCCTCCGTTCTACGGTACGCCAGGCCTCGTTTCCATCGGCTATTCCGTCCAAGCCCTCCCGATGAACACGACGACGCATTCCGTTCCGACCCAGCCGGTTGGCTCCCCATGAATACGATGACGATGTTGTTTCTCCGTTCTGACCCAGCCATGTACACGAGCCGTGGCCGTACGTATGCGCGAGTAGGCGTTCGAGACCCTGCCCGTATGTACGTACGTGGCCATATTTTCTTTCTTGCACCCTGGCCGCTGTACGTACGTGTACATGCTACATGCGCGCCTCTACTACGACATGTGCATGCCTCTACAACGACCAGTATGTACGTACACATTCGCGACCAGAATGACAATGCTACATACGTTTCGACCAGGTAGGTCCCGACTGTCAGGCACTTCCTTGCCTGCGAAGATGTAGCTGGTGTTTCCCAGCAGTCAGGGGGGCGAATCGTTTTTTTTTTGCCCGGACGCACTTCCTTGCGTGCGAAGATGTAGCTGGTGGGTCCCAGCAGTCAGGGGGAAACATTTTTTCACGAAATACGGTGGCCCGTCCGGTGGGTCCCCGCAGTCAGGTGGAGGAATAATTATTTTGCGCGTAATAAGGAGGCACTTCCTTGCTGCGGCCGTGGACCCAGCTGTCAGCCTCTCCACGTACAGTCCACGTCCGATGGAAGCCGTTCCTTGACCACGTTGACCATGCCGCGCCGAGAGCACCAGGGCGGTGGACGACGACAAGGCCTAGGAAAGGGACAACGCGGAGCCGGGGAACACGCGGCAGTGGAAGCCCACACGGAGGGGAGTACGAGGGTTCACTGGTTCGGCTGCGGTGTGAGGCTGCCGTTGCCGCAGGGCCTGGCCAGCGGTGGGAATAGTAGGGGCGGTGAGGCCTCCGCGGCAGCACAGCCGGCCACGGGAGGCAGGAGCATGCGGCACGACCGGTGCTGCTTTGGGCGGCTGGAGCAACAAGACCAGAGGTTGAAGAAGCACTACGGCCGTTGGATGGACATCGTCCGGTCACTGGAGCTAGAATCGTGCATATTGACTAAGTTGACAAAGCCCTCTGTCCCCGTCAACTTAGTAGGCCCACAAGTCAGCCTGCCACTATACTGGGTCCCAGCTAGCAGTGGGAGTATTCATTTTTTTTGTGCGTAATAAGGACGCACTTCCTTGCGTGCGAAGATATAGCTGGTGGGTCCGAGCTATCAGCGGCTGTAACATTTTTTTCGCGAAATACAGAGGCCGTTTCGGTGGGTCCCAGATGTCAGGTGGAGGAATCATTATTTTGCGCGTAATAAAGAGGCATTTCCTTACGTGCGGCCGTGGACCCAGCTGTCAGCCTCTCCACGTACATTCCACTTCAGATGCATGTCGGTCGTTGACCATGTTGACCAGGCCGCGCCGAGAGCACTAGGGCGGTGGACGATGGCGAGGCCTAGGAAGGGAACGACACAGAGGCAGGGAAGACTCTGCAGTTGTTTCCCATGGGTAGGGGAGTACGACTGTACGAGGGTTTACTGGTTCGTCTGCCGTCGCCGGAGAATAACAGCAGGTGTGGGTGAGTAGAGGAATGGCTAGGCCAGCGATGGGAGTACAGTGGGGCGGTGAGGCCTGCGCGGCAGCACAGCCGGTCGCGGGGAGGAGGGAGCAGGAAGTCCCGCTGGCGCTTGTTTGAGCGGCTGGAGCAGGAAGAGCAGAGATTGAAGAAGCACTACGGCCGTTGGATGGACATCCAACAGCCACTACTTGTGCGTCAACCTTTTTTTAGGAAAGCCTCAAATCTGTGGAAAACAACATACAACCCATCTGCCATTATTTCTAATAATTTACATGCCATTTGCTAATTCTTAAGGTTTTTTTTGGAGCCCATATTCTTTTTGTTAGCATTACACCCCATATTGTGGCCACGGTTAAAAATATATATGAAATTTTGCATATTTCGGTGCGGTCCGAACTGTTTTTAATCCCGCAATTTCGAGTCACATTCAAATTGATTTTAAAAATAAATGTATATCAATATAAAATCCAACAAATTGTCCACGCATAAAAATTAATGCAATTTAAAATCTCAAAATGAAAAAAGAAATTTGAAACTAATTGCCGGTTTGATGTGTTTTAAAAATGTACAACCCATTTCTCATTACTGATAGGCCACTTTCTCGTCCAGCCGAATGAAGCTCTCCTCGTCTTGAAAGATTTGCAGCCCAACAGGCTTGACAAAGCGACTTACTTGGTAAATCACAAAAAAAAACCGGGCTAGCCATTTTCAGAAAGAAAAAAAACTACTGGGTTGGTCTATGGTAAACATAAAAGAGAAGGCTGTCTAGACAGGCCAGAGTGCCCCGCACAGCCCAGTTGACACCCTGCTTCCGTCTAAAAAAATTAGATAAATGCCACTCCAATTATGGCGATTCATAAAAATGCCACTGCAATTTCCAAACTTTGAAAAATGCCACTGCAATTTTTGCAAACTTTGGAAAACGCCACTGCAATTTTTAAACTTTGAAAAATGCCACTCTAGACTTCGAAAAATGCCACTGGAAATGGCATGAAATGGCATTTTTCAAAGTTTGGAAATTGCAGTGGCATTTCTCGAAAACACCAGATTTGGAGTGGCATTTATCAAATTAACCCAAAACAAAAATAACTAGGCGAGCTGCTGGATCCCTGGTGTCAGCCGCTCGTTGTGCAATTCTCTCGTTTATTGACTACGTTGACAATGGCATGGGACCCAGATGTCAGAAATCCATTAGGAGCAGCCATTTTTTATTGGCTTGAAATAAGGAGGCACTTGCTTGCGTACGGCCATGACCTTGGCGGGTCCCTGCTGTCATCCTCTCCACGTGCAATCATCTCCTGATTATGTACGCGTCAACTTGGTAGGCCCACAAGTCATCCTCTAAACACGTGGAGGACAAATACAACCCATTTAAAAAAATAACAACCCATTCCATACGTTCAAACGGAAAGTTCAACATTCAGAGCAAAGTAATAGGTCTGATCCACATATAGAGTACAGAACTTCCACGTTGACAACCATCATAGCCAAGTTAACTATCTACTCCCACTAATACTCTAGTAGCGTACAAGTACTAACTAGACGATGCCGGCCACCATCTGCGGTACACGCTAAATGCCGGCACCGGCGTCCTCCGCCTCGCCTCGGACTTGCCAGAGGTGCGATAGGGCGCGTTGCTCGCGTGCATTGGCCCTTTCCATGCCGGCGTGGTCCACCGAAGCTTCGGCTTCTAAGCGGGAAAACCACTTGACGAGCTGGTAGTAAAAATCGGCGTCGCGAACGCGTGCTTGCCCGACAGCCTCCAGGACTATTTGCCGGGCGCCGGCCTCCACGTAGTCGTCCCAGTTGCCGGTGCTCTGCTCGCGACTCAGAGCGTCGGTGCGCTGCTGCTCCATGTCCCGCTGGCGGCGCAAATCGGCGATACACTGCTCCTCCGCCAAGCGGTCGCGCTCCAACAACTCCTGCTCCTCCGCCAGGCGGTCGCGTTCCAACAACTCCTCGATCTCCGCATTGCCATCTAAAGACCGATAGAATGCCTCCTCCCTCCGTCCGCCTTTCGGTGAAAACCGAACACTAGTTCCGGCGGTGACCGCCTCCGGTGTCGCCTATCGCGGATGGGCGGGGGCATGGCGGACGTGGCAAGAGCGAGGATAAGTGGCGAGCGACGTCGGGCCGGTGGGGGCTTAGGAGGATAGGGCGAGTTGGGTGATGGTGCCACCGGAGAAGCCCGAGAAACGGTAATTATAGGCGGAAGGTAGGCGAACTAGTGTGTCGCGGGAAACGCGACGGTCATCGCGGTCATCGGAATTCAATGCATAAGCAGGCATCGCTTAGCACGCCAGCTTTCTGTGGAAAACTAGAAAAACTGAAATTATGACTGTGCCGTCCCGTCCCTTCAGTGGTGCGTTACGTCCGTGCTGGGTCGCACGCCGGCATGACATTCAAACGACTGCACTCGAATCATCCAGATGAGGTACTCCATCCTTGTCCAAAATGATTCCACCACTCATCATCTACCTTGGTTGTTAGATTTTTGAATTAAGCCCTGCAAACCGGAAAGGAGGTAGTACGTGTGTGATCCGCTATTTATTCGTGTAGGATCGCGTAGGTCATTTTTTGAATTGAGCCCTGCAAACCGGAAAGGAGGTAGTACGTGCGTGATCCACTATTTATCCGTGTAGGATCGAGTAGGTCGGATAGTGTACATGTAGGATCGTGTAGGTCGGATGGTGTACGTGTACGATCGCATTAGCTGATGAACGTTCGCTGGC